>NC_134402.1:308185690-308514190 GCF_038048845.1 Mixophyes fleayi | reverse complement strand
TTGGGGGTTCCACTGATTTTACCAGTTCCAGCTCCAGACTACGCCAGCCAGGGCTGAAGGCACTATAGCAGGGAAACCCGCAGAGTGGGGTCCTCATAGTATAGTGCCAACCCAGCCCTACACCGCTCAGCATGAGTCTTGGTTTCCTAAGGTGATCAGTGGGAGTGGGTTAAGTCGTAAAAAATATAAGTAGTTTACCATTTTTTCCGTGGTGCACTAGAGATGCCCATGCTGCCATAAAGTGTTTGGGAATGTGATTGCTTGTAGTAGTAGTATTACTACTTATTTATGTAACGGCCTTACAGGCCATTGCATAGAATAATGTAGGATATGATTTAAGTATATCTAACGAAAATGTACACTTTTACCTGCTATTCTGGGACACACTTATCATAAGTAACTTCGGGACTCAATATCGTATTCTTACTTTATAAGCATAAATTGTGTCACACTCTACATAAGGCCTGTATAGCTGTGGTGGGTAGCAGGTATCCCTGATCAGCAGTGATTATTTTCTCTTCAGCTCTCTTCCTAATGATTCTGGCATCACAACACAAACACAATACATTCATGGTTTATGCTTGTAATCTATGATTCTTACAATATACAGCCAGGGGGAAGCATGGATAAACCGCTGTTCAAGCAGTGTGAATGCTTCATCATCTGTCACATAAGCCTTGGGTTGTAACTTGTAATGCAGTTCTAATTGGAACTTTGTGATCAAACACAGGGCCTGATACATCAAGGCACGTATTCTGAGCACAACTTACGTTCAGTATTATACGCACCTATTTAGGCTTTGTGTACCCAAGAATTCATCAAGGTACAGATCTCAGGATACATGCGCTGTTAAATTCGGGTGTAGGTCTGCTGTGCTCTGCTACACAAGACGCTTCAGTATACGTCCATTACCTATGTGGATTATAAATTTGCAACTGAAAGCACAGGAAAATAACAAAAATGGTAATAATAAAGGCATTAAAGAAAAAACAGTTAAAAATACATGAAATACATTTATTAGAATGTTGTTAATGTCAACAGAACATGAAAATTAATTTTTATGATTGCAACTGTGATTTCATGTTACAGTATGCATACGAGACTGTCACATTATTGATCGGGACTTAGACTAGACTTTTAGCTGGAGCAAGAGATACGGCAAAAAAACAAGTAACTTTGACGTGCATAGGGCTTGATTCGTATGTGGTTGGATCTGGTCGAATTTGGCACGGCCCTATTGTACATTGACTTCGGCAAAATGCCCCTTTCCCGCACAGTTCATTCCCTGAAATTCTAGGCTGTGGTAAGTGTCCTTTGCGCTCGCAAACGCATGGAACAGGACTACGTTCACAAACGTTTCTGCCGGTTCTGGGTATACGAGTGATTTTGCGTACGACATGCTCAAAATCGGTAGATATGTGCCTTGATGATTCAGGCCCATGGAGTGCAGGTAAATAGATGTAGCAGTGATTTTAGATGGCTTATATATAGATAAAACACATATCTTTGGAAAATCACACAAGATAAATTGTGAAAGGTCTCACCTTGCACACCTTTTCAGTCTGTCACTCTCCACTGGCATTGTTCCCTCCTCTTTCAAACACACCCTTATCTCCCCCATTCTAAAGAAACCCAACCTTGACCCCACCTCTCTAGCTAACTACCGCCCCATATCACTTCTCCCCTTTGCCTCCAAACTTCTTGAGCGGATTGTCTTCAACTGCCTCTCCAGTCACCTCTTTGTGAACTCCCGCCTCGACCCCCTCCAATCTGGATTCTGCCCCCTCCACTCCACTGAAACCACCCTGGCCAAAGTCTCTAATGACCTCTTCTCGGCCAAATCCAGGGGCACGTCTCCCTGCTCATTCTCTTGGACCTCTCTGCAGGCTTTGACACTGTGGACCACACCCTTCTTATGCAGTCCCTTCTTTCTCTCGGCCTCTCTGGTACTGTCCTCACTTTGTTCACCTCATACCATGCCAACTGCTCCTTCTCTGTTTCCACTCCTGACTCATCCTCAGCCCTTTCTGCCCTTCCCGTTGGAGTCCCTCAGGGCTCTGTTCTCGGCACTCTACTTTTCTCACTCTCAATACCTCCCTGGGCGATCTCATCTATAACGTTGGTCTCCAGTACTACCTTTACGCCAATGACATTCAACTCTACATCTATTCTCCAGTCCTTTCCTCCTCCCTCCTCTCTTGTGTTTCCAACTGCATTTCCACCATCTCCTCCTGGATGTCTTCACGTTTTCTCAAAATCAACATTGCTAAAACTGAACTTATTGTTTTCCCTCCTTCTAAATCTTAACCTTCCCATCATTATATCCATCATCATCATCATCATCATTTATTTATGTAGCGCCAACATATTATGTAGCACTTTACAATTGGGGACAAACACAGTAAACTAATAAACAAACTGGGTAAAACAGACAAAGAGGTGAGAAGGCCCTGCTTGCAAGCTTACAATCTATGGGTCAATGGGAGTTTGAGACATTACCATTAATAACACCACCATCTCTGCTCTTCCCCAACTCCGCTGCCTGGGAGTCACCCTCGACTCCTCCCTCTCTTTTGCCCCCCACATTCAATCTCTTGCCCAATCCTGTTGCTTCCAACTATGGAATATTGCAAACATCTGGCCCTTTCTCTCTCAGGATGCCGCTAAAACTATCGTCCACACTCTCATCATTTCCCGTCTTGATTACTGCAACCTTCTCCTCACTGCCCTCTCACCCCTCTTCGCTCTATCCTTAATGCGGCTGCAAGACTTATCTTTCTTTCACACTGCTGTTCCTCTGCCTCCCCTCTCTGCCTTGCCCTACACTGGCTCCTTTTCCCCTACAGAATCCTCTTTAAACTCCTCACTGCCACCTACAAGTTGTATGCAGCTGTCACACGCCGCACTCCCGCTGTCCGGCGCGGGAGCCGGCGCGTGTAACCTTTGTCTCCGCTGCTCCTCCCGCCTGATATCTATTCCCTGCCTCAGTTACCTGGTTCCACGCTGCAGCTCTCCTCCAGCGCTGTCTCTCTGCTTCCTGGATCGGCATTCACTGTTCTGCGCATGCGCAGAACGTCCTAACCCTTTTCTCTGCTTCTACTGCCCTCTATTGGCTGCCTAATTTGAACTACACTATTTAATGCCTTCCTGACCTGAAATCTGTGCTGGTTCTTTCAGTCAGTCTCTGACACCCGTACTGAATACAGCTCCTGTGTCGTCTCAAGATTCCGGGGATTCCTACCCAGCCTTTCCGAGTTCCTGCACCTCCGGGCTCCTACGCCACAGTATATTACGCTATTCACTCCTGGAGCTTATTTCGCATCATTATCGCTACCATCTCCAGTGGCAACATGGCAGGCTATTCGGTAGACCCGCTCCTAGCAACTTCCCTTGGCTCATCTTCTCGCCAGTTGCCAGTAGCAATGCATACTACCTACATCTGTCTACGCTCTCTTTCTCTCTTGTGGTGCGCTGGGAACTTCCTAGGGGGACGCGACCTGCAAGTGGAAGCCGCAAAGTCCATATTCCCTTGCGGGAATCACTGGTGAACACCTTTCGCTTGTTAGACTCCGCGCCCCTAGTTGAAGTCATGTCAATTCCAGTGAACCACCAGGATCCAGTTGTCCCTCGTGGGAACCGTGACATTAAGAACCAGCCATGTCTGATCCTGACAGAGAACCTTCCGCCAAGGACATGCTTCAACACTTGGTTGGAAGGGTGGAGCGTCAAGATGCCATTCAGATGCAATTACTACAGTGTATACAAACGCTGACAACCCGCCTGGATGCACTACAGGCCGCCGAGATTCCTCAGGCCGCTGCTTCCTCTTTGCGTTTACCTACCCCTGCCAAATTCGATGGAGACCCAAAATCTTGCCGCAGATTCTTGAATCAGTGCTGCATTCAGTTTGAGCTCTTACCACAGAATTTCCCCACTTCCAGGTCAAAAGTGGCATATATGGTCTCCCTCCTAACTGGTCAAGCCCTGGCATGGGGCCTCTCCTCTCTGGGAGCATAATGACGGCCTCCTCAATGATGTTTCAGCCTTTACCTCAGCATTCCGGAGGATTTTCGATAAACCAGGACGGGTGACCTCCGCGGCTTGTAGTGTCCTGAGACTACACCAGGGTTCCCGCTCGGTGGCGCAATATGTTATTGAGTTCCGGACCCTATCCTCCGAACTCCAATGGAATGAGGAGGCTCTAATTGTGGCCTTTTGGCAAGGGCTATCAGATAAAGTCAAAGACGTCCTTTCCTCTCAAGAGTTACCACCCACCTTGGAGGCTCTAATTTCCCTCTGTAACCGGATGGATCTTCGCTTCCGGGAGAGAACCTCCAAGAAGGATTTCCCCAGACGCCCTATCTTTCGTCCAGGTCCCCGATTTTCATTGCCCACTCCTGCGGCTGAGCCAATGCAGCTGGGACGCTCCCGGCTAACTCCTGAAGAAAGGGACAGAAGGATGAAGAATAAGTTATGTTTATATTGTGGAGATTCTAGCCGTCTCCTGTACCCGGCGTTCGGGAAACGACAGACCTTAGCCTGCTCTGGAGAGGTCAGGCTAGGGACTTTTGCTTCCTCTCCAACTTCTTTCCCAGACCCTACATGTTCCTTTCCCGTCACTTTAAGTTTGCCTTCAGGATCCACTCCATCCATGGCATTGTTGGACTCAGGAGCAGCCGGGAATTTTATTTCACAATCTCTAGTTACCCAGCTCGCCTTACCTACTGTTCCACTGAAGAAGCCTGTGGTTACTACCGGCATTGATGGTTCCCGACTCCCTAATGGCAGCATTCATAAACGGACCAGACCCATCTCCATGCAAGTTGGGGCACTCCCCTGGGAAAAAATTTCCTTCCTTGTTCTGCCACTGACAATCAGCCCCATCATCCTCGGACTACCTTGGCTACATCTTCACTCACCCCACCTGGATTGGCCTTCTTCACAAATAATTGCATGGGGTCCTGCATGCTCCTACAAGTGCTTGACGTCTGTTAAACCTATCTGCTCTACTCAGATTCCTCTGGAACGCGTTTCAGTCAACTTACCTCCCCAGTATTCTTCATTTTCAGACGTTTTCTCTAAAGCCTCCTCTGAGCGTCTACCACCCCACCGACCCTGGGATTGCCCCATCGATCTCCTTCCCGGGAAAATTCCTCCACGTGGTAGGGTCTACCCCCTTTCACTACCAGAAACTGAGGCTACTACGCTCCATATTAAAGAAAATCTGCAACTGGGATTCATTAGACCCTCATCTTCACCTGCAGGATTTTTCTTCGTAAAAAAAAAAAGATGGAGCCCTCCGTCCCTGCATTGACTACAGAGGGTTGAATTCCATCACTATCAAAAACCGTTACCCTATCCCATTGATCACAGAGCTGTTCGATCGCATTAAGGGTGCTAAGGTCCTCACGAAATTGGACCTACGTGGAGCATACAACCTTATTAGGATCCGTTCTGGCGACGAGTGGAAAACGGCTTTCAATACTCGGGACAGTCATTATGAATATCTAGTGATGCCGTTCGGCCTTTGTAACGCCCCTGCCGTTTTTCAAAGCTTCATTAATGAAATCTTCCGTGATCTGTTATATTCATATGTAGTAGTATATCTGGACGACATTCTCATCTTCTCCAGGAATCCTCCTTTCACACCATATGCATGTGGCTGAGGTTCTCTATAGACTACGCTCCAACCATCTGTTTTGCAAATTGGAGAAGTGTGTTTACGAGGCCTCCAAGTTACCTTTCCTAGGTTACATAGTTTTCGGAGCAAACCTACAAATGGATCCTGGGAAGGTTCGTTGTATTATCGACTGGCCCCAGCCGACCACTCTTAAATCTATTCAACGTTTTCTGGGCTTCGCCAATTATTATAGGCGCTTTATAGCCGGTTACTCTTCTATTGTGGCTCCCCTGGTGGCTCTTACTCGGAAAGGCGCTAACCCACATAATTGGCCCCCAGAAGCGGTAGAGGCCTTCCAATTTCTAAAAAGTGCCTTCTCCACGGCACCGATTCTCCAACAACCTGATGTTTCCCTTCCTTTTTTCTTAGAGGTAGATGCTTCCTCCACTGGAGTGGGGGCAGTTCTCTCCCAAAGGACCATCCAAGGGAAGTTCCATCCTCGTGCGTTCTTCTCCCGCAAGTTCCTGCCTGCAGAGAGTAACTACGCCATCGGGGACAAAGAACTCTTGGCCATGAAGTTAGCCTTAAGTGAGTGGCGTCATCTCTTGGAAGGGGCTCGCCATCTAGTTACGATCTTCACGGATCACAAAAATTTACTCTACCTTCAAACTGCCCAATGCCTGAATCTGCGTCAAGCCTGCTGGTCTCTTTTCTTTACTCATTTTGATCTTCGGATTACCTTCAAACCTGGTCATAAAAACAAGAAAGCAGATGCTTTATAACAGGCGTTCCCCGGGAGTTTAACTTCCGATGCTCTCACAGAACGTCCCATCTTGGATTCCAAGTGCCTTAATTTGCTCTCAGTCACTCCTACTCCTCCCCAAGGGAAAACTTTTGTTCCACCTCGTCTTCGGAAGAGTCTCCTATGTTGGTTCCATGCTTCACGATTTGCTGGACATCTTGGTTCCCGTAAATCCGCGGAATTGATTTCTCGACCGTATTGGTGGCCCAAATTTCACTCCGAGATCAAAGATTTCGTGGCCGCCTGTTTTATTTGTGCTCAGAACAAGACTCCTCGCCAAGCCCCATCAGGGTTACTGCACCCGCTTCCACTACCTACCAAACCCTGGACCCATATTAGCATGGATTTCATCACCGACTTACCCATAGCCAAAAGATTTAATACCATCTGGGTCATAGTAGACCGTTTTTCAAAAATGGCACACTTCGTTCCACTCATTTCGCTTGTTAGACTCTGCGCCCCTAGCTGAAGTCACGTAAATTCTAGTGAACCACCAGGATCCAGTTGTCCCTCGTTGGAACCGTGACAGCAGGTTAAGTCCAAAAATGAATCAGGCCCTGTATGTGAACTTTATATCCAGTCATCCCAAATATTGATAAACTTGGATGAATATATATGTATATATGTTATTTTGTGCAGAGCTAATTATTTGTTTATCAGCATGTTCCATAATGAAATAGATGGTTTAGATTAGATGTTATGCCAAATTCAATTGTGCATAGAACATAGTATACATTAATACTAGATGGAAGGACTCAGATAAACTCATGTCATCAGTAAATTTTAATATACATTGTAAGGACTAACAGGGAGACCCCTATCATCACCATTGTCATTTTTGTTTATTGATATGGTGCCACAGACTCTATAGTGCCTGGCATAATTGGCATATATGATAAGAACAAATAACAGGTACATGGGTACAGTTGAGAATCATAATCATAACCATTTATTTATATAGCGCTACTAATTCCGCAGCGCTGTACAGAGAACTCACTCACATCAGCCCCTGCCCCATTGGGGCTTACAGTCTAAATTCCCTAACACACACACACACACACACACACACACACACACACACACACACACACACACACACACAGACTAGGGTCAATTTTGTTAGCAGCCAATTAACCTACCAGTATGTTTTTGGAGAATAATAAATGCATGTATACACTGAACAGAACAGCTCTCAATGTAACTAGATTGTAGTCCCTCTTCATCACTAGCTATCTTAACCCAATGACACGCGTCTCCCGAAGGAGTATTACATGTCTTTTCTGATCTTAAAAAGTACCTATGAACCAATGCCCTTTCTTTCTCTCTTTATCTGAGGGAGGGGGAGATGGGATGGGGAAGAACTTTACAGTTCAACTACATATTAAATTCTAGGATTCCTTCTTAACAAGATTGCGATACATTACAAGTGCATGTACAAGGGTAAATAATTTCCAAATTCTTAATAAATGTTAAACATCTTTCATTATCCACAAAAACATTGAAAGATACGAGTGGATGGGAAAGGTTAGGGAGGGAATGTTAGTATGGCACAGGGTCTGGATCGATTCTAACAACTCACGTACCCATAGTTCCTCCCTGCCAAGTAAAAAGAAATAAGCAAGAATGCCAGAGATCGTACAGAGGAAAAATTTAAACAGGGGTCTCACAATAGTTAAGCCATGGGGGCCCAAATATATTGAAATTTTAATATGACAATCATGTATTATGCATGTTATATATTCAATACGATATACCTGCCATATTCTAATAATTACTTCGGTGATAGTGGGGAGTTCACTTTGCTTCCAGGTAGCTGCTGCAACACATTTTGCTGCATTAAGAATATGTCCAATCAGCAGTTGTGTGTTTGTCAATGACCAATGTTCTGTTTATTTTCCTTATTTATGCAATTCAAAGACCTGTTTATATAGAACAAATTATATTACACAGCGTTGTACAGAGGACATGTAGCCATTGATATCAGCCCCAGCCCCATTGGAACTTACAATCTATACTCCCTATCACACACACACTACGGTCCATTTTGTCAGAAGCCAAATAACCTATAAGTGTGTTCTTGGAGGAAACCAGAGCTGCCGGAGGAAATCCACGAAAACATGGGGAGAACGTGCAAACTCCGCACAAATAGGGCACTATGAGGCAGCAATCTTAACCACTGTGTTACCATGCTATTGGTAATAGCATGGTAACACAGTAATTAATTCATATTTAAGAAAGTCATTGGGTGTAAATATTACAAGGCTTCTACAGCTTAATCAGTTTACCTACTCCATAGTAAGTACCCAGAACAAATACCTCAAATTTAGCACTCTAATACTCAGTCGAGGCAGCGGTATCGCCAAATACTAAAGCTTAGCATTGTGCATAGATATTCATGATGTTCTGTTGAAATCACTGATGTCAGCAAAGCAACACAGTGGTGGTGGTGGTGTGTGTGTGCGTGTGTGTGGGGAGGGGGGGCTTTAAGATTTATTTTAACAGAAATAATGTGTAAACAGTTAAGAAGCAAAAAAAATAGTAGCTGTAACATTTATTGCTGCTAATGTGACTGCTCCTTTTCTCAACCTGTTGGTGATTTGGGATATGAGAAGGATAGTCACGGTGGCTTAGTGGTTAGTACTTCTGCCTCACAGCGCTGGGGTCATGAGTTTGATTGCAAACCATGGCCTTAGCTATGTGGAGTTTGTATTTTCTCCCCGTGTTTATGTGGGTTTCCTCCGGGTGCTCCGGTTTCCTCCCACACTTCAAAACATACTAGTAGGTTAATTGGCCGCTATCAAATTAACCCTAGTCTGTCTGTGTGTGTATGTTAGGGAATTTAGACTGTAAGCTCCAATTGGGCAGGGACTGATGTGAGTTCTCTGTACAGCGTTGTATAAATATCTGATGATGGTGACTGCCTGAGAATATATGTCAGTATTAAGTGAGAAACTGAGACATTACCTAACTTTTTTTATATCATGTTCTGCTACACAAATATGTACTCACTTTATTAGGTACACCTTTCTAGTACTGGGTAGGACCCCCTTTTGCCCCCAGAACAGCGTAAAATTTTCATGGCATAGATTCATCAAGGTGCTAAAAAAATATTCTTTAGAGATTCTAGTCCATGTTGACATGATAGGGACCAACAGGGACTGTAATGATATTGTATTTAAATACATATACTTTAAAATGGAGTTGGTCCTCCTTTTGCAGCGATAACAGCTTCCTCTCTTCTTGGAAGGCTTTCCACAAGAGGTTGGAGTGTTTCAGTTGAAATTTGTGCCAATTCATTCTGTAGAGCACTTATGAAGTCAGGCACTGATGTTGGATGAGAAAGCCTGGCTAACAATCTTTGTTCCAGTCCATCCCAAAGGTGTTCGATGGGGTTGAGGTCAGGGCTCTGTGTGGACCAATCAAGTTCTTCAACACCAAACTCATCAAACCATTTCTTTGTAGTCCTTGCTTTGTGCACTGGGTCACAGTTATATAGAAATAGAAAAGGACCTTTCCCAAACTGTTGCCATAAAGTTGGGAGCATAGCATTGTCCAAAATGACTTGGTGTGCTGAAGCATTAAGATTGCCCTTCACTGGAGATAAGGGGCCTAGCCCACACCCTGAAAAACAGCCCCATACCATTATCCCTCCTCCACCAAACTTCATAGTTGGCATAATGCAGTAAACCAGATAATATTCTCCTGGCATTCGCAAAACCCAGACTTGCCCATCTGACTGCCAAACAGAGATGCGTGATTGGTCACTCCACAGAACACATTTCCACTGCTCCACAGTCCAGTGTCGGTGTGCTTTATACCACTTAATCCGATGCCTGGCATTGGTTTTGGTGATGTGAGGTTTGCTTGCAGCTGCTCGCCATGGGAACCCATTCCATTAAGCTCCCGTGCACAGTTTTTGTGCTTAAAGTAATGCCAGTGGAAATTTGGAACTCTTCAGCTATGAAATCAGCAGAGCAGTGGCGAATTTTACGCACCATGATCCTTAGCAGTTGTTGACCCCACTCTGTGATTTTACGTGCTCTTCCGCTTCGTGGCTGAGTTGCTGTTGTTCCTAAATACTTCCACTTTCTAATAATATTACTTACAGTTGACTGTGGAATATCCAGCAGGGATGAAATTTCCTGAACAGTCTTATTGCAAAGGTTGCATCTTATCACAGTACTACGCTTGAAGTCACTGAGCTCTTCAGAACGACCCATTTTGTATCACAAATGTTTGCAAATGAAGACTTGATTTTATACACCTCTGGCAACGGGTCTGATTGAACCATCTCAATTCAATAATTAACAGGTGTGGCCAAATACTTTTGTCTATATAGAGTATATAAATATATATTTTTATATAAACTAATTTAATGTAAGAGATCATAAAAAAGGGGTTACCCCAATCAAGGGGGTCGCTGCCAAAGCAGTGTGGAGCCAATTAATAGTGGCAGCACTGAAGATCTGCCATATAGTCCCCATGTCTAGAGACATTGTTCTAACACCTGCATGTGCATGTACCCTCTGGGCACTTATGCCCACACCCAAGCATAAGCAAAATGCATGTTAATGGGTATGACAATAAAATCCATAACTTGCAATAAACCCATACCCACTGGCATTTTTATTTGTGTTCAGGTGTGTTGTGTTTGTCCTTTCCGATGGCATCTTGTTCTATTCACTTTCATTTACCACACATAAACCATAGTTGCCTACTTTCCCAGAATGTCCGGGAGACTCCTGAATTTCTGGGAGTCGGGAGAGCAGGACAATCTCCCGGATCCCGGCTGTTCGGTAAATTAAAATGAGGGGCGGGGCTTAATAACGAGATTCGCGAAAATGGCGATGACAGGTTAGGGGGCAGGGCCAATCAAGCAATTATCCGAGCCCCAGCCTCACACTCCCATCTTCCCCTGGACCTCCCGGAAAATGATTTGCAAAAGGTGGCAAGTATCACATAAACGCACTGCTGAATTAGTGTCGCTATATAAATAGCTGATGATGATGATAAGAGACCACTAATGATCTAAAAAATGCTAGTAAAAACTCCAGTACCAAATGCATACAAACACTTTGCACTTGACATGTATTTGCACTTGCACTCACATTTGTGGATGACAATAAAACCTCCCATTGACATGTCTGTAATGTTTCGACTATTGTCTACATCGTAAATGAATATCGACACAGACATCATCAGTAATTGACTCTGATAATTTGATTATTAAATTTGTTGTGTATATTTTATTTCTCAAAATGATTTCCCAAAGGAAAGGGGGACTTGAAGGTGTTTCAAGGAGATGCTGTCAGGGAGAGTTGAGTTCAAAACAATGATGACTGTAAAGTAAGAGAGACAATTCCTATAGACAATTTCTATAGATTGTAAGCTTTCGAGCAGGGTTCTCTTACCTCTCTGTCTGTATGTATTACCCAGTATTGTCTTATTAATGTTTGTTCCCAATTGTAAAGCGCTACGGAATTTGCTGGCGCTATATAAATAAATGTTGTTGATGATGATGATGATGATGAATTCCACACTAGTATTTTGTTTGCTTTTAACAATATCAACATTCATGTAGATTTTTAGAGTGATACATGTTTTATTAAATGTATTTCCCCTATAAAATCAGAATCTCTCCCCATATGTTTAATGGGCATTGATGTAGGTTGTAAAACAAACACCTCAAAGCTCTAAAACACATAATTCTACCATAAAGATCTGTGTAATAAAACTAACAAGGGGAGTTGACAGATTAAAGACAGTTCAGTAGGTATGTGGATTTTTATGTTGAATGTGGTTTAAATGAGAACAAGTAGTAAGCCTGGGTATGTGAATGTTTTACAGCTAGAGAATTTCACAAGAGACAGTATAAGTACTGAACGAGTCTAGTTCAATTACTGTCTATTTCTTCATGCTGTGCATGGTTTGCTGGCATTGCAGCAACAACACACACTTGTTACCAGGAGCATCAGGAAAACAACACAACTTAGACAGTATTGTGTCACACGCTGTGGCTTTGGGTCTAATGTGGGTGGGTTGTTCTGGAAAGCGATTCATCAGACAGGGGTCCTCCCCCATACACACGTACACGTGAGGGAGAAACTTCTGCAGCGAATAAAGTATGACACACAGTGCTATGTATAGTGACTCACACACAGCCCCACACACTCTGTGGTGTTGTCAGTCCAGGGCTAAAGACAATATACAAAGTGATAAACATACCAAATAATTGTTATCAATATGAATAACATGCTACACCTTAATATTCAGATGTTACATTCTGATTAACTAAATAAAAAATAAAATAGTGAATACATCCATTGTTATTATTTCACATAGAGATCATTGCTATCATCAAAATAACATTTATGTATTTTAAAAGGAAACTCCACCAAAACATTTTTTAAATTGTTGTTTGTTAAAGTGTAAACAGCAATCTCTATGCTATTTTTCTGCTCAGACACCGGTCCTCGATTTGTGGATAACTAATGGGCCAAATAGCTTGTGTGGGCTCCATCTTTCCTAGGGTGTAGGCTCTGCACATCCCTAGGGTGGTTGAGGCTGAAGAATTTACTCCCCTACTGCTTTGGACCCTAAACCGCCTCTGCCTGCTCCTCAGGGCAAGCCTGGGCTCAAGTACTTTGTTCCTACTGGCTACCCCCATCCCCTTCTCAATGCCACTGGTTGGGAAAGGGGTTATAGGGAACCTTTTAGGTTACACCAAAAGAAAAAAATGCAGTAGTGAAACTACAACCACAAAAACACAAAAGTATACCACGGATCTTAGTAATCTGTTTATTACTGTTTAAAAATTCACATGTAATGCATATAAACATATAAATAAAAAAAAAAAAATATATATATATATATATATATATATATATATATATATATATATATATATATATAAAACTTATAAATGAATAGTATATATTTATCTAAAAACCTCATAAGATATCGTAACATATCAGATAACATCAAAAAGCACTCAATAATGAATATCAATATGCTGGAATATAATGATCAATTGCTCGGGTATTGCTCCATAACGGAGCAATACCCGAGCAATTGATCTTTATGTGGGAAGGAGCTAACTGTGTATAGTACCATCCAGTATGTATTAGGTGGTCAGTGCGGCTCTACAACCTCACAGAGGACTTCTATACGGATGATTACCCAGACATTTGGTAAACCAACACTGATTGTTACACCTTTACAACGTTATATCAGTATAGACTATGGTATTATCAACATTGCTATTTATTGCAATTGGTGGATGCTAGTTGGTGCAAAACTGGATTTATTTACCCTGTTGATGGTTTATATGACTGAGTTTGTGGAACTGAATCGGACAATCATCTAAAATAATAGTCCAAATAATTGGATCAGCAGCAACTATAAACGGACACTTTTTGTTTAATAGGCATGCACACCATTATATTCCAGCATATTGATATTCAATCTCTATTGTTGGGTGCTTTATGATGTTATTTGATATGTTACAAATACCTTATGAGGTTTTTGAGATAAATATATACCATTCATTTATAAGTTTTATATATATATATATATATATATATATATATATATATATATATTTATATGTTTATATGCATTACATATGATTTTTTAAACAGTAATAAATACCGTAGATTAATAATTGATCCGTGGTACACTCTTGTGTTTTTATGGTTGTAGTTTCACTACTGCATTTTTTCCTTTTGGTGTAACACTTTTTATTTGAGGCTTGCAGACCTTTTTATAGTAGTGATACTCAGCCATATCCATATAAAGTATCAGAGGTCTAATATTTAATCTTAACATTTTAAGTTAGGTTGAGTTCCCCTTTATTATAGCTTTACATATTGTACAGTTATCGCATTTGCATACATACATGTTGCAAAAATCTTTATACTTGCAACGCATGGACTTAGACATAGAAGCTTTCTGCTCCTCTATCCCAATTGGAGATCACAGTAGACTCCAATAATGATACATAAGCCTGCTGTGGAGAGAATATGGTCACATCATTAAATCTTTAACAATAAAACCAACTTAAGGGGAAGAGCATTCCAGGGAAATCAAAGCCCCTAAAAGGTCACTTATACCTTGCCCAAATACCATGTCCGATCTCCAATCCACCTGCCATGGTTATTGTGCCCTTTAACCTGTCACCTGACCTTTAGTCCTGCTGGCAACCACACTGTCACAACTATATAACGTACCTGCTATTGTTAGCACAACTCAGAGGAAGGTGCGGAATCTAACATACCCCTGGTATTCACCAGGAACCCCCGCAAGGAAGTATGGACGCAGGTCGCGGTCCTTCCAAGAGTCAACAGCGAGATACAAGGAGGTGTCAGACAGGCCGGGTCGGTAACGTTCTGGTAGCAGAGGTACAAAGGGATATCCAGAAGAATGGTGAGGCAAGCTGGGTCGGTAACTTTCAGGTAGCGCAGTACAAAGGCAGAATCCAAATAGAGGTGGTCAAACGGTCCGGGTCAAAAGGTCACAGGCAGCACAAGGAAAATCAGGAACAATGCAGAAACTGGTAACACACAAACGCTGGAGGCAGGAAGACCTAATACTCTGGCACAGGTGAGTGCTCAGGAAGTGCCCTTTATACATGGAGGAACCAATAGGAAGCGGTGGGCGAGACTAGAGAGCAGCGTCCCGTTGCCTAGCAACGGGACGCACATGCGCAGAAGGCCACCCCAGCCGGCCGGAAATTCCGCTTCTGGTTGCCTGGCAACCAGACGCACCGGGAACTGACACAGGCGGCCGTCCCGAGGAGACGGCGGGACTGCGCCTGACAGTATACCTTCCTATTCTTTCTCCTCCTCCTGTTAGAAGAAATTTCTTAAGAATCCTAGGGGCGTGAAGGTCTTGCTCGTCCACCCAAGATCTCTCCTCTGGACCATATACTTTCCAGTTGACTAGAAATTGTTTCTTGCCATGAAGAATGCGAGAGGCTAGTATGCGATTGATCTCAAATTCGGTTCCAATAGAGGTTTGTACTGGTGGAGGTCTGCAGGGAGCCCGGAAGAATTTGTTGAGTACCAGTGGACGTAGTAATGATATATGAAAGGTATTATGACATTTCAGAGAAGGAGGTAGTTTCAGCTTAACGCACACAGAGTTGATGACTTGCAGGATGGTGTAAGGACCGGTAATCGTGGAGCCATCTTCATAGAGGGAATTTTCAGTCTCAAGTCCCTGGTGGAAAGCCATACCTGGTCCCCTACTTTCAGGAGGGGAGTGGCCCTACGATGACGGTCTGCAAAGATCTTGTGATGCTGTGTGGCCTTGAGTAGTGCCGTTTTAGTCTTGGCCCAGATAAGAGCAAATTCCCAATAGAGGGTATCAACAGCTGGAACTGACGAGGAGGATACTGGGAAGGGATCCGGAAAGCCAGGATGATTTCCATACACAATGAAGAATGGGGAGAATCCTGTGGATTCATGAACATGTTGGTTGTGGGAGAATTCCGCCCAGGGAAGGAATTGAGACCACTTATTTTGGTTGTCAGAAGTAAAACATCGAAGAAAAGTTTCAAGGTCCTGATTGATTCGCTCCGTCTGTCCATTGGTTTGGGGATGATACCCCGAGGAGAATTTTAATTCTGTATTCAATTTACCGCAAAAGGTTCTCCACAACCGGGATGTGAATTGGACTCCACGGTCCGAAATGAACTCCTTAGGGCAGCCATGTAACCTGAATATCTCCTTGATAAAAATATCTGCAAGACGACCGGCCGTAGGCAATCCATTTAGAGGAATAAAGTGTGCCATCTTGGAAAAGCGATCAATAACCACCCAGATATTATTAACCTCACTAACACTAAATTCCAGTGATTTCCATTCAATTTTTACCATCTCATGGGTCACAATATTCTTTTCATAAACTTTCAGCCAAATACTGCAGCAATCTGGCTGGATGGTAAGCGACAGAGCAATGACTCAAACACACGGCAGTTCCTAGCACATCTAAGACACAGTGGCACACAGCAGTGGCAGAAAAGAAAAATGGTGCAAGATGGAATTGTCCTTGGATCATGAAACCAGTTATGGTTCATTTGATCTCTCCACCTGTTTCTTGGATAAGTGAGGTAATTCTACAGTTAATACATGGCAACGATCGCTCCACCTGTTTCTTGGATAAGTGAGGTAATTCTACAGCTAATACATGGCAACGATCACTCCACCTGTTTCTTGGATAAGTGAGGTAATTTTACAGCTAATACATGGCAACGAGCGCTGACCCCCCCCCCCGGGATGCGTGCTTTTATCAGAAACACACCAATCCAGGGTGCCAGACAACGCACTAAAAAGAGCCATTGAAATTCACAGCAAAAAGCCAGTTCATCAGTGAGCTTCGAATCAGCCACAATTCCCACAAAATTATAATCTAGTTGTCACGAGCCGCGGCGGTACTCACAGCCACCGCGTCTCGCTTCCTATGCCTCCCGGCGTCCCGGTCGTTACCATGACGACCGGGACGTCACTTCCGGGCGCGCACGCGCATAGGGGGCAAACAAACGGATTCAGCCTGTGGCTGAATTAGCAGGCATTAGCCTGCAAATGTGGATGCCAGGGCTTAGCCCTGTTTGGTGGATAGTGTAGCAGGCAATTAGCCTGCAAATGTGCTCTATCTAGGGGCAAGCTCTGATTGGTCCATCTGGGTATTTAAGGCAATGAGGTCTGCTGCCTCATTGCCGGTTATAGCTTCTGTTTGCCGGTCTGCTGACCTGCTCTGTGCCTTGTTCCTGTCTGTTGGAAATTTTACTGATTACCTGTGTATGACCCCTTGCCTGGATTTGGACCCTGCCTGTGTTTCTCGTGACCTTGACCTCTGGCTTGAATACCGACCTCCCTGTCTGCTCGTGACCCCTGACCTCGGCTTGTTTATCGGATCTGCTATCTGCTGCCGGCCCTTGACCTCTGCTTGGACTCCACTCTGCTTGCCTGGGTTCTCCCCAGCCATTACACACTTCACGACCCTCTGTCAGTCTGCAGCCCAGCCTGTCCCCACCATCAGGGGCTCCAGTGAACACCTGATAGGCAGAGTAGACCCCGGGTTGTGTTGTACCGGCTGGAGGGGTTCCTAACACTAGTTAGGTACCTTTTATGTAAAGTGTTGATTACAAACACAACAAAACACGTGTGGGAGAATGTGGCCTCTAAGAGGCTGACTACTAGACACAAAGTCATTGCATGGATGGCTATCCAGGGATGTCTGCCTCTCAGGACAATAATGCACTCTCGGAACCTGTGCCGATTAGTCCACTCCCCCTTCTGCATCACCAGTAGGGAAACAGCACAGCGTATTTTTTGGGACTGCCCCACTGCACAGGCACTGTTGGATGCCTTGGAACATGAACATAAGGACAATGTGCCCAGAACTTGCTTTTTCATACCATTCAGTATTTTATGGATTATTTCCTGGGACCCACATCATTGGGGCAATCCAGGAGACCTGGAGCCTAATGAGCTGCTTTAAGGACGCTATTTGCCAGGAATCGCCTCATCTTGAAAAGGGAGAAGATGACCATACAGGATTGTTGCAGGCTGATCCCAAGCCTACTAAGAGACTATAACACCATTGACAGTCCTGAGTAAGAGAAAGATGATTAATTTTCTGTCTCCCTCTTCTTCTCCCCCCATGTGTCTGTTTATGCAATATAACACTGTTGAATTTGCCTGCAAATTCTACAGACAAGCCTTCTTGTCTTCCTCTTCATCATTGACTCTTAGCAATGCAGCACTCGTCTTTGGGTGTATATTAGACCCTACACTTATTAGTGCAAATTCAGAAAAATACAGTCTAATCACTGCTAGGCCCTCCCCAAACAAGCTAACAATGGGCTTGTTAGAGTAATGGCAGAAACACACATCAGTGCCAGGAAAGATTAATGGTGCAAGATGGAATTGTCCTTGGGCCCTCCCACCCACCCATATGTTGGATCTTACAAAGGACATGCACACTTTGACAAACCAAGCACTTCAGCGACAAGGGCTGCCACTTTTGTGGCTGAAGTGCTTGGTTTGTTTGGGCCCCCACCAAACCAACTATCAATGCCCTAAAGGCATGTTAGACCAACAGTGCTGTGAAATGAATTCTACACTGTCAAGATGTTGTTGTCATCATCTTCAGCATCATCCTCACCCTCATCAGTGTGTACACCATCACCACAGTCAATTAATTCATCTCCGCTGGAATCAGCCTTTAGAGAAGTGTCAGTACTTGGATGTAGTTGCAGGTAAAAGCCTTCCTCGTGGAAGATGTAGTTCATTTTTATGAATGTAACCCCTGGGGATGCTGCAGTTGGACTTGAGCACCCAGGGGCTAATAATCACAATTGCATCAGTAAGAAAAGAGATGCATATAGCTATTTACCAGTCAAGGAGAAGGAACTACATCTCCCAGAAAGCTGTTATGAAGAGGGGGCGGAGCCTAAGAGGACTGAGAAACCAGAGGGCGGAGAGAGAGAGGGAGAGAGGAGCATCCTGGGAGAGACTGAGCTGTGTGACCAGTTCAGATAGGTGACCCTAGGCAGAAGGGCACTGGATGAGTGATCTGAGCAGAGAGAGCAGTCTGCAGAGATATCAAAGCTCGGTGCAGTTCTGAACAGAACCTGCTGGAAGCCACAGTTTGAAGCTGTAGGAGGAGGTTTGCATGCATCTCTGAAGAAGGACATTTTACAAGTCAGCCATTTTGGAGATAATCAAGTTCAGACCTGTGACACACTGGTGCAGATAAGTTACTGGTTATTTTTATCTATCTGTTGTTGTTCAAGTGGGGTTTGGACTATATCTGGCCACAAGGGCTGAAGAGTTAGGGATAGATGGGTGGGCAGGTAAATATGCACCAAGTGTGTGTCTAATCAGCACTTGTGGAACTACAAGTCCCAGGATACAAATTAGAAAGGATTTTACAGTTGTTGCTAGAGGAGGGTCTGCATACTGTGACTGCTGTACCTCACTGCAAGTGATTTAAAGATCTCCAAAATCTGCAAACTGGACACATGATGTTTCCATGCCATGCTGCATACATACAGAAGGGCCCAGTGTCGGACTGGGGCATGAAGGGCCCACCGGGGGACTGCAAAGCTAGGGGCCCACCAGAGGGGGTGTGGCCAGCATCATAGAGGCGTGGCCTGACACTAGAGGGGGGAGTGGTCAGCCCATGAAGGACAGCTAGCATCATAGTGTAGTATATAAAGAATGCAGTGTGTATATAAAGAGTACACAGTCTTGACCTCCCCCTTAGATTGGGTAGAACAGTCACCAAAAATCTGGATTGTCCCACTAGAATCAGAACATTTGACAGACTGTCCTACCTGTTCTTGTCACCACCTGTGGCTGCTGGTTTCTTAAGTTGCGACTTGTCTGGATCCCGGAATGTTGGGTGCCCTATTTTGAAAAAAAAATGGGTACATTTAGAAAATTCCAACCAGCCCTGGCGTAAAATCTATAGCACCCACAATTAATACTTAGGCCTTCCTCCAGCCCCAACATTAAAGATAGAGTATTCTCACTTAATAAATAAACCTATTTCCCTCCCTCCAAACAGCCCCAGCAATAAATGAATATCATTTACATATAATACATATACCTATTTCCCACAACAGGCACTGCCATTAAATAATTCATATTCACATTTAATAAATAGACCTCGTGCTCCTCAAACTCAGCCCCACATTCAATCAATAGCACCTAAACCACCCCAGGATTAAATTAAAGGTCTGTCACCCCATCTTAATTTAATAGGCCCCACTCTTAAATTAAATAGCCCACCAAAATAAATTAAATTGCCCCACCATCACCCCACAAATAAAATAGCTCCCATTAAATAATTAGCCCCCACCTAAACTCCACCATTAAATTAATAGCCTATCTCCTACCCATGTACTATTAAGGCAACCCCACTCCTTTCCCTCATATCACACATTATATTAAAAAAAACATTCCCTCATTATAGCAGCCCACACTCCTTTCATTCACACCATATTGTGGCCCCCCCCCTCCCATTTCATTCACACAGTATAGCAGGCCCCCCCTCCCCTGTCACTCACACAGTATAGCAGGGCCCCCCTCCCCTGTCTCTCACACAGTATAGCAGGCCCCCCTCCCCTGTCTCTCACACAAATAGCAGGGCACCCCCCTCCCCTGTCTCTCACACAAATAGCAGGCCCCCCTCCCCTGTCTCTCACACAAATAGCAGGCCCCCCTCCCCTGTCTCTCACACAAATAGCAGGGCCATCTTTCATTCACACTTACCTTATTGCTGCATCTCACATGCTTGCTGTGCGATCAAAAGCAAAACAGGAAGTAACGTGCGTTCCACGGTGGAACGCACGCTACTTCCTGTTTCCTGTTTAGCGAAAGTGACTGGTCCCTGAGGAGGGGCCAGCCACCCACTGCCACGCTGACCCCGCCGCGCGGCACCTGGCTCCCGGCCCCCACCGACACAAGAATCATTTTTTTAGCCCCGCCCCACCACGGAGGAGGGCGGAGCTATCTGCCATCAGGGCCTACCGGTGGATTTCCCGGTCCACCGGCGGCCCAGTCCGACGCTGGAAGGGCCCCAACTTGCAGTGCACTGCTCTATTTGTGTGGTGTGTTTGAATACTGCTGTGTGTGTTTGGCAGTACATTGTAGGGCTATAAGGGAAAATATATAAATTCACCCTGCAAGATATTCACAGTATCAGGAGCAAGTAAGATATCTGATATATTTTTTCATGTGTATAAAGCTGTGACAGTTAATGGTTATATTGTTATATATTATATTATATTGTATGCTGTTATTGATTTATTGCGAGTTTTTGTGTTAACTTGGTGTGCATAGTAAGAAGTGGTGCGCCACTTTCATCCACACTTGTTTTATTACTGTATTGTATTGTTTGCACTATTATTTCAAATTATACCAAAGTATATTTTTCTATAAAATTACAAAGCTGCATTTAGGATTTCCATTTAAATAAATGTGCCTGGCTGGCTTTTGCAGCACACATTTTGTCACAGAGTGTTAATACTGGGCAGGGGGTTTCCCGAATCTCCCCCTGGTGTATCTTTTGAACACCCCCCAGAAGAGAAAGCAGAGATTCGGGTGGAGGCACTGAAAACCAAGTACCAAGGTGAGAAGCATCTGCGTGGTTCAATATATATATATACCCTCACAACGCTTAATACACAAGGGGGTGTTACAGTGGAGGCACTGCTGAGATACTGAAGACACACTCAGTGAAACCCATCAGCACAGACGTCATGGATAGTATAAGAGAAGAAGTGTTTCTGTGGTGTGAACAACAGACTGTGGCCCCAACTCGATGTTTAGGGATCTATGGTGACTCTCAGGGAGTGACAGATGAGGAAGTCCTGCATGTGCTCCACAGGATTTATGGGGTAGAACATCCTAAAATCCTTGGATGGAAAGGTAGAGATCAGCATAAGACCAGTCTGATCCTCTGTGAGACGCAAGCAGAATTGGATAAAGATTTTCTTCCCTCCCTCGTTTCTGGGCCACAAAAACAACAATGGCATATTGTGATACCGTTAAAGCCAAAACAGCTAGTCGCAGCACCTCTTAATGCTGAACTTCCAGATGGAGATATTAACCGACAAGTATTCCCTCAGGCCAGGGAAGAGAATTCTCAGTCACCCTCCAGTACTAGGAAAACTGATGAGGATCAAAGAGAACTGTTCCTCACTGCTGTACAGAAACTGGTAGACCAGTTAGGAAAGTCACAGCATGAAGGGGGCTACAGAAGGCTCCGGCTCTTCTCAGGAATAAAACCAGTCCCTACTGGGGAAGAAACTTACGAGGCATGGAAAGAGATGGCTTCCCAATACCTGGAGGAATGGCATTGCTCCGAACCCTATAAGAGACAGCGGATCGTTGAAAGTCTGCGAGGTCCCGCTGGAGAACTAATCCAAGCTGTACGGAGAAGTGACCCCCAAGCCACTGCACGACACTACTTAGCGACTCTAGATCAGGAATATGGAATGGCAGAGGATGCAACAGATCTGCTCTATCAGCTACGCCACACCTATCAGGAGTCAGGGGAGACATTGTCCAATTATATCTATCGGCTGGACAAGCTGATCCACCTTATTGTGTCAAAGAAAGGAATACCCCTAGCAGAAGTAGACGACAGGCGTATGCAACAGTTGTTACGGGGTGCTCTGTCCCATGACCCAGTAGCGATGAAGATAAGAAATGCTCAACTGGGACAACCATCACCTACTTTTCTTCAGTTGATACAAGATGTTAAACAAGAGGAAGCTATAGTTAAATCCCGAGAGAGGGTGACCAAGAAAGTCAAGGTCGTACAGTCAAAGCCCGAGGCTGACCTTCCCAGCACTGAGTTAATGAAGATTGTGGAGAAACAAGGTGAGCAGATTGCTCAGTTGTTGGAGATCCAGAAGCAGATTCAAGCACAGATGCTGAAATACCACACTACCGAGCAACTGCACCCGAACATCCACCCCCGGCAAGTTCTCGAAGCTAACACTACTCGGAAACAGAACAATTGTTTCACTTGTGGAGAAGTTGGGCATCTCGCTAGACAATGTCCTCAGAGGAAGGGAGGAAGGTGGTCACCCTCACCATCCCACCGGGATAGGAAGCTTTCGGAAAACTGAAAGGGAGGACCAGGAACCCCCACACTGGCCCTCTAAAGAAAGCTGACATTAACACTGTGGGGAACTCTCACCTGGAATGGGGTCTTTTGCCCAAAGGATTGCTGGGACCCTCTCCTCACGTGCCGGCATGTCTAAATGGGAGACCTTGTATGGCCTTGCTAGATAGTGGTTCACAGGTGTCCATTGTGTTCGAGAAGTGGTACCGAGATAATCTATCTGACTTGCCCATAAAGCCATTGTGTGGACTGACCATCTGGGGTCTGAGTGACAAGAATTATCCCTACCTTGGGTACATCACTGTACCTTTGAAGTTCCCACGGGAAGTAGCTGGAATAGAAGAAGAGGTGAACGTGCTTGCACTTGTCTGTCCTGAGGCCGAAGGAGAACCTCGAGATGTCTCAGTGATTATTGGAACTAACTCCCATTTGTTCGAGATACTGGCCAACTGGTGCCAAGAGGTGGGAGGAGCAAGTTATAGTAAAACACTTAAGATTCATCCTATGTGCCTTGCTGCTTATAAGAAGAAAGAGGAAAAAAAATCTCAGAAAGAAACCACATTACAAATAGGAAGTTTTGATCAATGCTTTAATGGTAGTGATGCTAGTCAAGAAGACCGACACTGGCTAGTTATGCAAATGCTACAAAGAGAGGCTGCCTTCTCTTCGGGGGACTGGGATTTAGGTCTAGCGACAGGAGTGGAGCACCACATAAGGCTAACGGACGACAGACCTTTCCGAGAACGGTCAAGACGCCTAGCCCCTGCTGATTTGGATGATATTCGGGAACATTTAAGGGAGATGCTAGAGAATGATGTGATTGAGAGATCTGAGAGTCCCTATGCTTCTCCTATTGTGGTGGCTAGAAAGAGGACGGGAAAAATACGGATGTGCGTGGACTACCGGACATTAAACAAGCGCACGATTCCTGATCAGTACACTGTCCCTAGGATAGACGAAGCCCTTGATTGTCTTCAGGGAAGCAAGTGGTTTTCTGTGCTAGATCTACGCAGCGGGTACTATCAGATATTGATGAGTCAGAAGGATGCTGAGAAAACCGCCTTCATCTGCCCGGTTGGATTCTTTCAGTTCAAAAGATTGCCACAAGGATTATCAGGGGCTCCAGCCACTTTCCAACGATGCATGGATGATGTTGTGGGTGACATGAATTTCAGGGAAGTGCTGGTATACTTGGATGATTTGATAGTATTTGGCCAAACATTGAATGAGCACAACGAAAGACTCCTCAAGGTATTGGATCGCTTAATAAAGAAAGGGTTGAAGTTGTCCCTTGACAAGTGTAGCTTCTGTAAAACCCAGGTCAAGTATGTGGGATATGTTGTGGATCGGGAAGGAATTTCTACAGATTCAGCGAAGATAGAAGCGGTGAAAGAATGGCCTCGACCAACAATACTGAAGGAATTAAGGTTTTTTTTGGGGTTCTGTGGCTATTACAGAAGGTTTGTCCCAAACTACAGTAAACTTGTCAAGCCTCTTACAGATCTAACTCGAGGTTATCCTGCTCCAAGAGGTTCCCATCGGAAAGAGAAACCATTGTTCTGGGTAAATGATGCGTTCGGGGAAAGGTGGAGTGAGGCTTGCGAACAAGCTTTTGAAGGATTGAAAACCTGCCTGATTCAAGCGCCTGTTCTGGCATATGCCGATCCAGAGTTACCATACATTCTGCATGTAGATGCCTCCTTTGAGGGACTTGGGGGAGTGCTATACCAAGTGCAAGAAGGAAGGTTAAGACCAGTCTATTACATCAGTCGAGGTCTCTCACCCAGTGAACGGAACTACCCGGTGCATAAGTTGGAGTTCCTGGCCCTTAAGTGGGCAGTTGTTGACAAACTTCACGACTACTTGTATGGAGTACCATTCGAAGTGCATACAGACAACAATCCCCTCACATATGTGCAGACCACAGCAAAGCTAGATGCAACTGGGCACAGATGGTTGGCCGCGCTGGCCATTTACAATTTCACAATAAAGTACAGGCCTGGGAGAAGAAATGTAGATGCCGATGCTTTGTCAAGATTACCGGGAAGGTTTGTGGAATCTCAGGAAGAAGAATGGATAGAGTTGCCAGCTCCAGAGGTGAAGGGGATGTGTCACGAGGGACGTGTGGTCGTGCCTCCAGTCAAAGAATGCTTAACAGCTCTAGGGGCAACGACAGATGCACTACCAAGACAATATTGCTGGCTGAGTCAAATGGAGCTCAGTGATCTTCAGAAGTTGAGTTCAAGCCAAGTCAAAGAAGATCAGCAGAATGACTCCTCTATAGCAGCAGTTAGGTGGTCTGTTAAACACAGACAAAGAATCCACCCGAGTAGTTTGAAAACGGAGGAAGCTATTTTGCTAAGCAGACAGAGAGAGTCATTGGTGGTGAAGCAGGGGCTACTGTATAGAGAAACCAGCCGCAAAGATGGCAGAGAGAGGAAACAGCTAGTATTGCCAAAGAAGCACCGTCCCATGGTTCTCCGTGCGTTGCATGATAAACACGGCCACCTGGGAATAGAGAAGACCATGAGTTTAATTTCAGATAGATTCTACTGGCCGAAAATGGAGATAGACATTGAGAGTTATTGTAAATCTTGTGGGACATGCATACTTCGAAAATCCCTCCCAGAAAAGGCTGCCCCCTTAAAGAATATATCCAGCAATGGGCCTTTAGAGTTAGTCTGTATTGACTTTCTATCAGTGGAACCGGATGAAAGCAACAAGTGTAACATTCTAGTGGTGACAGATCATTACACCCGTTATGCTCAAGCCTACCAGACAAAAGACCAGAGAGCTGTGACCGTGGCAAAAATCCTATGGGAAAAGTTCTTTGTCCACTATGGACTGCCTGCCCGCATTCATTCAGATCAGGGTCGGGATTTTGAGAGCAAGCTAATAAAAGAACTGTGCGAGGTCTGCGGGATAAAGAAGTCCAGGACTACTCCTTTCCATCCCCAAGGAGATCCGCAGCCGGAGAGATTTAATCGGACCCTTCTCAGCATGATGGGCACTTTGGACACTAAAAAAAAGGCACATTGGAGTAGGCACATCAGCCATTTGGTCCACGCCTACAATTGCACGAAAAACGAGTCCACGGGGTACTCCCCATATCTCTTAATGTTTGGAAGGGAGGCTAGATTACCAATCGATATCTGTTTTGGAATGGACACTGCTGATCCCCAAGAAAAGCCCCATTTGAAATATGTGGAGCAGCTGAAACAAGAACTAAAGGAGGCCTACAGACTAGCGGAAGCAGCTGCATCAAAAGCTGGACAACGAAACAAGGGTCGTTATGATCTACAGGTCAAGGAGCATATTCTGGAGCCAGGTGACAGGGTTTTACTTAGACACTTGGGCCTCCCGGGGAAACACAAGTTAGCCAATCGTTGGCGAAAGGATCCTCATGTTGTGGTTGCAAAATTGCCAGACATCCCAGCCTATCGAATTAGGCCCGAGGGGCTAACAGGCCCTATAAAGACATACCATCGACAACATTTGCTTCCCATCAGAGATGGTGTCCGGTTTTGGGAGGAGCCTGAAACAGATGAGCCAAAAGTGTCCACACCCAGAAGATCACGGCGAATCAGAGAACCGACCACAGAAGAAGATGATGGAGATGATTGGGGGTATGATGCTCCAGGTAAATTGGGAGAAATAGATTGGAGACAAGATATCAGAAGGCTCACTAGGTCTACCGAGGGGGCCGCTGTAAGACCTCCACAAGTAGAAGAAAGGAGAACTATGCCTGTCATTTCAGATGAAAGTGTCAACCCAAGAGTAGCTGGACGGTTGGATTCTCAGTGTTCAGTAGAGGAAGGCTCTAACCAGGAAGTTGACATGGATGGGGACGTCGTTGATCCAGATGGAGGATGCACTGAACGCCCCAACAGGGTGTTGGGGGGAGAGGAAGGGAACCCACCAGTCCAGGGTCGGCCTAAAAGGACCCCTAGAGCCCCAATGATGTTGACTTATGATAGTCTAGGTCATATGACTGAGATTCCTAAGGTGATTCATCCTAGCTGGGTCTATCAGTGGCCATATCTGACTCCCATATCTGTTATGCCAGGGCCTGTTGTGTATGGATGTGAAAGTGTATTTAGACAGGATGTCTTAACCCCTTTAAATTTGCAGGATGTGGGACAAGCCTCATCATTTGTTCATTGTGGACTTGCCCCACAGGGGGAGTGTGTAACCCCTGGGGATGCTGCAGTTGGACTTGAGCACCCAGGGGCTAATAATCACAATTGCATCAGTAAAAAAATAGAGATGCATATAGCTATTTACCAGTCAAGGAGAAGGAACTACATCTCCCAGAAAGCTGTTATGAAGAGGGGGCGGAGCCTAAGAGGACTGAGAAACCAGAGGGCGGAGAGAGAGAGGGAGAGAGGAGCATCCTGGGAGAGACTGAGCTGTGTGACCAGTTCAGATAGGTGACCCTAGGCAGAAGGGCACTGGATGAGTGATCTGAGCAGAGAGAGCAGTCTGCAGAGATATCAAAGCTCGGTGCAGTTCTGAACAGAACCTGCTGGAAGCCACAGTTTGAAGCTGTAGGAGGAGGTTTGCATGCATCTCTGAAGAAGGACATTTTACAAGTCAGCCATTTTGGAGATAATCAAGTTCAGACCTGTGACACACTGGTGCAGATAAGTTACTGGTTATTTTTATCTATCTGTTGTTGTTCAAGTGGGGTTTGGACTATATCTGGCCACAAGGGCTGAAGAGTTAGGGATAGATGGGTGGGCAGGTAAATATGCACCAAGTGTGTGTCTAATCAGCACTTGTGGAACTACAAGTCCCAGGATACAAATTAGAAAGGATTTTACAGTTGTTGCTAGAGGAGGGTCTGCATACTGTGACTGCTGTACCTCACTGCAAGTGATTTAAAGATCTCCAAAATCTGCAAACTGGACACATGATGTTTCCATGCCATGCTGCATACATACAGAAGGGCCCCAACTTGCAGTGCACTGCTCTATTTGTGTGGTGTGTTTGAATACTGCTGTGTGTGTTTGGCAGTACATTGTAGGGCTATAAGGGAAAATATATAAATTCACCCTGCAAGATATTCACAGTATCAGGAGCAAGTAAGATATCTGATATATTTTTTCATGTGTATAAAGCTGTGACAGTTAATGGTTATATTGTTATATATTATATTATATTGTATGCTGTTATTGATTTATTGCGAGTTTTTGTGTTAACTTGGTGTGCATAGTAAGAAGTGGTGCGCCACTTTCATCCACACTTGTTTTATTACTGTATTGTATTGTTTGCACTATTATTTCAAATTATACCAAAGTATATTTTTCTATAAAATTACAAAGCTGCATTTAGGATTTCCATTTAAATAAATGTGCCTGGCTGGCTTTTGCAGCACACATTTTGTCACAGAGTGTTAATACTGGGCAGGGGGTTTCCCGAATCTCCCCCTGGTGTATCTTTTGAACACCCCCCAGAAGAGAAAGCAGAGATTCGGGTGGAGGCACTGAAAACCAAGTACCAAGGTGAGAAGCATCTGCGTGGTTCAATATATATATATACCCTCACAACGCTTAATACACAAGGGGGTGTTACATGAACATCATCTTTTCCACATTTTTAGGAAGTAATCTCCTGCATCGATCACTGACAAGGTTCCCGGCTGTGCTGAAAACTCTTTCTGAGTACCCACTGGAGGGTGGGCAGCTTAGGTATTGCAAAGCAAGTTTCCACATGGTTTTCCAAATACAGGGCTACATTAGGATTTCAGCACTCAGAAAAATCAGCTCTTTTATAAGGGTGTATATGAGACCTCAACCACTTTGTAGTGCAAATTTAGAAAAACACATTGCTATATTAGGATTTCAGCACTCAGAAAATACAGCTTTTTTTTTATAAGGGGGTATATGAGACCCCAAACACTTTGTAGTGCAAATTTAGAAAAACACATTGCTATATTAGGATTTCAGCACTCAGAAAATACAGCTTTTTTTTTTTATAAGGGGGTATATGAGACCCCAAACACTTTGTAGTGCAAATTCAGAAAAATACCCACCCTCCTATTTCTACTTTGCTTGCTCTATACTGTGACCTAACCCTTCTCTGTCCCTCTCTCAAAAGGCGCTAGATCGCCATGGAGGTGGGTATTTATTGATTCCAAAACTCGCGAGATCCGAGATCTGACGACGTCACAATGACGTTTTGACTCATTTTGGAATCCGAATAGTTGCGAGAGTACCGAGCCGACATGGCTCGGTACTCAGAACCCCAAAGTTCGGGTGGGTTCGGTTTCAAGGAAACCAAGCCCGCCCATCTCTAATATATATATAAAATCAATGAACAGGGTATAAACATACAATTGCAGCATACCCATATAACCTCTACTTGCCTATCCCTCGCCACTCACCTAATCTAAAAACTAGGTGGCTGGAAGGGAAAACCTCCTCATGGCTGCCTTGACAGAGGGAGGTCAGTGTGCTCCAGCTGGCAATATACGTCAATCAGGCGCAGGATAAGACGTCGGTTCCATTGTGTCTTGCGAGTTAATCTTGCAAATCACAGAGGATAGTCCGTTATTAAAAAACTCTACATAAGCAGAAAAATACTAAAGAGAAGGAACATTGAAACAAAATATTACATTTAACCAAACCACTTTTTGCAGATTAAATAAATTGTATATTTAAATTAGATTTTGTTTTCAGCGACACAATAAAAAATGCGTTGATGGTGAGAGTCCTTTAAATGAAATAGATGGGTAGATTAGCTTGACCAATTCATTAGTTTCTGCTGTCAATCTGTATGCTTGTTACACATGAATAAACAAGAAGAAACAGCCATTGCCCTCTTCCTGAGATTATACAGAGCTGTGTAAACACAGAGATATGCATAGTTTGGATACATGAATATTGTGTTTCTGAAGGTATACTAAAAAGTAATGTAGTTTTGTTTCATGATCTGATTGTTGTTTAGGCATATAATGTATGGTGTATAGGAGACCTCTTAATAACTAAGAATGCACTGTATCTAGATTTTAGGCTTCAGTTCAAATAAAACCAAAACCATAATTTATATGTTAAATGGAAGGTCATACAAATCTGTAAATTTTAACTTGTGGAAATGAGAACCTGAACAGTAAAACTGCATGAAATCAGAATATCATTGGCTGAATTTGAAGGATTGTGAAATCTTACTAAAATCTTCAGGATTTATCTCAGATCCAAACAGAATCCAAGATTTGGTGATTTCTAATAACAAATACAGATTATATAGTCAGCACATTATATAATCACACATTCACAGATTGATCGTACCAGTACATACCAATAATACACTATTATTATAACAGATGAGTATACTGTATATATTTCTAGCCCATATTTTTCTAGAAACTTCACCCTCAACTCTGTCTCCCAGTTTCATGCTCTGTCTCTCTTTCATGATTTCTCACTAGCACCCTCCTCTCTTTCACGCTCTCTGCCCCTCTGTCTCTTTTGATCATTAACTTCCTGAGCTACAGAAACCAGTTCCACAACTTTCTGTCTGGCAGAGTTCATCCAAAGCTTACAGATGATACAGGACAGAGCAGACAGTCAGGCAGAAAGGACAATTGAGAGGTTTCCTTCATTATTCTAGTGTACTTGGATGAGTGGATGGTGAGCAAGTATTTGTCCCATATTGAATAAATATATCTAGAAGATATGTTTTGATTCTCAGCATACAGCATAATTAGAGTGTATATTTTTCTGTCTTTAGTTCTTCTTAACCATCTTGCCATCCAAGCTGGCATTTTGTCTCTCCATGTCAAGCATTGTGGTCTATGCCCTTTGTTTGTCTTTAATTGTGCAACTATGTTCTTCAGTCTGTCTCCATGACGCTGTACAAAAAGACACTCCAGTGGTGTCTCCTCCAACTTTATTTCCCCATACTACTAGAATATCTTCTCGTGCCACATCATGGGTTCCTCAACTGCCACTCAGGGTGACCCCGTGGTATCTCCCAGGAGAGAGTGCCCTCCTTTCTCCAGCACAGAACACACAACTACAGTCAGCCATAAGAGATGTAACCAAGACCATCGCCAACATGTTATCAGGTGAGCGCCATACTGAAGACTGAAATATCAATAGAAATGTGTTCAGAATGAGATAAAGCACAATTCATTCATCAGAAGACTGCAGTGTCCAATGTGGGTGTACAAGACACATTAGAAGAGGAGACTTTTCTGAGCAGGGTACTCATAACCTTTGTGCCAGAAAATATTGCTTTGTAATCACAAATGCTTATAACTTCATGCAGCACTGTGTTTTACATTATTATCTAGGTGTAAATAAAACTCAACGCTAATGCTAGGACATTCAGCAGCTTGTATTACATTTAACATTGTAGACAAATCTACAATTGTAATTTTTTGAAAATATTCACTTATTGCAACCAGGTAACACAACCTCCCTGTACCAAAATTATCACTGTCTCCAGTACAATTTACAAATGGCTGTTAGGCCCCATTAACTACATGTATCTTACTAGCAATTATTATGATTTATTATCAATTGATAGAGCAGCAATAATATTATGCTGTGCTGTGCAGAGAAGAAATAGTCATTCACACGAGTCTCTGCCCCATTGGATCTTACAATCTAATTCCCTCCCATACACAATATGGTCCATTTTGTCAGAAGCCAAATAACCTACCGATATGTTTTAGGACTATGGGAGGAAACCGGAGGACATCCACGTAAACACATACAACACACCCTGGTTAGAACTCATGACCCCAACAATGTGAGACAGCAATGCTAGCCATTGTGCCACCATGCTTTACAATGCAAATAAATGCACGCAAATGGGTATAACTCGATAAATCATTGTTTCTAGTGGCACCATATCCACTCGCTGTTTGTAGTGTTTGCTAGTGTTGTGGTAGTGTTTCGTTTGTGTTCTGATTTTCAGAACACATTTTGTTCTATCCACATGCACCAACTGTGAGTATATGCATTGTGGAAGCCTACAGTGAGCTACAAACACTAGTTAAGACACTAGTAACAAACGCATGTCCAATGTTTGACATGTGATTTCCCTCGCATTTTTACTAGCGTTAAAGAAATGTTAATGCAACATCAGTGGATACCTGGCTATAATGATGTTAAGTTAATTTAGAAAATTTATTATAAGTGATTGGGTTTCATTTTTAACTGTAAGTTTAACTAAGCTTAATGTTTCAGACCCCAGTTTGATTTCTCCTGGAATCACAATGTCCAGCCCATTCATTAAGGGGACAGATGAGCGTATAGGGCCTAATCTTGGACACTTTGTTTCATACAGTGCGTAGATCTGAGGGACCATTACTTCTGAATCGTGATATGAATAAATTCTGTCGCTCTGTATGGGGAGATCCCTCACTTCCCAACTACAAAAGGTGAGATTTTAAATCCACTGAAATGGCACCTCTCGTATCACCTATACATATTACCATTGGTGCAGGGGCGGACCTACCCGGGGCAATTTTAGGGGGGGGATTTAGGCCCCACCCCCTTTCTGATTTCTAAGGCAGCCGGCGGCTGCTTAGCATGTGCAGATCTGCTTGGCAGTGGCAGTGTGCTGCCCGGCTGCTCTGATTGTGTTTAAAACATAATCAGAGCAGCCGGGCAGCACACTGTCACTGCCGAACGGACCTGCACAGTGTGCCCCCCACCCCCCCCCTGGATCCGCCACTGCATTGGTGGAAGTGGGCTGGTATACGGTGGTATGCCATACCGCCGCTTCTCCTACTGTCTTCATTGTAAAGCTATCAAATTACATTCACTTACATTCCTATTACATTTTCCATTCTGCCATTTCTAAATTTCCACAACGACCACTTTATATTACTATAAAATACACATGGTGTCATTTTACATCTGCCAATAAGGTATAAACAACTAAGCTATACTTATGTATCAAGAAAATTTTTTATTTTTTAATTGCACAATATTTTGCAGCCCCCCCAAACCTTTCTAAGGCTCCTGCCTCAGGTTATCTCATTACAGGCACATTTATAGGTGACGAGCTGTCCACAAGCATGTCCTTTCAGCTGTGTTATATCTGTTTCTGAACCTGTAGCCTCTTGTTCTCAGGTGTGGATCTCGAGACATGTCTTACTACGGAGAACGTTGCCTAGATGTTGTGGTATGAGGACTGTAGCTGAAATATTGATAACTCATGGGTCACTAGTGACATCACCATTCTACTTTGACATACTTATCCCTATAGATCCCAGAGTCTCATCTACATGGATATGAAGTTTGGCCAATGAATGGGACAGAGCCAACTCTTGTGACTCCAGAAGGAAGCGGGGTTCCTGATACAGACTTCCTGTTGTATGTGAGGGTAGCACAGACAGAGAAATGTGCATTACAGGTGAGGGGCCACTAACAAGAATTAGGATCAATTAAAAAACATAACAAGTCCAACTTAAAAGGGTTCTAATATTTAATGACTAAAATAAGTGCTATAGTTATGTGGTATATATCTGTTTAAATTAAAATGTTTACAGGCTTGTATATTGTGTTAAACCATAAGCGATATGACCGCAGTAGCGGGTCACTGGCTTGCTATACAACAAATTCAGAATCAATAAGAACAAGTATACAGATGCATGTACTTTTTACTTGGATAAAAGAGAAACAAATTAATTTCTAAATGGATAGTAATGTACCTTAAGGAATAAATAAAATGAAAGGATAAATTCACTTTAATAATTTCACGCACTTTTGCCTTGAAAATGTCATATTTATTACATATAAGCCTTAAATCAGTTCATATTTTATACCCATCATTATACCCCATGAAATTGTTCGATTAATCATCCATTAATCACTTTTTTATATGTGTCTATTGATTCTAAACGTATATGTAATAAATATGAAGAATCCATATGATACATTGGGCCTGATTCATTAAGGAAATTTAGGCAAAAAATTTGTACATTTTCTCCTGGACAAAACCATGTTACAATGCAAGGCGTGCAAATTAGTTTATTACTTTGCACATAAGTTAAATACTGTCTGTTTATTTATGTAGCACACAAATACTTGATAGCTTTATGTGTACACTTAAATTTAACGTTAATCTAGGACATGTCCTACCCCAGCTATAAATCACTCCCCACGTTTTAAATTTACCTCTCCCTCCAATGCAACATGGTTTTGCCAAGGGACAAAGTTACTTTTATTTTTCTGCTTTACTTTCTTAATAAATCAGGCCCATTGAGTTTATACTTTATTATTAGTTATTTGTTAAGGTATATTATACTCATTTAGAAATTGATTTGATTTTTTTTTTTATCATAGTGAGAAATACATTTGTTTTTATTTATTCATCTGCTCAACAGTTACTTATATCAAGCTGTTTCAGTGGCTCTCTAGCACAGTCATATTCTGGTTTCATGATTTCCCTCTATTGATGTGCAGATCACCATTTGCTAAAGGTGCATTTTAACATCAATGGATTTAATTAATAAGTAAAAAGAGTGTAACACAGATAGGCTAAGTGTCATACAAACAATACAGACACCAACACTTTCAATGCAAAATGTAATTGCTCTAGCACATGGTAATGAAGGGAACACCTGTGATGAACAGAATAGTTTTAGTTCTGAAACTTCTTTCATTACTATATTTGACTGTTTAGAATGTAGACACTTGCATTGCACATTATCCTAGTATGTATCACACAACTTTAAGAATAAAGTAACTAGCATGTAAATAATCATATATTCTAGATTTTCTATTTTCCTTAGTGGGTTTTTATAAATAGGCATCTATGATATTTACCTTCCTACTTAAATACATTGTGGGAAATGAATAAAACAATCCTTGAGAATAACTGTAATGAAGTACCTTGTATGTCGCCCCCTAGAGTGTAACTGTGCTTACTGCATTACCTTCGCTTTAATTTTCTAAATTGGTCTCTTTTCCACAGGAATTTGATGTATCTATTGTTACACATTAATGTGCAACTGGTTTTGGTTTTACTTTGAAATTTTGTTTTGTTCTTTGTTTATCTGCTTGTTCAAATTTGGGGAACCTCCATTTGATAAATGTAAAATTTTATTCTGTATATCTTTCAGTTCCTGAACATGTTTCTAGTGACATAGTACGTTAATTCTTATCTATAGCTTTTTTGTACCTATGTGCAAGGTATTAGTCAACTTTGAACTCACCATAATCTATTTTGCTGTTCTGACTGTACATTCATAAACTGTGTGCCAAAATCAGAAATAATACTTAGGGCTAGATTTACTAAGCTGCGGGTTTAAAAAAGTGGGGATGTTGCCTATAGCAACCAATCAGATTCTAGCTTTCATTTATTTAGTACCTTCTACAAAATGACAGCTAGAATCTGATTGGTTGCTATAGGCAAAATCCCCACTTTTTCAAACCCGCAGCTTAGTAAATCTAGCCCTTAGTCTCTATCCAATGCTATATCTACTCTCACAGCTCATTGTGTCACATCTTCTAAGCCCTTAGTCATTGCCTATGCATCATACTGTCAGCTGGACCAATCAGGTCGTCCTATTGCTGGGGTCATTGTGTTCTGTCCAAAGCGCCTGAGAGAAGGAGTGTACCAGCATAGTCACATTGTACAGGTATGATATTGTGTAATCTAGAGATATACAAGACACACTTTCATATTAATGATCACTACTATCTTTTCATTTACTTAATAGCAATCTATAACATGACAGAATTTTGATAAGCTGGTGAAAATGATTTCTGTTTACACTTTGCAATTTATTTCCATCTGTCACTCATATCATAATCACATAGATCAATATTTTCCATCCAAACTTATTGCAGGTATCTCTACATGAGATGCTTCACGCCCTTGGATTCTCAAGCAGACTTTTTGAGCATTGGATAGATTGTAGTTTCCATGAGTCAGGTAATACTAATTTTCCAATGTCATATCTCTTGGGGTTACATTAGCTTGTCCATAACAAATTGTCTTCTATAAAAAACAGGGCTTTTTAATAAAATGTGCTGTAACTCATAGCATCAAATCAAGTGTCCATTGTCTTAAGTCACATCTGTTGCTACTGGTTTTAGAACATTACTGCTGTTTGCATTACATTATTGAATAAGTCCCAGTGTGTCCTACTTTTATAAGATGTAATCAGTGTAAAAAAATAGCAAAACAGTGTTTTGGCTACTACTAAGAATCCACATAGATGGCGGACTACAGTACTAAACCAATTAAAACAAAGCGTTTTATCTGAACTCTGCAACTGTCACTGCTGCAGTAGCTTGGTGACTTAGTGGTTACCAATGCTGCCGCACAGCACTGGGGTCAGGAGTTTGATTCCGACCAGTGCCCTATCTGTGTGGAGTGTTTATGTTCTCCCAGTGTAGGTTTCCTCACACAGTTCTAGAAGGTTAACTGGCCTCTGTCAAAATGCTCCCTAGTTTGTGTATGCGTGTGTAGTAGGAAATAGACTGTAAGCTCCACTGGGGCAGGGACTGATGTGTATGATTACATATTCTCTATACAGCGCTGCGTATAACCTAATCCTATATGCCCCTTGTCACCATTAGGATTTGTTGATCAGATCCTGTTTTCTCTCACCTTTAAAGCAGCTTTTTTATGTACGTTTCCACAGGACATGAGTGCTCTTCTCGTTCCCGTGTGACAAATACAGATGAAAGTGGTCAACTCCGTATTTACACTCCAAATGTAATGCAGAAAATGGGGGAGCACCTAGGTGGAGGCAATGTTGGGGCTCCCCTGGAGAATCAGGTAACGGGGCAAGTAGATGTTGTATGATCAGGTTCATCCTATAAGAAATGTATTTACATATTTAGATTTGGGGCTAAGCAACACTAGTGAAAAAACTAAAATAGACATTCTTTTTTTACCTACAACTCATCTACAGTAAAGTAATTGAAAGAGGACATATTAGGCTGTATATGCTAATGTACTTTGGTAATAACAAGCTAGTTGATGCTGATTGGCCACCCATTCAGGCCTGGGAAAGCTCCCTCACAGAATTGAAAAGGTGTGGTGTGAGAGGCCCCAGTACAGACCTGCAGGTGGCAGACAAACAGCTCAGGGGATGAGCTGAGCAGGGGTCCAGTAGAGGCTGAGAGACAAGAGTCCTGGGGGTATATTTACTAAACTACGGGTTTGAAAAAGTGAAGATGTTGCCTATAGCAACCAATCACATTCTAGCTGTCATTTTGTAGAATGTACTAAATAAATGATAACTAGAATCTGATTGGTTGCTATAGGCAACATCTCCACCTTTTCAAACCTGCATTTTAGTAAATATACCCCCTGGAGAGAGAATGAGAGACAGCAGAGTCCTGAGAGAGGCTATTAAGAAGATTATCTGCACATGTGTTCAAGAGGGTTGAATAAGTGAGGCAGTACCCTAAATGAGACTAGGCATTTGATATTTTCAATTAATAGATTGTTAAAGCATGTTGAAAAGTTTGCTGGCTGGAGATCCTTATTTGGCACCTAAACATTGCACCACTAACAGGCTACTAATAGAGCTAATTCCCCTGGACAATACGGTAACAGTACATAAAGTCCAGGAGCTCCATTTTTGGAGTAGAGCACCAGGGATAGATGGTTTTAGCACAGGGAAGAGGGAATAGAGTTGCACGTAATGATTGATCTCATTACCATCGCGTATCCTCATTCCGCCCTGACTTCTTCTCCTGCCACACAACTGGTGGACAAGTGTACAAATATGAAGGAAAGAATGGATAGGCGCCACAATTTTATCCATATTTGCCATAATACGTAGACTCCATTATGTATAGTGTGGATTGTGAAATTATATTTTAGTATATGTAGGTCCATGGTTTTGCCAAGTGAAAGGATACCAAAGGTGTAAAATGGGGGATAAGGTTGAAACAATTTTTGTGTACTGGTCATTTTAATATTATCATGCAATAGTTGAAGTAGATGTCCACCGTCAGATAATGACCCAGATTAAGCTATCCCCCATAAAATCCCATACTCTGCTATACAGTAAGGAGCATACATGGGTCCTTAATACATCTATTGACATGCAATGGAATAGCTGTGCTGTGGTGGGAACAGATAAATACTTTTACAAATCTAAAGCACATTTTTTGGTGCGGGGCTGAACAATATGTGAAATTATTTGATAGACTTTTTCATATAAGAATGGTATTGCAACAACACTATTATAAATTTTTCACCCAAATAAATTGTGAAAGTGACCCAAGATGCTCCGTTGCTATTGCGTTGCCTGTGTAAATGTTGTTCTCGATTCCCACAGGAAACTCCATCCTCTTCCCATTGGGAATCACGAATCATGCAAGGATCGATCCTGACAGCCTCACTGAGTCCTCCACACCTAACATACATTGACCCAATGACACTGGCTGCCTTTCAAGATATGGGCTGGTACAGGGTTAATACAACCATGAATGATCAGTTTATATGGGGAAAAGGTGAGAGCACAATAAAATTAGGGTCGGGTAAAGGTTTATTATCATCTCAATACTTAGGGCCAAATACCTCTAGAACACACAGAACACAGGGGTTTAACTTTATCTCCTGCTAAATAAACGCTGTAGAAATTATTACATGACATGTATGCTAACACACACATTGATTTCAGGAGCTGGTGTTTCCTTTGGTCTTCCTTTTACATGTCAAGAAACATTATCTGGTTTCTTCTGCAGAGATGAGAGGTGAGTGTTGCCAATAGTTGCATGACTCATCAGCTCGGTACAAGTTATTGAATGAAGTTCTCAAATCTTCTCTCTCAACAGTCAGATTGGCTGTCACCATCTGCACTTGGACAAAGGTAACTGCTCAACCGATACATTCCTGGATGGATGCCATATTTACAAGCCACTCCTTCATGGGGTAAGTTTTAAAAGCGTACATTTGTTGTGACAAAGTACCGTTTCCACCTGGCAAGAAAATGATGCGATTTATTGCAGGGCGAGTGCTGGTTGAAGCAGGACATCCAAGGACCAGAGGAAATTTACCATCCACAGAGCCGATGCTTCTTCTCAAACCTCACAAAGGTACAATATCACATGCTACCACTCAATAGTTTAAGGTGTACTTAAACTTCCAAGTGTTTCATGTAGCGTCAGCAAAGGAAGCAGGTCCAGAGACAGCTGAAGGTCACATGTCAACAGCGTACATATATAAATGGTAATTCCATTGACATACAGTGACATTTTTCTTCCTTCAAACATATGGGCTTTGGGCACAGGAAAGGGGGGGGCGTTTTCCTAATTTAAATGAAATTCTTATACCACCTTGGGCAAAAAAGTAGAATTTGTCCTAAGCACCACTTTATCCTGAAATGTATTCAGAAATATGTTCAGATCCAATGGTGCCAGAAAATGTCCAAATACCTGTCTTATTGTTTTTGCCATCTGTTTGAATCAAATTCATCTGTACTTTCAAGTCTGTCCATTGGCAGGCCCTTATCAAATGTGTCTTGCAGAAACTCCAGGATGTGACTAATGGAGGAATTACCAGCTGTTGTCTTCCTTAAATTAAAACAGTTGCTGAACGTTTTCATGATTCAATAGTACACCTTAGATGTGGACCTGGATTTTAATAAAGCTGATATCGGGTTTGTTGAGAAACCTTGTTGTCTCAGCCATGTCTGTTCCATAGCCATACAGTCAGTTTCAAGGATTCTGGATGTGAATACTATATTTGTCCTTGATGTACAAGATTAAGGCATATAGACAGATACCATGGCTGTGCTACTGCCAACTGGATCACTTCTGTGAGCCATGGACTCCATGGCCGAAATGGTAGAATCAGAATTACCTTCAAATGGTCCTTTCTTATGACCATGAAAATCATAGGGTTTGGGGAAACTTATACTCCAGCTACAACTCCCATCTTGTTGAGAGAGATACTGCTTCAATCTTGTTGTACACCCTGTCATGAGACAAATATTCCTACCTTAAAATTCTCTGCTGTTACCATGAACTCTATTTATGGACTTCTTAACTTGTTTACAGTATTCTCAAAAATAATTTCTTCTAAATCTCGTTTTCCTGGGTGACATTTGATGACCGTATGGCTAACGTTCCCATAATTCTTGGGCTGTCAAGATAATCATGGTATGCATTCTGTCTTGCTGGCATTTGTAGTACAGATAATCCATTTGTGATGATTTTCCTATGGTCTAGCTTTCTTTTTTTGACATTGTTGCAGATTTCATCTTGCTTCTCTTGAACACATACTTCGACATATCTGTTCCAAACTGTGAGAAAGAAGTTTTGTGGGTGCCTCATATAAAAAACTTGCCCAAGTAACAGTCTCTATGGCTGCAGCCATGAGGCCTAGGACTCTTAACCTGTGGCCCAAGGACTTGTTTGCAAACTTAGAACTTTTTGAATTAGTTTATATGTTCTTTCTAGGGATAAAAATGCTCTCTTTTGTTGTGTGCCTAACCAAACCCCTAGATATTTCCATCTCTGGGATTGTTGTAAGTGACACTTGTCCTTGCTGAAAATCCAACCAAGACCCGCGCTGTTGCTTAGGATACTGCTTTATCAAAATATCATTGAGATAAGGCTATAGTAGAGTTCTCTTAATTTTGCAATTACTACAATCAGGCACTTCATTAATGTTGCTGACAACCTTAAAAAGAAAGCTCCTGAATTTGAAATGTTGACTGAAGATTAGGAACCCAAGACATTTCTGATGTGTTGGTCTGACGGGTAAATAAAGATATACATCCTTGAGGTCAGCTTCTATGGGGAAAATCCCCCACCTTCATTACACTAAACTGTAAATATGCCATCGTGGGTTTCCCCTTTATATATTGCTGTAAATCCCAAACTATAGGATACCCCCCCTTCATGTTTTTCTACGATCCTGAAGAACCTGTGTTTCCTTGATACACAATAATAATAATAATAATAATAATGACTTCCTGTTGCACCAATACCTGCAGACTGGTCAACATGGCAGTTCTTTACCATGGTGTCTTTGTAGGTATCGATCTTTGAACCTGATGTATGCATTGGATCTCACGAATTCCAATGCATACACTCTCGTAACTGTTGTCAAGACCCTGTGTGACAATTGTCATTAAGAGTCATTCCTCTGACAATCTGGTGATCCTATCTCCTACCACTGTACCTACACAAGAACGAACTCTTGTTGTTAAATCTGGAAAGCCCCAGGAATTCCTTGCCTCTCTACAGCCAAACCCCCTGCCTTGAGGTCCCCACATGAAATTGTCTACCATGACTTCTTCCAGGTTTGGGACTTCTGACTGTAACAGTGCTACACCTGTGGCGACATGAATGCTTCTTAGAGACACTTTCAATCTTCCTGTCCATACTCTCTTTTGCACAATCAACATCCACCAGGGAAATTGTCCTTTGTTTTGCGACTCTGGCAACAGATGCATCATCCTCAAGAGGTATACCCTGGAACTTGATTTACTCAGGGAAAAAAAGAATAATAAGGCTAAACCTGGTCTCATTGGATTGTAACTTATCTGGGTGCACCCATTCACTGATAATAATGTCCTTAAATCAGCAATTCAATGAAAAATTGCTGTTAATAATTTAGAATTCTTCACAGTGTCATGGACTACCATGACAACCACAGTCACATGACACATGATGTAGCCAGACATGGAGCAGATTTGCATTTGAAATGCCCTTTCCTTCTCTCCCCTCTGACTTTACATGACATGCTGAGATCTGTTAGCCTGTGTAACTGGCAGCCATATTTTTGTGCAATATATGCATATGTGGAGGTGTTGCTTTAACTGCCTTGCAGCATGGAAGTAGTATTTTCTCCTTGCTTCCAGAAAAATATTAACATCTGTTTTTTGGCTACTACTTTAATCTACATTGCTTGATAGATGGACTTAATAAGGTTGTCTACCAGGTCCAAACTGAAATTGCCCTCCTCTAGATTTCTCCCAACTATGCTGCCGAGCTGTCAGATATGTCAGACCCTAACTGCTTTAACATGTCCAGGCTTATCTTGTAGACTGCATCTGGCAAAGATTGTCTTTAGTTATAAAGTAGTCCACTTGATTAAATTTGTCTGCTGGCTGCTGTTCCTCACAACTGCACACACTTTCCCAGACGATGCACCTGAAAGATGTGTTTCACAGGCTGCACAAACCAGGGGTAAATTTATCAAGCTGCAGATTTGGAAAAGTGGAGATATTGCCTATAGCAACCAATCAGATTCTACAACATGACAGCTAGAATCTGATTAGTTGCTATAGGCAACATGTCCACTTTTTCAAATCCGCAACTTGATAAATTTACCCCCAGAACTCTGTTTCTTTGCAGACTAGTCTATAAGCTCAGAAATTACCTTTTTCCTTATGGATCGCTGTGGTATGGGAGATTTTGCGCTGAAAGAAGAAAGCCAGAAACAATGAAAACCCTACCTAGCTGTTAAATAATTAACTAAGCAAAAAGACTCCTTGGAGCATACACTGAATTGTGCAAGTGGGACCTTTTTTTCTTCCATGTTGATGAAGAACCCCTTGGTCTCAAAAAAGAGTGAATTTAAAGGAAAAAAAAGCCTGATCTATTGAGGCATGTACCGCCGCTGAGTCAACATGCCTTGGGGAAGTATACATACGTGTGCCAAACATGGGTATACCCTGACTTTCTCCAATTTTAAGGTATAGGCCCTAGTGGCTTTGTTTCCTCATGGTCCCCAGGTGGAAGATGCTTCTCTCGAAAAAAGCATTTTCTTTGACAGCCTGGTCCCTTGCCTAAATCTTGGCTAGTGCTGCTGTACAGTACCAGGGAGCGTCAGCAAGGAGCCTCTACCTCCTCTTGGTATTGCAGAAGTCAATTCTGCAGTTAATGCCCTATAGTAAATATAAAAAATAACTACCTTCAGTAAATTAGAAGGACAGAAAAGAAGACACATGGAGGAAGGGGGATTGGCCTTTATACCTTCCATACGTGTTTTTTTCTGTTCCAATTTAGCTGGGGAAGGGGGGGGGGGATTAACTCTAAAGTATCTGTTGCCATGGAAGACGAAAACAAACACAATGAATTATAAAAAAAACAAACAACTGTATAATGGAAAATGTAAAGGTACTATGGTGTGATGCGTGTCTATGAACTAGTCACAGGTAGTTCTTCTTATTGGACAGAACTTTTTAACCAAACTACCTACTCAGTAATATATTTGATATGCATATAAAAATACATAATTTCTTATTGTATATGCCATAGGAATTAAAGCATGAAAGTGTCAAAGGTCGTTGTTATCTACACCGTTGCCTAGCTCCAAACAGTTTCCAAGTCAAAGTTCAAGGATCTGAATGGATAGACTGTCCAGCCGGGGAGTTGATTAAGGTAATTGAAAGATACATGGGATAAATCACTCCATAGTGTAAATTATAGCAATATTAGAAACCACTGCGGAGTTGTGTGACCATGTAAAAAGCATAAGAGTGTAATCAGAGCTTTTATACAGGATACAGAAATCAGATTTGACTCTGTAATAATTTACAGTAAGGGGTGAGTTATTTCTTATAAGGAGTTTATACATATATATTAACATCACTTGTGTAGAGTACATCATTTCTTACAGCTGCATCCGCAATCTCAGTGTAAGCTTGCTGTGAGTAGCCAAGATTACCACTTTCAAAGTGGTCTGTACTGTACTTCTGTATACTGTCAACAATTACATTTTTTGTGGCAACTCATATTTAAAATATAATTAAACTAACATAATTAAAATGCTAAATAAAGAAGTGGAAGTTGCTCAATCAATTTATAGGCTATAGCAGGTGCTTGAAAGGGTGGGGTTATCCTGAAAGGAACAAAGATACAGAGAGATCTCCCAGCACATTGCTATAGCCAGCAACAGATCTGCCATTTCTACTGTAGATAAAAATGCAAAGGTCTCAGTTGCACACATTTGCAAATGTATGTTAAAGCCACCCGCCACTCCACGGCGCTAAAGTGACATCGTATGTAGTCATAAGAGAAATTTATAAAGTGGAAAAAAGCCACTGCACAGTGCAAAAGTGGATTTGTATTTAACAAGAGGCTCAATTTGTACAAGTGTGCTTGGTTTTCTGGCGGAAAAAATGGCAGTGTTTGAGGAGGAGCAGAGGAAAAAAGCTGGGTGGTTGAAAGTGTTCCTAGCAATGTATGGAGTAAGAGCACCAGTGTACCTTGTTATACAGAGCAGTGCAGAATCAAAGAGGTAAATTGATCAAGCTGGCCGTTACTGTTTGAAACGTGGAGCCGTTGCCTATAGCAACCACAGATTCTAGCTGTCATTTTGTAGAATGTATTAAATAAATAACTAGAATATGATTGGTTGCTAGAGGCAACATGTCCACTTTTGAAACCGCCGCAAACTGGCAACATTATAAATTTACCCCAAGATCTTTTTATTAGAGAAAAATTATAAAATTAGGCATTCCTTGCTGTGTGAAGAAGCTGATGTTCTTCAAGTTTCATCCTACATTTTAATGGGGCCTATTGTCTGCCTCCATGTTGCACTGTGGTAGAGAAGAGTGTTTTGAAGGCGCACTCAAAGCAATGTATAAAAAAAACAAAGCTTTGTACACACAACATTGATACATTTAAAACACATAGGTAATTGAAGACAAAATTAGGCTAAACCAATCAGCATTTCAGGAGACAAATACAAGTTTATTTTATTGAAAGGGGTGTAAATAAAGCAGTAGGAGGTTGGACTGCTTAGCGGCTCTGAAAGTGTGGTACCTTTTGGGTAGTGTTTCTAATTGGAGAAATACCACCATTACCCATCTGTGTGGGACTTCTAGTTCCAGAAGTCTATTTAGGAGACTTACATTCAGTTATGTGGCAAATTTAGTATAAGGGGGAATTCAATTAATAGCGAAATGCTGTTGGAGCTTCACGCAATGTCCAGCCTAAAATTAAGAGGAAGTGCATGTAAGAGCACACTGCAGTTAATTAAAATCAATCTTATGGACCGGATTTAAGTCTGAACAAAACTTACACGTAAATTTTAAAAACAAAGCATGGGATTTGAGTGTAGTTTCAAACTCATCCAAGAGTATCTCAAATCTGGGTGTAAGTGCACTTTGCCTACACAGTACTTGCCATACGTAAATACAGAGAACAGACTACAGTATACGCACAAGCGTATATGCAATATAAGGTAATATCAGAAAGCAGAAAAAGTTAGAAAATAAATGAGCAACTCTTAATAGTATAATCATTAATAGAAAAATGGATTTATATATATATATATATATATATATATATATATATATATATATATATATATATATATATAATTAGTGACGCTATATAAATAAATTGTGATGATGGTAGATATATATATATATATATATATATATATATATATATTTATTTAACATTACATAAAGATGCTTTTAATGCATACTGTCCATACAATGTGGTTTTATAGTCTCTTACTTGCATACATGCTCCGTGCTAGCTAGTGGCACGCATACATGTAGTTTTTAAAAGACTATGCTGTGACAGTCATCACTATCAGTTGGTACTTACACCTGGCATGTAGAAAGTGCAATTGATACAGCTAAAACCAAGCGTACTTACGAGTAACCCAGGACTTGACTCGTCTGCATTTGTCTTGGCACATCATTACTGTATATGGCCTATGTTAGTCCGTCCCTTTCCTCTTCTAACGTCATAGACAGTATTGTGTCATTTGTGTTCGGACATGGACATGGATTGCATACAATTGCGTTCATTGGCACTAGGTCTGTTTCTGAGCATGAGAAGAGCTATTTCCAGAAAGATACGCTACTCAACTGAACATTGTCCGAACATGAATTATGCCCACAGTGTCTAAGTTAGGAAGTCATTTGATTGAAGGATTATAGCCGTTATTGGTATTGTTTCAGGTCTGCTTATTTATATGCAACTGCTTTTATGCAGATACATTGTTTTTATGTTTACACTGTGTTTGTGTGTATGATTATTTTTAATAATTGATAATACTTATTATTTGTAACTTATCTATTCTAATTGATCCACATCTGTTTAGAGATTATGAGGTTTTAGAGTCTTTCGATAGAGGTACTATGTTTCTTTTTAATCCAGTATGTTCTAGGACTGATTTTTAGGATTAGAAAGCCGTTTACAGCAGCTATTCTTTGAAAATCTTTCAATCATTTTACTTTATTGCTTTATTTTAGGTTACACATGATTAGATTTATTATTTTTGTTGACTTTGATGCAAGACTGACATTTTTGCAGTGTGCCTAGCCTGAACTCATGTTTAATGTAGTCATTATATATGCTTTTTTTTTTTTTTTTGTTCTTCATTAACTGGGTGGGCAGCACGGTGGCTAAATGGTTAGCACTTCTGCCTCACAGCGCTGGGGTCATCAGTTCAATTCCTGACCATGCCCTTATCTGTGTGGAGTTTGTATGTTCTCCCTGTGTTTGCATGGGTTTCCTCCCACACTCCAAACACATACTAGTAGGTTAATTGGCTGCAATTAAAAATGACCCTAGTGTGTGTGTGTGTGTGTGTGTGTGTGTGTGTGTGTGTTAGGGAATTTAGACTGTAAGCTCCAATGGGACAGGGACTGATGTGAATGAGTTCTCTGTACAGCGCTGCGGAATCAGTGGCGCTATACATAACTGATGATGATGATGAGCAGAGTTCCAAAACATAAAGATCCTTTGATTAATTGTTTATGGTCGTACTATGCAGGTGAAAGGTTTTGAAGGTGTTCTAATGTGTCCGAATGGTCGACTCTGTTTGGGATTTGGTCAGCCTTCTCTCCCAACGTCTGCTTCAATCACAGCGTCCATTTCCACCATATTTCCTTCTGCAACAGTACCAGGAATCATAGTGAAGGTGAAAATGATGCATGGTTTCAAATGGAACAAAGAAAAGAAAATGCTTTTAATGGACGAGATTGTCGGAGTTATTGCTCAACATGCTGGAGTGCAAAGGTGAAACAGAACAGATAAAGGCAAACAGAAGCCAGAAATTAGGTAGAGCTGAAATGAAAAATCATTAAGATTAAAGGAACCTCTTATCATAAATACAAATTGCACCCACATGAAAAGCACAATATTCATATATAGCTACTGATTGCTTTCTCAATATCTACATTGATAAATGTATTGCCTACTAATTCTTTACTTTGCATTCAGACATGAAGTGGTAAATAAAATCATATATAAATCAGGACCCAGTTGTACTTTCCTGTTTATTGGCTACTTGTCTCCTGGGTTTTGATCAGACCTGATTTAAGATCAATTTAAAGTACAAATGAAGGTTTGTTTGGCAATCTGGTAGGATTGCTTATAGTTAAGATTTATTAAATGTCCCTGAAGCAGGTCACTGACCACGTAATCTATTTTATTTAGCAGTGTATGTTACTTGACCACTCTCACCAATATTTCTTTAATAGCAGCACCCCAGAGTAATATTTGTATATTACATTCCCACAATGCAGGCAAATATCGCTTCCCATTAGACCTCACAGTTTAAGTAAGGGATTCTCAAGTCTATGGTTTGAGACCAAATCATAGGTCACCAAAATGTTTAGTGGGGTTCCCCATTACCCTCTCTAGACAACAAAAAGTAGTAGAAGACAAAAATGCAGGAGCAGGTATACTAATCATAATAAGAAATATTTGTTTATTAGACATTATACTAGGGAAAACAAATAGAATAACTATACAATACACTATGAGTAACCTAGTAAAATAGTATACATATACTTATGAAAATGTAGGCAAATAAGACATGTTGAGATGTCCAATATTACAATCATTAAAACGATTCTCTTTTTGTGCAGATGCTTCTTGCATGCGTCTACAGAGCCAGACAAGGACTTATCATTTACTCTTATGGCAGGGGGATCCAATAATTGCCCTCTCCATACTCCTGGAAGTTCACCATATTTGACTTTGATGACCCTCATCGATTATCCGATCACATATGACTCTCTTCAGTTTTCCACTGTCACCATTAGGTAAGAAACAGTTATAGTAACTGTAGTTTCTGCACAATTCAATATAAATCTCAATACTAAATCTCTTTCCACCTCTGCAGGCTCTGTTCTCCTGTCTCCCATAACCCCATACTGCGAAAAGTTGGACTAATCGGGGGCTGTTTCTGCGGCATATTTTTCGTATTGCTGATACTCACAGTCAGCTGGTGCAAGCACAGGGCACGGATTCTACAAGTAAGGGACGTTTATCATTCACAAGTTATAAATACAGAACAGAAGCATGATGTGGTCGGAGTCTGAACGTGTAAGAAGACAAGTCAACTGAATATACGAGAATAAATTTAATCACCTTTACATTGCTAAAGACAAATCCAAACTCTTGCCGCTACAATTTTTACTATTATAGAGTAAAGGAACCAAAAGATGTCAGGGTAATAAGTTTATGATCAATTTCCCACATTCAATAATTGCTTCATCAGATGGGCTACTTCTGTTAGGCCTAAAATAACTGTCTTTGGTTACTTTTATATCAACATATTCTAGCAGTAATACACGTTTATAAATTCTAAGCAGCGCCAACAGTGGAGTTTAACAGTTTTCCGAGATCAATGATGCCTGCAAAATGATTCTGATTTAGATCCAGCACATCTTTCACATGCCCCCCAACTTCTCCCATCAACTCAATCAGCTCTTCCATGAGTCACTCCCACTTTTGAATTTTCACATCCTCAGCAACCATTCATGATGTTGACCATCAGTCCTTGCCTGCAGTTCCAGCCACCTCCTTGTAAAACAGTGCCACAAAATCTTGGTCCTGCTGCTCTAATCGTCGCAAAAATTCATTCCTTTCATCCTCATCCCAGCCCTGGAACCACTGATCCCACAGTTTCATTTGGCACTGAAAGATGCTGGGTGGTGGAGCAGAAAGGTTCAGTGAGCCCATTCCCTCAAGGAGTAAGCACAGTTTTCCAGGCACTGCCTTGCACAGCATATCCTGAAGAAACCATTTGCGCTGTGACTCTGTCCATTCAGAAAACCAATGAAGAAGGCAGTGCATTTCCTGTGAAGGGACATATGAGATAGGGATAGCCTCCTCTGTCATTACCTGGAAAATAAAGGCACACACTTATAATGAAGTTATATCTGACACATAGCAATGCAGTAATATATATTATGATTGTCATGGAAGCATAAGACTGGGAAATTAGGAGCATTGGTCCTTTGGAATCAGGCAAATGGGAGTTTATTATTATTATTATTATTATTATGAACATACATTTGTCTTGAGGAAAACACAAAGTAAAGGTAAATAATTTGGAATATAATGGGGCAATTCATACAAATTAAGACAACATGACCACAAAGTGTAAGCCTCAGTACACAATGTAATATAGAAACCACTTTACGTCCACAATGGTTTTACGGACCAGTATACAACATAACAGAGCAGCATAATACGTAGTACGAAGAGAAAAAGGCAACGTTGTCTGTGCTGCAATAATTAAAGCTCTTTTGCTTATTATGCTGTGATACCATATTGCTGCTTTGTCATGTCATATCTCCACAACAGTTGCATCCCTTATATCTATGGAAGTTATACATTTGGGGTCTCTAACTCAAAGGTGAAAACCATCCACAAGGTCTTCCCTTTACTGACTAGCATATGTTCAAGCAAGCACATATAATTTAAAAATAATCATTCTACAATACATTGCAAATGGACATATACAGCATTCTTTAATTTTAACTTCAAGGGCCTTGGCTTAGTGAGCACAGGGCTGAGCACACAGCAACTCCCATGCAGCACAAGAGCAAAGCCAGAAACATAAGAGGAAGCAGGTTCAGTTGAGGTAGATGGTAGAGGACATGGTGCTTTTTTTGACATGTCTACAGCAACTGGTTTATTTTTCATCTACCAAGGGCGGCTTTAATATTGGTGGTTTATGATGCTTCTGCCTTCAGTAGACACAGACACACACACACACACACACACACACACACTGTAAGTGCATTTGGGCAGGGCCACCTTTACCTTGTTTTAGGTCATTGTATGTTATTTATTTCTATCATGATCCCCTCAATGTACAAAGTAATATATTGGTGCTCTATAAATAAAGGATATTACACTGACAATATATTGAAACTTGAACTTATTTAAAGACAATATGTAACATAAAAGTTGTACAAAAGGTGTTGCATGTTAACAGTATTTAAGTAATCTATAATTTAAAGGCCAATTAATAACAATTGGGCATCTTTTGACACTCTTCCTCTGGATTCCATGACTGACATTTCAGTTTATCTTGTCCAAGCCATGAACTATAGCTATTCCCAATAATGGTAATAAAATCAAATTCTATGCAAGTAGGTCTTCAGTTCTTTGTAAAGTGCATTTTTTGATCATTGTTTTTCAGTCTTCAAGTATTACATACATCCTTAGGATGATAAATGTTTCCCATTGTCCCCTATTGTGCAAAAATTGAGCTTTTAAATGTATACCAGAATAATTTTTATTTATTTTTTAAAAAAATACCACATATGCAACGGAAATTAGAATAATTAGTATTAATTTCTAATACAAGAAACTGTAATTCTTACACTTTGAATCTGTGGGGGTACATGTATGAAAACCAGCATCACACTCTCCAGTTGTGCTTTATTTTTACAATTACTGCAACACGCACAGTTCTCCTAAAAGTTAAGAGGTATGAATTTAAGGTGAATTATCACGAGGCTAAAATGGCAAACATAGCTCATATTACTGTAAAACATTTAGTAGTATTAGTTCCTAAAACGTGAGAAGGCTCAGATTATAGGCTATTCCAAAATGCATGAACTCATTTGATGTAGAATTGAAAATTGTCAACTTGAAGCTAATAAAACCTGGGGGTAAATGTATGAACGTGCGGGTTCTTCAACACCCGCGTGTTCAGCGTGTTCGGCGATTAAATTTCAAGCGGCGCTGCATTGTAAAGGGAAGTCTCCCTTTACAATGCAGCGCCGCTTGAAATTTAATCGCCGAACACGCGGGTGTTGAAGAACCCGCACGTTCATACATTTACCCCCTGGTCTCTAATGAGAAACTCTAGAATTGACCTGTTATTTAAAAGGTACATGAATCATATTAATTAGCTTTGGTAAACAGAAGATTTTGGCTGAGAAATAAATGAGACTCTACTGCACAAATGGTCTTCAGTAGATTCTTTTGGTCACATTTTTGCAGTTTTCTCCCCTTTTAAATAGCATGTGTAACTTTATTTTCATCTTCATTAAAGTCATTTTAAAGGAAGTGGTTATTGTCACTAACTCTGATCTTTATGAATATGCTACTGACCTGTTCCGTAGGCTACTACCATCGGCTTCGGATACCGACCCACTCAGACCGTATTCAGTTTGCCCAAATCTCGTAATGCTCCGGACTCTGCACCCAGGCATACCCTCCTATGGGTGCACTTCTACAGGATTAAGGAACAGATACTACAAGCCTCCTTGCCCTCTGCCCATACCCAAGCAGAAATTGGGGATCTCCAATTATGCCCAGACATTTCTGCCACTACTTTGGCCAAACACCGGTTGTTTCACCAAGTCACAGCAGCCTTAAGATCTGCCAATATCCAGTACAGATGTGGCTTCCCGACTAAACTACTGGTCCACAGAAATGGAGCTTTTGTGGTCATACCTCATGTGAACAATATTGCTGTTGAAAGATTGGGACATTGAGCTACTTGACCAGACTTCCACTCCCAAACCTAGTCGTGTCACCAAAGAATGGTCTGCAAGCACCATGTAAGCCTCTCACTGCTAACATCAAATGCGGTGAAGCGTGTTAACCTGTCTCGATTCTTGCCGATATTGGCTTGAACTCTGTATCCTTTCAGATAGTTTGTATCCCTATGTACTTCTGTAGGGGAAATTCTTATTCTTCCTCCTAGACACTGTTGTCTCCTTCCCTACAGAGGTGCCACATTCTTTAAATTGACCTAAGGTTTTACTTATTGCTCTTTTCTTATTGATGTTAAGATTTAAACTGTTATGCTATTGATATTCCCTGCCTTACTCAGTTGTGATACCTTTAGGTCTCATACCTATATGTATGCTATAGAATTGCTATACGTTAGGTGGGCTTATTTCAGTCTTGTTTATATATCTTGTTCTAGGTTATTTTCGATTAGAGTGCCCATGGCCCGGGCACATGCCCCCACATATACTACTTTTCTGCCACTTCCTTTCCTTCATTTAGGGTGCTATTTCAGTTTTTTCTGTCCTTATGCACCCTCCTATATTTCCCCGTCTTTCCCTTTCTTCCGTTTTGATTTTTACTAAGAGTTTAACAAACCCGAGGATACCTCGGTTTTTACCCAATGGTGTGCCCTAAAGGCAATTATGAGGGGGGTAGCAATTCAGGCTGCAGCTACCATTTGGAAAACGCAATCAGAGGTAAAGCCCAACATAAACGTACCCCTTTGGATCCCAAGATCAAAGCTGAGCTAACTGTCTTGTGCAGCAAAATTTTATGAGGTTTCTCTTTTATAGATCAACACCATGGCTAGCATCAAGAAGCGGTTCTACACACTGGATAATAGAGCAAACTGTTGGCCCGTAAATCTCGTGGAAAGAACGCTATCAACCAAGTCAAAGTTCTGTGCACTGCACAAGGTACCCGTCTCTAACCTGCTCAGCATAGCTAATCAGTGTGCTTCCTATTATAGGTGTCTCTACAATCTGAAGGCGGACACATCTCTGACCCAGCTATCTAATGAGTCTTAACAGGAACTCTCGCTCCCATCCCTGTCTTCTGAGAAGGCCTCGGCCCTGTGCTCGGACTGGATGAAGGATGAAGTCAGAGGTGCAATAAAATCCGTGAAATGTAGCAAGGCCCCAGCAGCTTCATGCACATTTTTACTCCTCCTTTCAGCCCAAGCTAACCCGTGTCCTCACTACATTATTTAATTCAGCCAGCAGATACACAAAATCGGCTAAACGCCATTCTCCCATAACGGATTCATCTGGTTCAGGTGGATTTTGTGCCTGGCAGACAGGCACCAGATAATACAAGGATGGTCCTAAACATTGAGACACATACACCAGTTCTGTCCTTTTTTACTGCTATTACGCAATGCCGAAAAGGCATTTGATAGGATCAAATGGGAATATAGGTCTGCAGTTCTAACCAAATTTGGATGGATTTTTTTTCTCCAAGCCATCTCCAGCCTGTACCTGTACCTTCGGCCAGGGTCTCCAGCAATAGGCTCCTCTTCCTTTCAAATCACCAACGGCACCAGACAGGGTTGTCCCCTCTCCCCACTAATTTTTGCGTTGGTAATGGAACCCTTGGCTATAAAGATTAGACTGGATGATGCAGTCAGGCAAAACTGTGTGGGGGCCAGTCACCACAAAATATACCTCTTCGCGGATGTTCCTGTTTATTACGGAACCCGAATCCTCCTTGCCTACATTATCCCGAATCCTGCAGGACTTTTCAGAGGCCTTTTACTATAAACGAAATACCTCCAAATCGGAGGCATTGGGGGTGGTCCTCCTGCAGGACTCGCTCCTGTCCATTAAATCACTATACAAATTCCAATGGTGCCCCACATCTACAACATACCTAGGCATACGCATTCCCCCAAATCCTATATCAGTCATTGAGTATTTAGACAGTTTTATACGCTTACTAAATCTTGTGAAAATTATGAGGTCTCTTGGTTGGGAAGAGTTGCTTCTAAAGATCATGTATTTGTTCTGTTACATCCCCTACCTTGTCTTCGGGTTTCTCCTCAATAAATTTGATACTATTGCATTTGGTTTTATTTGGCGTAATAAACGTCCTAGACTATTCAGAGAGCGAATGTTCTGTTTTAAGTTGAGAGGTGGTCTGGCCTTGCCAAAATTAGAAGGCTTATCAACATGCTGTCCTACTAGATCAACTCAGGGACTCCTCTCCATTCCCCTTGGTCGACCTCCTGTGGTTGTATAGACCCGGTAGATTGGTCTCCGTAACTATCCTACGTAGTATCAAAAACTCTCTTATTGTTTGGGATAAGATGATGCTCACCCCCAGACTCTCCTCTTCCCTCCTCTAATCTATCTACCCTGGCCATTTAACAACTCATGCCAGACATCCGTCTTGACCTTTGTCATAGACAGGGAGCTGGATGAATGCAGGATCTTTCGGGAAGCAGCTCACTTCTTCCCTTTTCCCAGTTACAAGCGAAGTATGACATTCCAGCTCAAGATTTTTATCTCCATATCAGACACTGGGTGCAATCTTACCCATCACATCCCTCAACATTGAAGCCTGTAAAGAGCAGTGGAGTTGATGAGGGCCTTGTATGTGAGGGTGAGTAGTTTGAAGAGGATTCTGTAGAGGAAGGGGAGCCAGTGTAAGTCTTGGCAGAGAGGGGAGGCAGGTGTGTAGGAGTGAGAGAGGAAGATAAGTCTAGCTGCAGCATTAAGTATAAATCATAGAGGAGAGAGATGTGAGCAAGGGAGGTTAGTAATTAGATGGTTACAATAGTCGAGAAGAGAAATGATCAGTGAATGGATAAGAGTTTTGGTTGCATCCTGGTAGAGGATAAGTCTGATACGGGTGATGTTGCGGAGCTGAAAGCGACAGGATTGGGCAAGAGATTGAATGTGAGGGGCTAAGGAGAGGGAGAAGTTAAGAACGACAACCAGGCAGCGGAGTTGGGGGAACAGAGGAGATAATGGTGTTGACAACAGTGAGAGGTCGGGAGGGGAGGAGACTCTTGATGGAGGGAAGACCATGAGTTCAGTTTTGGCCATGTTAAGTTTGAGAAAGCACAAGGACATCCGGGAGGACATGGCAGAGAGGCAATTGGGAAAGGGAGCGATCATGAGATGAGAGGTAGAGTTGAGTGTTGTCAGCATAGAGGTGGTAATGGAGGCCAAAGGAACTGATGAGGTCACCCAAAAAAACACAGGGCCAAGGACAGAACCATGTGGGACTCCTATGGTAAGAAAGGATGGATGTGGGTGGGGACCAGAGAAGGAGTGGTTGGAGAGGTAGAAGGTGAACCACGAAAGGACGGTATCAGAAAGGCCAATGTTGTAAAGGATGTGGAGTAGGAGAGGGTGATCCAGTGTCAATGGCCGCAGAGAAGTCCAGGAGGATGTCAAGAGAAATGGCCCCTGGATTTGGCCAAGAGAAGACCATTGGTGTCTTTGGTCAAGGCAGTTTCTTAGAAGTGGAGTGAGCAGAAGCCAGATTGGAGAGGATCAAGGAGGGAGTTGTCAGAGAGGTAGCTGCTGAGACAGTTGTAGACAAGCTGCTCAAGTATTTTCGAGAAGAGAAATGAGGCAGTAGTTAGAGAGTGAGGTGGGGCCAAGATTAGATTTTTTAAGGGTGAATGAAACAAGAGCATGTTTAAAAAGGATGAGGGGAAGATTCCAGTGGAGATGGACAGATTGAAGAGGAGAGCAATGTGAGAGCAGGCAGTGGGGGAGAGGAGGTAATGGGATCCAGGGGGCAGGTTGAGAGTGGAAAGGATAATAAAAAAAAATGGACTTAATCACCCATAATGCGGCCAAAGGAGCACAAAAGGTGGTGGCTGGAGGGAGAGGATGGTGCAGTAGTAAGTGTGGCAAAAGAGTGATGGCAGGAGGAGATATCGTGACTGATAGCATCAATTTTGGAAGTGAAAAAGGAGGCAAAGTCAATGGTAATAAGGGAAGATGGGATGGGAGGGGGGGCAAAGGAGTGTGATGAAAGTAGTAATTAGGTAGCAGGGATTGGAAGACTGAAAAGATGAGAGATTTGAATGATTTTTTAATGAGAGAGAGGGCAGAACAGTAGAATGAGAGGATGAACTTGAAATGATAGAAGTCTGCCAAGGAACAAGATTTCATCCAGTGGTGTTCGGCACTACATGTGCATTTTTGAAGGAATCTGATAAATTTGAAATGCCTAGGTTGCTGTTTTATGCGGTGAAAGTAGACAGAAGAGGCAGGGGGGAGTCAAAAGTGGTGGTGAGGGTGTGGTTGTAAAGTGAGGCCGTCTAGTTGGGGCGGACTCACTGGATAGAGGGGAGAAGAGAGTTTCAAGAAGCGAAGAAGAAAAATAGCAGGATCAAATCTGGGCATGGGCAGGAGGTAAGGAAAGAGTGAAGGAGACAAGATGGTGGTTAGAGTGGTAGGGAAAGTTGGAGAAATCAGAAAAAGGGGGTGGGCTTGATCTGGGTTGAAGATGATGGCAGGGGGTGAGGCTGGGTATTGGATGGGAACAATGAGACATGGTGAAAAACTAAGGCAGTAGGGAGAGGAAGAATAGATGGGGAGCTATTAGACTAGCAAATGGGTTGTAGTTAATATTGCATATATTCGACATAGGACCTGTATTTCTTTCTTGTTTGTATAGCGCTATACATCAGGCGATGGCCATAATATTTCTTTTAATGTTGATAGTATTAATAAAAAAAAACCAACAGTTTATTTACTATCTTGTTGTGGTTGAAAAAATGAGTGTGTAGTTAAGGGTCAGACAATCCTTTTTTTGCACTTTTTCTCTCAAATTAATATTTATATGGTCCTCGCAAGGAACTACAGGACTTAAAGGATCTGCTACTAACGTCCTAGTGCCAGATACCACAGGACACCTTCAGAGGTCTTGTGAAGTCCATGCCTCGACAGGTTAGAGCTGGTTTGGCGGCACAAGGAGACCTACACAATATTAGGCAGGTGGTTTTAATGTTGCAGTGTATCATTTTTGGAGAATCTGTAACATACTCATATACATAGTATATACACATTTGGTGAAAAACAAAAGGAGGGATACCTCACATTTTAAATGAATGTGTAAACGAGCACCTTTTTTGCTAATTTAATTTCCGTTACTGTGAACAACTTCATTATCGTTAACTTTTATGTATAAAGTTCTGACATATTACGCAGTGCTGTACAATGAGGGGATTATGACAAAAATTACCTCAATGACATGAACCAGAAGTTAAAGATCACCCTACTCAAATGAGCTTGCAATCTAAGAGGTGTGGGAAACACTTGAAACATAAAGTAGTGGAATAACAATTGTAGCTGCTGGTGGGGAAAGTGCACCTGTGGTGCAGCACAGAGGGTACAAGTAGAGAGAGTGTGGTAGGCGAGGGCGCAAAACATGAAAGTCACTGTAAAAAATCTTAAGCAGTCAGCTTTTGTCCACAATAACTGCTCACCATTTATCTTAACTAAACCTCCTTCTGGTTGTAGAAAAGGATGTTGCTTTCCTGCTACACAGGCACTCTTGTTATAATCTTTCAGCTTGGAGTAGCTGTGTGCATGCTTTTCTTTAGTATCATACTCACTGCCAAGACAGCTGTTGAGTTGACCATAGGAGGAACAGAGATGACAACAACGACAGTTGCACCCACTGGGTCCAGCAGCTGAATGCACATTATTTTCCGTAGATTTCCTAAACCAGTGCTTCTCAAACCCAGTCCTCGGGATCCTTAACAGTGCATATTTTCCATATCTTCTTGTTGGAGCACAGGTGTATTCAGTACTGACTGACACATTGTAACAGATCCACAGGTGGTACTAATTATTTCACTTGTAATCTGGAAAACATGCACTGTTAGGAGTGCTGAGGACCAGGTTTAAGAAGCACTGTTCTAAACAACCCTATCCTTAGTGTGATGACACTTCTCAGCACTGCCTTCACTAATCTTTAGCGGTTTTATATTGGTGAGGAAAATTATTATGTGGGAGGTTACGCACAGAGCTGATCTAAAGTGCAGCCATCTCCAACTGCTGATCACATGCCACTTGATCATCACGTCCATCACATTCATTGGCTGCTTAATAGTTTTCCTAATGAACACTATAATGACTACACTAAATCTATACATACAGATAGTAGGAAATTTTAATATGTCCTTTATTGCCCAAATCCATTACCTCACGAAAAGGAGTTTGACCCCTCAACTCGTAAATTTAGCCTTTACTACCCCTCCCACGGGGGGAAGGGGGGATGATGGAAGTTAACTGACTTCACTATTCTAATTTTTTGGTCAAATAATGTCAGTATACCAAATTTCAGGTCAATTGGATGAGCCCTTTCTGAGAAAATAGTTTTTTCCACACACACACACACACACACACACACACACACACACACACGCCTCTACACATGTGTGTTCATGAGGTAAAATTACCTCACGAAAATGAGTTTGAGCCCTACCAAATTTCAGCCCTTTTTGAATTTTTTCCCCCACACACACTAAGAATTTAGTAGGTCAGTGTATAACTCTGCCCAGCAGGTGGCGCTGCAACTTGTTTGTTTTTTTTCCCACACACAGACGCCACTAAGCATTTATATATTAGATAACATTTAATATTTGGCCTACAAGACATAAAAACCTTAACTAAAGATAAATCTTTAATGCCATAGTTAATCTGCATGTACATACGTCATTGTATTGGTAATCATACACTTTAAATCATAATTTGTTTCAATACCATGGACAGTACTGTTGCCAATAATAATACATTTCTAAAATGCCCATGGAGTAATTTACAACTTCAGCTGGGACATTCCTTCAAAGGGTACATCTGAGGTGATCCTCCGTGGTTGTCTTGTCTGCATAATTGATGCTTGTTTAAAGAAAAAACCTAGACACTTATTTCAGCGAGGTCTTGCAGTGTACATCAGTATATTAACCAGTTTACCGGATGACTTATAGCTCTTCCCCTGCCTGTTATTGGCACTTTACAGAAATGCCAGAGGTGCATGGCGACAGGTCAATGAATGCCAGATTACTGCTCACCACCACCTGCATTAATCCTATACACGTAAATCCTATTTAGAACACTACAGAAAACCAGCAAACTTCAAACTTATTACCTGTCTCCATCTCTTTCAAAGTCCTTTAAATATACCTTATGGAATGCACGTTGTTTGTAACAATCTTAACTCCATACACAATCTATTTCTCTCAAACAATCAAACAACCTCAAACGGTCTGGCAATAACAGAAACAGGGCTTACATAATCAGACACTGCCTCACCTACGGCCCTTTCATTTCACCCACTCCTCCAGCCCTGGAGGGAGACAAGGAAGTGGGGATTGACTACTTCTTTCCCCATTCATAGTTCTACCAAACGTTCCATCATGCTAGTCGGATTTTTAACCCATTCTCTATGCGTTTTGCTTTGAACTATCGCCCACTGGACTACACCAACAACGTGTTGAACAGGTCTCTGCTTAGGTCCCCCATTTCTTATCCTCTGACATCCCCAGCATCACGGGTGATTTTAACATCCTCATCGACACGCATTCTACTTGTCTTTCCAAACTACTCTCTCTAACTTGCTCCCTCAGCCTCTCCCAGTGAACTTACTACTGTGCACATCAGGAAGGCCACTGCCTGCATCTTGTCTTCTCTAGACTATGCTCAGTTTCTGATTTCCATAACACTCTTTTTCTCCACTTGGAGCATTATTTTATCAGCTTCAAGCACTCTGCTGTCAAACCGCTCTACCAAGTCTACCCCTACTCACAGAAATCATATCTCTATTAATTTTCAACAGTTGTCCACCTCTCTCAAACACCGTCTTTCCCCCCATTTCTACTTCTCCTCTCATGGCAGTACTACATTTTCACCAAATCCTAAAGAAAGCCCTTCAATTGGCCCCAGATACTCTTCATACTTTGTGTCGACTTTTATTGCTAGCCGTTGCACACTAAAGTAACACATCTTCAGAAACTTTTTCGTAAACCAGAACGTCATTGGTGTAAATATCGTATTTCTAGGTATACCGTTATCTACCATTGTCAAAATGCTCTGGGCATTGTTTGTTTAGCAATCTCCCATCTCTGCTCAGGCTTCTAACCAATAATGTAATTTTAACACATTTAAATCTCTTCTCAACACTCCCACCCCAAACCCTCTGACTACTATCAGTGTCAATGATTTTGCTTCTTACTTGAAGGTCAAGATTGATACAATCAGACTTGAAAAGGTAAATTCTTCCTCGATGAACAACTAGCTCAATTCCTCCCCAGCAACCTCTGACAATCTCTCTTCATTTGATACCACAAATGAAGAGGAAGTATCTACTTTCTTCTTATCTTCCCACCCTACTACCTGTCTTCTTGATCCTATACCCTCACAAATCAGTAGATCCCTGCCTCCTATGCTCATCCCAACATTAACTAAAATTTGTAATCTCTCTTTCTCTACTGGTATCTTTCAGTGATTGTTCAAGCACAGGGATTATTCCTATACTGAAAAAACAAAATCTCTCAGCTTCCATGCCCCTCCAAGCTTCTCAAGAAACTTGTGCACTTTGCTCGCAGCTCTGTGATTTGCGAGCAGAAAGCCGGGTTAAATCTACCGTAATAACAGTAATAGGTATAGCGCAGCGATACTCTGGGGGGGAATTGAATTCCCCCATTTGACTAACATACAAGGCCATCAACGAAACTAGACCAATTTACATTTCTTCACTTGTATCAAATTATCTCCCAAGCGGACACATCCGTTCTGCAGAAGATCTGTGCATCTCATCCACACATTACCTGCTCCCATTCCCGGTTGATAGCCCACTAAGCACTTTTTACCTTTGCAAACTGGCTGAACCTATATGCAATATGCACCACTTAGACTCATGTACCAAACTCCTGTCCTATAGATTGTAAGTTTGCGTGCTCTCTTACCTCTGTCTGTATTATCCACTATTGTTTTTATAATTGTGTTGGTTGGCAGTTGTAAAGCGCTATGGAATATGCTGGTGCATATAGAAATTAATATAAATAACTAATCCCACTGCTGCCTGAGGTGAGGTATTCACCTTATCAACTACAACAGATTTTTTAAGGTTTAATTTTCCTATACGTTAAAGCAGCAAACCCATGAAATATTAGGTGTGTCTTTTTAAAACAAATCACTGTGCCAGAGTATAAGAATCTCTGTAATTACCATGTTTCCTTGGTTTATTTCTTCCGGTTGCTATTAATGATTTATAATTCTGCTGAGTTTCCAGAGTGTCATGTGATTACCTTGGTAACCACAGTCACATGATGTAGTGAGCAGAGAGACTTTGCCATGCCCCTCTGAGCTCTGTAAAATCATTCCGCACCTTATTTCCCCTCTGCCTTCACATGGCATGCTGAGAGTATGTCTGTATGTGACTGGCATATATACCTGTCTATCCCCTAGAGAGATTTTAAAAAGGAGATCATGATTTGTAGGAAGGCAGCTTAAAATGTGTAAGCTGTGTACTGCATTCTTAAAAGTTACTTAACTTTCTTTCAAAGAAAAAAAATGATACATGGGATTGTTGCTTCAAATGCAGATATGTGCATTGATTTCCTTATATACACAAAGTATGATTTGCAATGCTATAATTATACTTTAAAAAACAGATTTAACCATAATATTTTGCCTTCTAAAACATGGTGTAAGTTTGTCTAAAACAATACTTTCACATTACTCGAAAGGTTTTCACATCTAAAAATTTAGATTAGAGAGTTCAGCGTCAAGCAAAGTTGCTTAAAAAACTAACTCTTAAGCTAACAATTTGGACTATTATGACATCCACATTATAAAGCATTTTACAATTATGTGCCACACGTGACACGACTTATATCCCAAGGTCACAATATGTGCTTTAGGCCCTATGCCCATTGGCATTTGATTTGCATTCAAAACACAAGTTCAAACGCCAGTGAGACGGTGTTTGACATGCAGTTGTTAGCTTGGCTTATCACTAGAATTCAGGAGGTCATTAAATGGAGCATTCTAAAAACCATGACAACTCAATCGCAAGTGGGAACAATGTGTTCCAATATTAGACCTGTGTTCTACAAGTGTTAAAAAAGCTCGTAAATACAAGTATATCAAAGAGGTAGCTCTGTATTTCTATGCTACTGTTAATGGGCACATGGATGACATTTTTTTGCAGATATTTACAGTGGCTTTTAAACTAACACTACTTAATGAATGACAAAATAATTTATTGTACTAAATAAAATAATTTTGAGATTGAAGATGCTTCTTGTAGTTCTTCAAACACTAACGAAACTCTGTTCTAGATAGTACGGGTTTATAGCTGGCAGCATTCAATAACACTAACAATACCCTTAATGTCCACTAGGTGTGGCTGTTGTTCTTTGAAATAATCGGAACGACACGACTTACTACTAAACTGCCGTCAGCCGTGGGCGGAGCCTCGTAGCTGAGCGAAGCTGACGTAACAGGAAGGAGGGGGAAGAGATTCTCCGACTGTACCCGAGCTCGGAGGCGGAAGTGCCCGAGGCTGACGTCACACAGCGGGATCGGCCGAACTCGGTCGTATAGCGCCCCGCAGCCGGTGCTCCGCTCTCTTACCGGGTTAGTGCTTAATTGGGGCGCAGAAAATGGCAGAGCTAGAGGATGTAACGCTGGACGGGAGGCCGCTGGACAGCCTTCGGGTCACCGACTTAAGAGCGGCACTTGAAGAGCGGGGATTACCTAAGAGTGGTCAGAAGAGCACACTTATGAAGCGGCTTAAAGGGGTAAGTCTATGGGTTTCTGCTACCTACCGCGGTATAATGCGCGGAAACGCGCACTCCCCACAACAATCTTCTTGCGCGCTCCCGTCGCCCCCTCCTCTTCCTTTGGCGGAGCGTAGCGCGCCTGCGCAGAGTGCAAACTGTTTGTAGCGCACACGCGCATTGGGAACAGGTTGATTGCGGCGCATGCGTGTTTGGTCTGGGGGAGGCCGTCTTCCCGCCCTTTCCCATTTAGCGTAGATTACGGGCGCGCGTCCCCGGTGTGGGAAGCGCCGCCCTTTAACTGCGTACCCGCGCACACACGGGACCGTGGCCTCCCCAAACACAAATCTATAAACACAAACTGAACGTGATGTGAGCTAGTTAGTGCAACACGGCTGCATCGTGGCTGCCCTGCACACCGTGCACACCAGCTCTTGTCATGTTCTCGGATTTAAATATTTGCAGGGCGTCGTTGGCAGAAGTGACTGATGACTAGTTCATCGAGACCCATAAATACATGTACACTCGTGTGTAAACTATGGCAGGCTTGTCTAGTATTCCATATGGCAATAGTGTGCACTTTATCTCTATGGGTCTGCTTGAGAGAAAATCTGGTACATAAATGTTTGTTTTAAATCCGAATATACAGTCACCTTGTTACCGTGGTCCTTTTACCCAATTGATAAAATTATTTTGCTATATTAATTTTTAGCAGTTTACTGGAGCTCGGGTAGTATATTGCAGATGATCATTACTAAATGACTACTATGCTTTCTACTATACTACCTTTAATCCATAATCCTAGTATTGATATAGGACAGTTAATAACATTTTGCTTGGTTCTGAAACGCCAGTAATATTTGGCACCTTTTATAGCAATAAGCCAGAAACCGAAATAAGCATGTATGTAAATTAGCAGTGTCGATCTTATTTTTTTTTTTTGGTTTACCCATTGCTCTTGGTCACGTAACAACTGTTTGGGGAAAAAATAAACATCATTGCTTATTTGTAAGGAGCCACATATCCTGCCATGCCAGTCAGTATACAAGTCACACCAATACTAAGTAAACCTAATAAAAACCTTTATGTGTAAATAGAAGTACAAAATATCCAAGTATAATTACAAGTAGATAAGGTCCACATTAATTGCATTCAACTTATATAGGGTCAAGGGTTTTGTAAATATATAAAAAAAAATGCTATCCAATAGAGTCTATGGGGCATATTCAATTGTTGGCGGTTTCCGCAGCGGAAAAACTATTACCGTTATTACAGTAATAGTAAGCCGGATTTCAGGGAGCTGCGAGCTGAAATCCAGCATGAAAAGTACCGTAATAACGATATTTACATGCACTATTACTGTAATAGTGCGCGGGGTGCGTTACTTTTGGCTGTACCGCCAACAATTAAATATGCCCCTATTTGTTGGTGATTTTTAATTAGCCCTGGTTGACCAGGAGTGAAGTATAACTAAAGCTAGTTGCACACCTATACTTACCTCAGATGCAATGTCTCTAACGATTTGACCAATGATTGAAAGTCCTGATGAGCATGCTGATTCAAGCGTGCGCACCTACACAATTTACCTTCTCATAATCATTTGCTGAAAAGATGCCATTCCATCATTGTGACTTTTAGGAAGTTTGTAAAATCAAATCAACAGATGTGTTGTGTTTTGCTACGATAGCGTCATCTTGCAGTATCTGACGAAACGGTTGTGAATTTTGTGATCTGCACGATCGTTGCATAGATGTGTACCCTGTGTAAAAATTTGAAAAACAAATGCTGTATACAACCTGAAGGTGTGGGCAGACTCTAAAGTACTATTCACTTCTAAATAAGTCTATGTTTTCTGACGTCCATAAATATGTACAAAAGAAAGTTTATTAAGCCTTGGTTTTTCGAAAAGAAAGGGACAAAGGCAAACCCAAAAGTTAAGTTTCAGTTCTTGATTAATGCTACACATGGTGAATTTAAATCATTAACAATTCATTGGACAAACACAATATAAAGCTACATGCAGAATTAAACAAATTGGTTCATTTGGTGAATTTGTTACCCTTTTTTTAGATGCTACGTCACTTTTTGAATTTTTTTGCACAGACTTTGTTTGTAAGTTAATGTATTGGGCCAGGATAAATAACAATAAAGCTGGGAACACACTGCTGCAAATTTGTCACAATGAGATATCTTAACGATTTTACCAATGATTTTAAGTCCCAATGAGCATACTGATTCATGTGTGCACACCTACACTATTTACCTTTAGATCTGTTCTCTTCATCTGCTATAACCATCTGCTGTAAAGATTGTGACTCGTCGTAGGTGCATACACACTTTAGAATTTGCTCAGCATTGTTCCATTGTTGAAATTACTTTTTAGTCAGTTTATAATATCAAATCAAACAATACAATGTGCTTTGGTGCGATAACATGATCGTCGGACCATACACACTAATGCGATATCAGTCCTAACAGTCGTTTATCGTGTGATTTGGCCTGATAGTTGGGTGAAAAACCTGTAGTGTGTACCCAGCTTAACTCCAGTGTGAAATTACTAAAATATTTGACTAGTCCTTCTAAATAAGATCACATTTTACAACACTCACGCTGGTGTTTCCTTTTAATACATTAGTTTTGTAAATTCTCACCAAGGGCAGAGTGACAGGTAGGTCCTGATGAAAGAAAGCTTTGAAGGTTTCCTGTGTTATGATCAACATGAGTTCTGTGAGGTAAATATTTATGAAAGTTTGTAATGTGCTTGGGGTTATAGAACTTACTTGCAGCACACTGTATTTGTGTTTTTTGACTACAGGTATAGATGACCTTTAGGGGCATATTCAATTGACGGCGGGATCGCGGAAAATCCCGCGCTCCAAAAATATTACGGTAATACGGTAATATCTCGCTGGATTTCAGCTCGCAGCTCCCTGAGCTGCGAGCTGAAATCCAGCGAGTAAATTACCATATTAACGGTTTTTACGCACAAGATTACCGTATTAACGGTAATATTTTTGGAGCGCGGGATTTTCAGCGATCCCACCGTCAATTGAATATGCCCCTTAAAGTGTAAAATATGTGTTTTGTGTTGTGTCCTCATTTGTGGTCAGTGACACTGTTACTTACCTGTCTGGCTGTTCAGGACCTACACTCTGATGACCAGATCAGTCAACAATTTTGTCAATTGTACAGAATTAAATTTGATTGATTCGATTGTTTCTGATTTGCAGTGAACAGTTAAATCACATAGATTGTAAGCTTGCGAGCAAGGCCTTCTTACCTCTCTATATTACTCTGTATTGTTTTATGCGTTCTAAATTGTGGAGCGCTATGGAATTTGCTGGCGCTATATAAATAAATGATGATATTAATGAATTGCAGTGCAGAACAGGTCCTCCTGCTCATTTCTGCTTTACTGGTTAAATAATGGTTCCACACACAGCAGTTGGGTTTATCATTGAGCCTAGCTTACCATCATACTGTATTGAATCTGCTTTAATAGGAATTTATTTTGATTGCATCTCAGGCCACACACTGTTCAATTGTTGGTATTTTGTTTTAATTCAGCCAAAGTGTTACCCTTTTTGGCAGCTTTAGCTAGGACTGTAGAAAAGTCCTCTAGCACCATGACTTACTACTCTACCCCCATGGTAATTTCTAATTGGCTATGATAGTTTTTGGTACCGTAATCACTTAATCCAATATTGTTGCGTTTGACTCTTGAAAAGGATAGCGATGCAGTGAAGCCAGAAGTGCCCCAAACAGCTGAAATTAGCAGTATGTGTTGCTGCATGAAGGGCAGGGGTTGGTAACTTAGGTTGGGTATACACTAAAGTGATTTCAGAATATTATTCGGCCAATTACTGATAAACAACTGATTTTCCTGATAACACAGTAGTGTGTACCCTGCAACGAGGAACCATTATTGCTCCAAAGCACATAATATTGTTAAACTGTACTAAAAATCTCGTTCAGCGATTGAACAATGTTGTTCCAATTCTGCAGTGTGTATGCACTCACAATCAGGATCTCCATAGAGTTTACAGAGTCATGATCTTTTCAGCCAATAGTTATGACAGAAGAAGCACACAGATCTGAAGTAAGTCTTGTAAAACATGTATAGTGTCTACACATGAATCGGGATGCTGATCAGGGCTTGTTTTTTTTTTTTGTTCCCCCCCCCAAGCCATTGGTAAAATCGTTATAGAAAACACATTGGGAGAAAATTTCTGTGTGCTTAGCCTAACTACTACTACTGATTGTTTCCCCCAGTCATAAAAGTAGTAGTACTTTAATACTCTGTTTAGTTGAAAGTATATAGATTGTAAAAATAAAAGTTGAGTAGCAATTACAGTTAACTGTATAAAATGTGGTGTTGTCCATAGCAATCGAATCAGATTATATCAGTGTAGTACAGGAAATGAAAGCAAATATCTGGTTGCTATGGTCAACAATGCCTTTTTTTACATGATAGCTGTAGGACAGTTTTCATAATTGTTCCCCAGATATTCTGGTCTTGACATGGGTTAATGGTACCTAGAAAAGGGAAAAACATATGCTAGACACTAATTTATGCTATTCTTAATGCAGTCTGAGAAAATTTAGGGAATTGTGCCATCTTTATGCCTGTTCTTTTGTCACATGTTTAGCCTCTTGACCATGCATTCTAGTGAATAAAGATGTCTGCAAGTAGTCTTTGTTACACCTCTGTAGGTCCTACACATTTGCCTTTAAATGTTTTCATTCGACAAATACAACTGAAAAATAAAAATATCTTGTTAGTGACTTTAAAGGAGAAAGCTTCAAGTTTTAAAAACCGTTGGTAGTTTAAAGGACAGGATGAATGGCTCTGGTTTAACTTTCCCAGAGTAGCCCCGCCATGGTACATTTCAGCAGTGCTTAAATATGCATCGCCGAGTTCTGCAGCAATGCATTTTGGTTGACGCCACAAAATTTTAATACATAGAAAATCACTAATCCTTATAGTTCTACAGATAAAACAGTCATATGATTATTTTTTATTTTTTTAAAAAATAAATTGTGGAAAGTTGCAGATCTGCACTGAAACCGTGCCAGCCAGTTGGCTTAGCTTTTCTGTTTAGCGCAAACTAGACATTATGGCTGTGCGAAAGTGCATGTCCGCAGAGCAATCGCTGTTTTGCAAGGGGGTGCGCCTACTTTTGTATAGGTATGCTTTTTTTTACAGAAACACACATGGATGTGACCATAGAGGTGATATCTGCGGGGTGCAGGATTTGTGAAGAGTAGAACGGGTTGAAGTGTGCCTTGCTAAGCATGGATTATGTGCAAAAATATGCCTAGTTTTCCACACAAGTGGAGCAACAAGATTTTGTTTTGCGAGTCAGTATTATGTAAATGAGCTGATGAAGGCACATTTTAGGTAGGCGGTCCCAGTTTTACTGACACATGCACAGTATTTTTTCCCTCCCACACAGAGGTGCTGTAAGCCTCAGCCTCTACTTATAATGGGACATATTGTGTCTTCTAGTTGCACTTTTGGGGAAAAGTGCATTTTTAGATGACATTCAAGCAATGTAATTAAAAGCTTCACACACATAAAAGTGCAAAATGTAATGAAGACAATCCTAATGCCTCTTGCGCTCCTGTCTCTTTAAAAACATAAGCATTTTCTAAGAAATATGTCAAAGTTTAAATTAACGAATGGGATGGTCCTAAAGTGGTGATAGGTTGGATTATGAAGTGAGGTTTACAGCATTTCATCATATTTGCCTTCTGGTGTAATCACAAGTCATCAAATGTAGATGCATCCCCTTTTAGAGTGGCAGTTCTAGTAACAGGGATGTGTGCATGGACCTTGAAATGCTCTGGGTAGGCAATTGGGAGCAATTGTGCCAAAGTAAGAAAACATTGCAGGTCCACAATTTTTGTGGTTTAAAAGCAAAGGTGGTGTTGACAACTGTAAGCTCAGAAAGAGGAATAATTACAAAATTGCCTTTGTAATAGACAAAACAACTAGAAAATCTTGACCTTATGTTCAGGGATAACTCATGCTGCAATTGTGATATTGGTTTGGTATAAAGACACATAGCCGCTTCAAGATTGGAGCTCACTGAAATTTCCCCACTGGGAACAGAGTGGTGGTTATTTACTTGCATTGCTCAAAGGTGCAAATCCACACTATGCCATAGCAGACAATAATATATTTGAATCCTTAAGGGTCATTTACACTGCTTCAATGCCTGCTACATTATGGCAGCATTTCCACCCAGGATTAGTAACTGTCTCTTTACTCATCAATGGAGAAGGAACATGAAAATTGAGGCTTAAATATAAGTTTATATTTTGAGATCCAAGTTTGTAAAAATGAGTGTTTCTCTTGCACTGTTCATACACCATACTGTTCAGTGTTCTCCCCAGAAAATTTTGCCAGCCGGGTGGCATTAAGAAGCAGCCGGGTGGGGACAGTGTAATAATTTGCAATAATATTAAAAAAAATTGGAGGCTGTTGCCCACACCTGCCAGGACTGGTCACACTGGTGGTCAGTGTTCTAACACACACTGTTTGCTAACAAATTGACCCTAGTCTGTGTGTGTGTGTTATGGAATTTAGAATGTAAGCCCCAATGGGGTAGGGACTGATGTGAGCGAGTTCTCTGTACAGCGCTGCAGAATTAGAGGTGCTATATAAATGATGATGATGATAGTGCCTGTTCTAATAGGAGAAACTATGGTTTATTCTATTATAATTTTTCCTTGACAACTTTTCTTTGACAACTTCGCTGCCTGGCTCTCCCACTACCTTTCCTCTGACCTTCACTCCATCATACTTGGCGACTTTAATATCCCTATTGACAACTGTTCTGACCCCGCCACCATTAAACTTCTCGCCCTTTCCTCCTCCCTAGGCCTTACTCAGTGGACCTCTTCCCCCACCCACTGTCTTGGTCACTCCCTTGACCTTGTCTTCTCTCATCTCTGTGATCTCTCTGACTTCTCCAACTCTCCCGTCCCTCTATCTAACCACCACCTGCTCTACCTCACTCTGTCCTCCTCCCCTGCTCCTGCCTCGCCCAAAGCCAAGCCACCCTCACTAGACGTAACCTGGATGCTATTGACCCCACCTCCTTTTCCTCCTCTCTCGAAACTCCTTTCACCCCTTCCCTCCCTGGCCTGTCCCGACAAGGCCTCCTCTCTCTATAATCACTCCCTCACCACTGCCCTGGACGCTGTTGCCCCGGCCTCTTCTATCCGCCGACGCCGCATTATTCCCCAACCCTGGCACTCAAAACTCACCCGCTTCCTCCAAAGATGCTCTCGCACTGCTGAACGCCTCTGGAGGAAATCTCGCTCCCTGGCTGACTTCCTCCACTTTAAATTCATACTCTTTTCTTTTTCCTCAGCCCTCTCCCTAGCTAAACAATCCTTCTTTAAGTCCCTCATTTCTTCTCAGTCCTCCAATCCCCGCCGCCTCTTTGCCACGTTCAGCTCCCTCCCCTCCCCCTCTGTCCCGCCTTCCCTCTCCGCTTCTGACTTCGCCACTTTCTTCTCTTCCAAAATTGAGGCCATCAGACTGAACATCTCCTCCTAACCCTTCTCCCGCCACCCTCATCGCTTCACCTCCCACCATCAATCAACTCTGGTGCTCCTTCAGCCCTGCAACCTGTGAGGAAGTTCGCTCCCTTATTCTTTCCTCTCCACCCTCTCGATCCCATCCCCCCCCACATCCTTCGCTCTCTCTCTCCAACGGCCTGCTCTTACCTAGCACACCTTTTCAACCTATCACTCTCCTCTGGTGTAGTACCCTCCTCTTTTAAACACGCTCTTATCTCTCCTATCCTCAATAAACCCAATCTTGACCCCACCTCTCTTGCTAATTATCGCCCTATCTCTCTTCTCCCCTATGCCTCCAAATTACTTGAGCGGATTGTCTGCAGCCGCCTAACCAGGCACCTCGCGGACAATTCCCTCCTTGACCCTCTCCAATCTGGCTACCGCCCCCTCCATTCTACCGAAACTGCCCTGGCCAAGGTTACTAATGATCTCCTATCAGCCAAATCCATGGTTCACTTCTCCGTACTCATCCTCCTTGACCCCCCTGCAGCCTTTGACACCGTGGACCACCCCCTCCTGCTGCAAACTCTTCTCTCTCTCGGCCTCTCTGGTTCTGTCCATGCCTGGTTCGCCTCATACCTCGCTAATCGCTCCTTCTCTGTATCCACATCTGGTTCTTCCTCCTCCCCCTACCCTCTCGCCGTAGGAGTCCCGCAGGGCTCTGTTCTTGGCCCTCTACTCTTTTCGCTCTACACTTCCTCCTTTGTTGCTCTCATCTCCTCCTGCGGTCTTCAGTATCACCTTTATGCTGACGACATTCAACTCTGGGGTCTATTTACTAAACTGCGGGTTTGAAAAAGTGGAGATGTTGCCTATGGCAACCAATCAGATTCTAGCTGTCATTTTGTAGAATGCACTAAATAAATGAAAGCTAGAATCTGATTGGTTGCCATAGGCAACATCTCCACTTTTTCAAACCCGCCGTTTAGTAAATCTAGCCCTGATCTTTCCTCTACCCTCCTCGCTGGGGTATCCGACTGCCTCTCCGCCATCTCCTCCTGGATGTCCGAGCGCTTTCTCAAAATCAATATCACTAAAACTGAACTTATTGTCTTTCCTCCGCCCAGACTCCCATCCCACGATGACCTCTCTATTATCGTCAACAACACCACCATCTCCTCTGTCACCCAACTTCGCTGCCTGGGTGTCACCCTTGACTCCTCTCTCTCTTTTGCCCCCCACATTCATTCCCTTGCCCAAGCCTGTCGCTTCCAACTACGCAGCATCGCCCGCATCCTTTCTTTTCGCTCTCAGGATGCCACCAAAACTATCATCCACGCACTCATCTCCCGCCTTGATTATTGTAACCTCCTCCCCCACTCCCGTCTCTCCCCCCTCCGCTCTATATTCAATGCGGCCTCTTCCCACTCCAGAATCCAAGACTTTTCCCGTGCAGCCCCCCTTCTCTGGAACGAGCTCCCTCGTTCCATCCGTCTCTCTCCTACTCTGCGCTCCTTCAAACGTGCACTCAAAATTCACCTCTTCCTCAAAGCCTACCAACCATCTACTTAACCCCCATCTCCTCCCTTTGCTCGTCCTCCCTTCTCTCCTCTTGCCTCAACTGGCTCCTCTTGTGTCTGGTCTGTTTACACTCCCTTAGGATGTAAGCTCGTATGAGCAGGGCCCCCTCCTCTCCTGTCTCTATACCTGTTCTTCCGCTCTGTCTTTACTGCATATGACTAGCCGGAGTTTCTGAAGTATTGGTACTTTTTGTTCATTGCTCTATATGGTTTCACCCTGTATAGTCTACTGTTAGTACTTTGTGCGGCGCTGCGGATACCTTGTGGCGCCTAACAAATAAATGATAATAATAATATAATAGGACTCTGTTGTGTTCCAAGAGCCGGGTGGCAAATAAAAACAGCCGGATGGATCACCCAGGAAATAGGTGCTGGAGAGAACACTGCTATTATATACATATAACAGATTATGTGTGTTAACTATGAGACTGCAATTCCTCAAAGGTCTTCTCTCCTTTCTTTACATTACATTTGTTTGCTCTGAGTAAGGAGTCAAAGCAAATCGTTGTGCAGAACAGAATGGTTGACCCCTTTTGGCCTATGGTTTGCATCCCGATATGGATGTTTCTAAACGTTAATTAAAAGTGGTGGACTTTATTGTCAGTGACAGCCAAGGGTTTCTGTTTTGAGGCCAAAAAATGTTTGGTTTGTTTCCTTGCCTTAAAACTGAATACTGTTGCATTACTGAGAAGACCAGCATGTTACATTTTCAAGAAGAAAATATGTAACACAGGAAAAATGAACAGTTGAGAGAACTTGATTCTTGAAGCATTGATTTTGATGAGCTAGATTAAAGGACACACATTTATTTTCATTAGAAAAATATAGAAAAAACACATTGAAACCACATTGACTTCTTGTCACCTATTTGTTAGCTATATGAATAAATACCAGCATAGCATTTTAAGAAATGTTTACTGTTTTGAAGTTTTATTCCATGTTGATGCATTTACATCTAATAACTCATCATCATCACCATATATTTATATAGCGCCACTGATTCCGCAGCGCTGTACAGAGAACTCATTCACATCGGTCCCTGCCCCACTGGAGCTTACAGTCAAAATTCCCTAACATACACACACAGACACACAGACACAGACTAGGGTCAATTTTGATAGCAGCCAATTAATCTACTAGTATGTTTTTGGAGTGTGGGAGGAAAGCGGAGCACCCGGAGGAAACCCACACAAACATGGGGAGAACATACAAACTCCACACAGATAAGGCCATGGTCGGGAATTGAACTCATGACCCCAGCGCTGTGAGGCAGAAGTGCTAACCACTTAGCCACCATGCTGCCCTGACTGTCGGTCATTTAACTGTCTGTCATTTAATTGTTTAGTTGTCATATTTTAAGGGAATTTAGCCTTTTGTAGGTGTTTTTATTATGATGTGATCACCTGTGGAATATTCGTAGCATCACAACATAAACATGCAGCCAATCACTAATAGCCGTTAATTCAAAAGGTTTAAAAGAAGATTGGAGAGAAATGTTGATAAGTTCTGTAAGTGGTACTCATATCTGCTCTGCATTGTGTCTACACTACTGCCATTCGCATTCAATGAACATTTCACTTGTCATAAGTGGTAATAGAAACATTACTGAAATGTATACATGAAATGCTCTTGTATATGAAATAACATTAATACACCCAAGTTGTTAAAATGAAGAGTTGACTATTTCATTTTTTATTGTTGAGTTGGAGAGACCTATCTATACTCAAGGTAACATTGTTGGCAGCCAAATGGGAAAAAAATATACACACTGTGGGCCTGAGTCATTAAGGAGAGCAAAGCATAAAAAAGGAGTAAATGTACTCCGGGACAAACCATGCTACAATGCAAGGGGTGCAAATTAGTTTATTATTTTGCACATAAGTTAAAAACTGGCTGTTTTTTCATGTAGTACACAAATGCTTGATAGCTTTATTTTTGCACTGAAATTTAAAGTTGGTCTCGGAAAGTGGTGGGCAAACTCAGTCCTCAAGGGCTACCAACAGTTCATGTTTTTAGGATCTCTGTCTGTAGAAACAGCTCGGATAATTACTGACCCAGCCAAATAGATTAACTCAGCTGTGCATGATTAAAGAAATCCTAAAAACATGAACTGTTGGTAGCCCTTGAGGACTGATTTTGCCCACCACTGGTCTAGAACATGCCCTATCCCAACTACAAATTTGTAGCCACATTTTAAATTGACCTTCCCCTCCATTTCAACATGGTTTTGCCCAAGTGCAGAGTTTCTCCTTTTATATGCTTTGCTCTCCTTAATGACTCAGGCCCTGTATATCTAATATCGATATATACTTTATCATTGTGCTTTTTATGTTCTCATTTATATTTTAGACTTGATTGCATGATGTCTAAATATCTTAATACAAGATTCTACCCATAGATCCACACTTATCTGCCACATTCACATTGCATGAGACATTTACTGCAAAAACATACTTTTATATTGGTGATTTTTTTAAGCTGGCCACACATGATTGGCCAGTTGATATTGACCAGGTTTAGTTTCAAAGCTAGCCCAATGCCTGGTAATATAGAGAATATTTGTAAACTTGCTTGAAAAAAATGCCAGCTTTAGACTTGTGTACAGTACTTTTCTGGTTAGACAAATGGGCCGTATGCGATTTAAGAAGTATGGAGAAACGTACTTTATTTAGCACACTTGCACAATATAACTATTAAGACTTAAATGGGCTCTATATATTTTATTACAGAATAGCATTTTGTTTGTTTTTTCTCGAATGCATGAAACACAATTCAGGAGCATTAGGCGCGGGTTTCATAAAGCTAAGGGCTTTTATCACAACTACAAAATCACTTGGGCTTCTACAATTATCAGAATATGATTCATTGCTGCGACAGAGTTTTCACATATTACTAAAACATGTCTAAAAAGTGCATTCTTTTTCATGTGTTAGTACCATATTTCCCAGTGCAGACTTGTAAGTAACTTAATGGTTATTATGCAGCCTGTAGACATCTATAGCTTGGGACAGTACGCTGAGGCATTCCTTAGATGATGATCTCAAATGTTTAATAGGCTGCTACTCAAGTACTCCTACACAGTAACCTTGATGTTTCACCACAAATACAGGATTACTGTTATGTGAAGTAGCTACAAACATACAGCATTTAACACATTCTATCCCCAGTGATGGGCAATATGATAGCTTTATAGCCTTACACATGTGTCCCATGGTCACTAAAGGTGGGGAAAGGGCATGGTGAACATTACAGAGAAGCTTTTACAGGATATTAAAGGGACCATTACACCTACACCATATTAATGCAATCTAAACTGCAAGTTAATGGTATCAATATGCAGTAAGTGTCACTTAACCTCATATATTAAAGCCCTATTTCCCTATACATTGTAAGCATATGAGTAGGGCCCTCTTACCGCTTTGTATGCCTGTTGGTACCCAGTGTTTTATTACTGTGTTCTTCCAAAATTGCAAAGCACTATGTAGTATGCTGGCGCATACATTATAAATAAATGTCAATAATAATGTTTGATATAAGGCATCTCTCACAATACGGGCATACTGGAAATGTATCATGCTAGTACTTTGATATTAAACAGGAAGAGTAATCTTTATCAAGAGGGTCACGAATGATCCTCAAGTGCTAACGGATGTCTTCGGGTTGACTGTGAGGACTTAATCACAACTATCCGCATTTCATCCAGTATTAATAGATTTTGAGCATATAATAACAGGAAGACAGACACATCATAAATAGAACATATTTATTCATGTGAAGGTGTGAACAAATCCATAATTACTAGAGATGAGCGCACTCGGATTTCTGAAATCCGAGCCCACCCGAACGTTGCCGATCTGAGCCGGATCCGAGACAGATCCGGGTATTCCCGCCAATTGCAAAACTGAAACCGAGGCTCTGAGTCATAATCCCGCTGTCTGTTCTCGCGATACTCTGATCCTATAAATTCCCCGCTAGTCGCCGCCATCTTCACTCGGGCATTGATCAGGGTAGAGGGAGGGTGTGTTAGGTGGTCCTCTGTCCTGCTATATCTCGTGCTGTTCAGTTCTGTGCTGTGCTCTGTGTTCTGCTCAGTCCAGTGGTGCTGTGTCCTGTGCTCTGTCCTTCTAAGGGCATTGTTATTTCCCCATTATTCCCAAATTATAAAAAATTTCAAAAAAAGTTATAAAAAAAATTACAAAAAAAGTAATTATAAAAAAAATAAAAAAAAAAATATCCCAAAACAATCCTGCAGTATAAGTTGGTACTGCAATATTACAAAGTTCACTGATTTTGCAGTATAAGTCCAGTGGTACTGCAATATTACAAAGTTCACTCATTCTGCAGTATAAGTCCATTGTTGTTACTGCCATATTACAAATTTCACTGATTCTGCAGTATAAGTCCAGTGGTACTGCTGTATAACTCCAGTCCAGTGGTACTCTCCTGTGCCGCATATAATTTTTAAAGGCTTTGCCGAGTATGTGTGGCTTTAGGGTACACTCTCTTGTGCTACATATAATGCAGAACAAAAATTTGGAGGATAAAGTAGGGAAAGATCAAGACCCACTTCCTCCTAATGCTGAAGCTGCTGCCACTAGTCATGACATAGACGATGAAATGCCATCAACGTTGTCTGGCAAGCCCCGATGCCCAATCTCCTAGTACAGGGCATGTAAAATCCAAAAAGCCCAAGTTCAGTAAAAGTAGCAAAAAGAGAAACTTAAAATCATCTAAGGAGAAACGTAAAGTTGCCAATATGCCATTTACGACACGCAGTGGCAAGGAACGGATTAGGCCCTGGCCCGTGTTCATGACTAGTGGTTCAGCTTCACCCAAGGAACTAAGCCCTCCCCCCCTACAAAAAATTTAAGAGAGTTATGCTGTCAGCAACAACACAGCAAACAACCCTGCCTTCTAAAGAGAAATTATCACAAATCCCCAAGGCGAGTCCAAGGGTGTTGGTGGTTGCGAAGCCTGACCTTCCCATCACTGTACGGGAAGAGGTGGCTCCTTCCACCATTTGCAGCACGCCCTCTGCATATGCTGGAAGGATCACCCACAGTCCAGTTACAGATTTGGCTAATGAAGGTGTGAATGTTGTACACCGGGAGGAGGATATTGATGTAGCTGGCGCTGAGGAGGATGTTGATGATTATGATGCAGACAGATACCAAATTGCCTTTCTCAATTTCTATTTATATTCTAGATTATATAACGGCTGAATAGTTTTCTATTTTACTCCTAGTGGAGAGGGGATCTGATGCAGACAGATACCAAACTGTCTTTGTCCATTTCTTTGTATATTTGAATTTCTAGTTCTACAGTCTATGCAGGCTGCTTTTTTTTTTATATTCAACTACAAGTGTAGGGCGGGGGGGGGGGGGGGCATAGATAGCCACCAAAGTAACGTGGTCCATTTAATTTCACTTTCTAGCTCCACAGTCTGTGCAGCCTGCTTTTTTTTATCTTCAAAGTATTTACAAGCCTTGCAATCTAAATTAACTAGAGGTGGTGACGTGCTAGAACTCCACCCTCTATATGCTGCAGAGAATGGAGGAGCATCAAAAGGCCATTCAAGCCTACACAGCCACCTACGACATAGGAAAAAAAGTGGGGATACGCCTGAGTCAAGCGCACTGGAGAATGATTTCCGTGTTGTGCAAGGTTCTGCAGCCATTTGAACTTGCCACACGAGAAGTCAGTTCCGACACTGCCAGCTTGAGTCAGGTGATTCCCCTGATCAGGCTTTTGCAGAAGCAGCTGGAGAAAGTGAGGGAGGAGCTGGTACACCATTGCGATTCCACCAAGCATGTAGCTCTTGTGGATGAAGCCCTTCGTACGCTTTGCCAGGATCCGAGGGTGGTCAGTCTTTTAAAGTCAGAGGAATACATTCTGGCCACCGTTCTCGATCCTCGGTTTAAAGCGTATGTTGTGTCTCTGTTTCCGGCGGACACAAGTCTACAGCGGTGCAAAGACCTGCTGGTCAGGAGATTGTTCTCTGAAGAGGACCGTGACATGCCACCAGCTACACCTTCATTTTCATCACTGTTTGTGCAGTTCCAAAAAAGAGGAACTGCCATTTCTATTGCTACCTTCTTTCTTTCTGTATTTCCTGTGTCCTGTGGTCTGTTCTGCTAAGGGCATTGTTATTTCCAAGTTATCCAAAAGTTCTAAAAAAACAAATTTAAATTTATAAAAAACATTATAAAAAATTAATTTAAAAAAAAAAATAATAAAAATTTTTCCAAAAATAATTGGAAAAAATATTACAAAATTTTAAAAAATCTAGGGGCATATTCAATTAGCTTTTGGATTCGCGGTAACGCGCCGGAACAGCCGCGAAACGTAATACACGGTACCGCAATAACGTGGATTTTCGTTCGCAGCCCATAGGGTTGCGAACGAAAATCCGCGTTAATGCGGTACCGTAATACCCGCAAGAACGCGCACTTTTCGCGGCAACGTGCGTTACCGCGAATCAAAAAGCTAATTGAATATGCCCCCTAGCTTGTACTGCTGTTTAAAAGTCTAACTACGATCATTCACTGTTGCTGTACCCAAAAATAATAGATACTGCTATTAAAGTACAGTCCAGTGGTACTCTCCTGTGCCGCAGATAATTTGTAAAAGCTTTGCCGAGTGTGTGTAGTTATGTATCACAGGTTTTAAGAAGAGGCACAACACTGACAACCTGTTAGAGAAACTGAGGGAAATAATCTCTCTCTGGCTCACCCCACTTAGACTCTCCTGGGGATTCGAATAACTGCCATTTCTAATACTACCTTCTTTCTTTCTCTATTTAAAAAAAAACAAAACTGTCATTTCTATTACTACGTTAATTGTTTGTGCAGTCACAAAAAAGAGGAACTGCGCCCTTAACTGCTATGTTGGTTTTAGACATCCATCCGGTGTCCGCCATCTGTGCACTGGAATTCAGACCAGTTGAGGGTTTTATTATTATATTGTGGCCCCGGTACCAAATTGGGTACCGGGGCCACTCCACTACGCAGTCCAGATACTTGTTTGGTGGAATTCAGACCAGTTGAGGGATTTTTTATTATATTGTGGGGACCACTCCACTACGCAGTCCAGATACTTTTTTGGTGGAATTGAGACCAGTTGAGGGTGATATATTGTGGCCCCGGTACCAAATTGGGTACCGGGACCACTCCACTATGCAGTCCAGAAAGCTACCTCGGTGAAACGTTTTGGACTAAAAACAATATTGTGAGGGTGTTCAGAATAGACTGGAAATTAGTGGAAATGATTGTTATTGAGGTTAATAATAGCGTAGGAGTGAAAATAAGCCCAAAAACTTGATTTTGGAACTTTTTATGCTTTTTTCAAAATAAATCCGAATCCAAAACCTTAAATCCGAACCAAAACCTTTCGACAGGTGTTTTGCGAAACAAATCCGAACCCAAAACACGAGACACCAAAAGTGGCCGGTGCACATCCCTAATAATTACAGTGTAGTGCATTTGTATGGCTGTTTTCAAACACAATACGCTCAACTATTCTTTGTATTTTTTTTAATATGTTAATGTTTTTCTATTTAGTTGAATTGTCAAAGTTTCCAAAAGGCATGCTCATACAAATAGCACAGATGTTAACTTTTGTATCAACTTTTCCCCTTTTGAACCTTGTAGTCATTGACCATACCCATGTATATTTTTCTGCGCTCCACACTCAACTTCCTACAACATAGATAAGCCTGACCTTGATGCAGTTCAATATGTAACAAAAATGTTTTAGATTCACCTGCGCTATCCCCAATTGCAGCACTTATACACCTTTTAGGTTTACATCCAATAAAACAAATATTACCTGCATGTCAGGAGTGCGATCACTGCGGGATGGCATTAGCAGGTGTCGGCCACTTAACCTCACAGTCCTGTAGGGCTTTAGGAGCAGTTTCCAGAGGTATTAGGTCCCCTATTCTGTAATGTGCTAAACCGGGTAAGAGTCCACCCTCATAGTGATTGGAGAAAAGTTAAGATTTGGATACTGGAATATTTTTTTTATATATACAAGTTAACCCGTGCATGATACTCATGCATTCTAGTCAAATCAAGCTACTTAAGGTGTTAAAAAGGTTCTTGTCATGCATTTGGGCCATAGCCCAGGCCTCCTCAGGGGAAGAGCGTTACTTCCCGACGTAAGCGCCCTTTTTTAACGTGGTTTTGTCCACATGTCACCACCTCATCATTCTTCTCCATCACCTCATCCTTCATTTCCATCGCCACTACTATCCAGATGTCTATCCAGACACAGGGATCTCTTTCAGCGGTCCTGAGTATCACACTCCTCTCGCTCTGTCAACCTCGGCAACCACCAACCACTCCCCACTGTCACCCCCGGCAACCACCAACCACTCCCCACTGTCACCCCCGGCAACCACCAACCACTCCCAACTGTCACCCCCGGCAACCACCAACCACTCCCAACTGTCACTTCTCCTTTAAGAAATATATATATATATTTTTTAAAATCTTTATAAACACTTTTAACAATTAACAAATTAAATTAACAAATTAAAAACATCTTAGTATACCAAATTTCAGCCCTTTCTGAGTTTTTTTTTCCCACATACACTAAGAATTTAGTAGGTCAGTGTATAACTCCGCCCAGCAGGTGGCGCTGCAGCTTGGGGGTTTTTTTCACACACACACAGACTAACACACGCCACTAGGCTTTTATATTATAGACTAGGCTTATATATATTAGATATATATTAGATATATATATATATATATATATATATATTTATTATTGGGGAAAATAAAGACAACCTGTTTTTATGAGAATTGCATTATTCTTCTGAACAATATTTAACATGTGGATTGAAAATAAATATGAGTGCTCTCCGTTTATGTTTACAAATTAATGACTCCTACAAGGTTTAACTTAACCCCCCAGTAGGAGACTGATATATTTATTGGATAGGAACATATGAGTCCATTATATAATTAAATTACATCTGCAGTGAGGTTCTCCTCCTTCCTTTGAATGATATATTTAATCAGTGGAGTGAGAATTGAAAGAAAATACAAGAGTTTTTTTTGTTTTTTTTTTTAGTTTACTTACAAGTGAATGACTCCTATAAGATTTAACCTCTAGAACAGAAGAAAGAAGGAGATTGATATCACATCTTTAGGATAAGAACATATATGAATCCATAATATAATTAGACCACATTTGAAACAAGATAAAGTTTTGCAGTATTTTAGGTTTATAGTTTGCACGATGATCTTTTTGTTTGTTTTTCTAAATGTAACACTGGAAGAAAAGGAGGAAATTTTATGTCTTTTCCAAGAAGAAAAATTTACACATCACTTGGAAAGGACACTGTGTTGATATGTAAAGTTAATGGAATTCACAATTTTATTGTATTGGATGTTGTACTACTAGTGCATATTACACTATGATTTGTGCTGTTAAGCTGCTCATTTAAGGAGGCGTCGGCTGTACAGTGTTCTTTACAAAGGCTAGAACATTGTGCAGCCTGCACCTCCTTAAATTAGCAGTTTGAATCATAGTGGGGACCTTCAAAGTGACGTCATTGTAGGCTGCTGGGATCTTCATTCGTCTGAATAGTTTGATGTCTCTTTTTCAAGCTGTCACTATTACCACTCTGTCGGTAATTACACCTTCGGGTTGACCATGTCAGGGTATCTGTGTTTCCATCATCAGTGTGAGGTACCCAACCTGCTTGGTTACATAGTCAGCAACGTGTTGTGCAATGATGTTTGACTATACCAATAAATAATTTAAAGTTGATTTATTTAAAAAAAAAAAAAAAAAAAAAATCTATATATATATATATATATATATATATATATATATATATATATATATATATATATATATATATATATATATATATAATCTTTGTGTGATTGTTATCTAAAGCTAAGGATAATCTCAGTAACTGAAGTTGGTTACATAAAGCATTTCTAGTATGCTGGATTGGCATGTGGCATGCATATTGTACTATGCTCTAATGCTCTTTCAAATTAATTTCTCAGGCTCTGATGTTGGAAAACCTCCAGAAACATTCTACTCCCCATACTGGGTTCCAACCCAACTCACAGGTCTGTATACCTTTATGGTATTGTATGTTTTCATCTTTTTGTCTTCTATCAGGTTTGGTAACTTAGCTAATAGTAACTAACTTGTCCCTTCATTCAGAATTATCCGCAGCCTTGATAAAAACGAACAAAAAAGCAGTATAAAAAAAAACAACACTGAGCAAAAAATGGGAAGACTACATGTGGCTGTCCGAATACAAGATCCCCTGTTTCTTGTACTTGGTACTACTACTATGGTACTGATAAAAACACAAAACATGTTCCTATCGTTTTGAATGTGTATGGGAACAAACATTGATGGGGATCTTGAAGTCATTTACCAACCCTTAAATGGTCTCCTTTGACCCTAACAAGTGGTTTCTGTCAAAATGATGGTTGGCAAATTTCAGTTTGTTTCTATTTGTGTCACTAAGTGCACTGGCAATCTTTCCAAATAGCATATTGGTCCAGAGGCACTATCTAATAATTGATTTGGAGACTCGGGGACTCAAAGACCCAACTCCCACAGTAGTTCTCCAACTGTGGCCCATGCATTTCCTTTTTTCCCTAGAACCACTTTCCTAACTATTCCTGGAAAGTTGATGTTTCTGGTGCCAAGAGATAATGTACTTATTTTTTTGTTTAATCTAATGACATCAGTAGTCTGACAAAAGGTTTTCTCTTCTGTTTTTTTATAGACCTAGTAAAACTGAGGCTTTGTACGGGTACCTGACGTATGACTCATGATTCAATTAATTTCATTTAATTTCATTATGTGTGTGTGTAAGCTTTAATCAAAAGTGAACAGTAAAGTCTTTAGATATTGTTGGTTCCAAATGATTATTAGACTGGTGAACTTCTAGTTTTCCTATTTATGTATTCAATTATTGGCCACAACATGCAGCTCATTATTTGTGACTAAAAGACAGATTGGCTTACTATGCTACAACCGTATATGTCACCTCAATGTATTATATAAAATGTATCATACATAACTTCACATATCTTCTTGTCGCATGCCCTGTATGAGATTGCCAATCTCCAAAAATGTATATAGAACCACAATAATAAACAGGGTGCGTCCAAAGAGGATATAAAAATATTTATTTATTATATAAAATATATTCAATAGCCGAGCTCACATGTGTATCATACAAATGGTATAACGGGTTAATACCCGATATGATATTACAATAAACACCTATCTAATGAGATGGTAATAATAAGTAATAAAAAGTGTCTGGCCAGTACACAATATCATAAAAACAATGTATATGGACCAAGTCCTTGTGATCAACAGGTAGTAGCAGGAGAGATCTCACCCAGTTATCAAGTGCAGCTGCAGCGCGAGGGTGCATGAACACCGATCCGTAATAGGATCTAGCGTAATCCGGAACGTGATGTATAGATTTTCCTTAATGTGGCTCTTAAATAGTACCACGATGATCGATCAAAATTCTTGTAAAAGCACGGAAGTGTTAACATCTCATCACTTGAAATCAATGTCTCGAGGGGACAGATGACAAACCACCGCTGATGGATATAGGTGGTGTATATCAGCAGATATCAGGATAAGTATACTCAGGTGCCGGAGTTCCAGTGTGCCGAGGAGTGATGTCCCGTTGTAAAACTGCCTCATATATTAAGGCAGTTCGGCGTACACACTGAGTCAGTGTACTAGTCCCGAATCTTCAAATAAACACGGAATGGTCTCCTTGGAGCTAATGGAGATGTATTCTCCTTCAAATAACGATCCAGATGTAGGGGGATCCTGACCCTAACGAGTTTCGTTAGCAATGAGCTAACTTTTTCAAAGATGTCGCACCTGTGTAAGTGTATGTATGTGTGAGTATGTATATATCTATTATATATACACACAGTACTGTGCAAACGTTTTAGGCAGGTGTGGAAAAAAATGCTGCAAAACAAGAATGCTGTCAAAAAAAGCAGTGTTTTAATAGTTTATTTTTATCAATGAGCAAAGTGAATTGACAGAAGAGAAGTCTAAATAAAATAAATATTTGGTGTGACCGCCCTTTGCCTTCAAAACAGCATCAATGCATCAATTTTTCTAGGTACACTTGCACACAGATTTTAAAGGTACTCGGCAGGAAAGTTGTTCCAAACATCTTTGAGAACTAACCACAGATCTGTGTATGTAGGCTTGCCCAAATCCTTCTGTCTCTTCATGTAATCCCAGACAGACTCGAGAATGTTGAGATCAGGGCTCTGTGGGAGTCATATCATCACTTCCAGGACTCCCTGCTCCTCGTTACGCTGAAGATGGTTCTTGATTACCTTGGCTGTATGTTTGGGGTCCCTGTGCTGCTGCAGAATAAACTTTGAGCCAATCGGACGCCTTCTTGTTGGTATTGCATGATGGATAATTACATGCTTGTATTTCTCAGCATTGATGACACCATTAATTCTGACCAAGTCCCCAGCCCCATTTGCTGAAATGCAGCCCCAAACTTGCAAGTAACCTCCACTATGCATCACTGTTGCCTGCAGGCACTCATTGTTGCACAGCTTAGGCTGGGAAGCAGAATTTAGGTCAACGCCACGGTGTAGCTCCAAGCTAGGAATTGTATTCGTTTTTAAAATGTGTTTTTCATGGCTTTAAAAAATAAATTAAAAAAATGGTGACTGATATGACAGTTCATTAGTTGGCCTAGGGCCAGGTCAGGTAGGGGTTACTATGACAGTAAGGTCCTGCTCGGCATTAATTTGGTGGAAGGGGTGGTCTGGCAATGTCTAATAATAGAGTTCTTCCAGAGATAAAGCTGTAAAAATGACTTCTGTAAAGATTTTACTTGTTGTACATGCCATGTTAAATAATGCCTCTGGGACAGTCAGGTGCGCAGCCTGCCAGCCTGAGGTTCCAGTGCTGAGTGTGCCTGAAGGCTCGGGTACCGATGTAGCAGAACATCCTGGGCTAAATTCTTAGCCAGTGTTATTGCTGAGGTTGCTCAGCTGACCCATTCTCATGAGAAGTCCTTCTTGGATTCCTTCAGGTTCAGGGGTAGTTTCTGGCAGATTTGCGCCCAGCCAGAGGCCTGTGTAACATCCCAGGAGGTGCCGCTTTGGGTAAGAAGTCTGGCAACTTTTGTGCAGGGGTTGGTCAGAGTTTCCTCTTCCTTAGAAAGAATGTTGGATTCTGCTGCGCCTCCTGCCTCTCATTAAACGTAGAGGTTTGGTTCCCCATCGTGAGTTTGGGTCAGATTCTAACGGGTTCTCACAAGTCAGGGACCAGGTAGTTGACGGTTCGGATGAGGATACTTCATACTTTTAAGAGGATCCTTATAGCCGACAAGGCGTGGATGATCTGATTCAGGCAGTGCGATTGGACATCCAATGCTCAGAGGTTTCAGATCATGCAGAAACCTTGTTATTTAATAGGAAAGCAAAGAAGAGTGTCTCTTTTTTTCCTTCTTCTTGACAGCTAAAGGATTTGCTGTGGGAGGCTTGGACCACACCAGACTGTAAGTTCCAGGTGTCCTGTAAGCTGCAGAACTATTACCTTCTTCCGGTGGAGGAAACGATTGGGTGGGAAGTTCCTCCCAAGGTGGATGCGTCTGTAGCAAGGTTGTCCAAGTCAGACACAATTCCGATTCCCATTGCTGCGAACATTAAAAATGGCGCTGACCGTAATGTTAAGAGCATGCTTAGATCTATTGTTTGTGGCTGCAGTGGCCTCTCTGCAACCCATTTTTGCCTCTGAATGGGTTAATAAGGTGGTAGAGAGGTGGTCAGAACAGCTGTCACCCATCAGGTTCAGCTTCAGGATCTTTGGACTCCGCAGGAATCACAGATCCAACAAATGTGTTAGCATTGCTAGCAGTGTTCTGCGCTCTAGTCATCACAGAACATTTTGCTGCAGCATTTCCATCTAATCTACATATTTCCCCCGGTGACACTGCTTCAGAGGATCCTGATGAGGGTGACTAGAAAGGGGGTTCGGGTCATCCTGGTGGCTCCAAATTAACCGCGAAGATTCTCACCATGTCGGCTCGTCAGTCATGGTGTCTCTCTCTCTCAGGCCAAACTTGTTAAGTCAGGGCCCGTTTTAGTACCTCTGTTTACAGCAGCTGGCTTTGAGTGTGGAGGCTTTATATTGCCTGGTGTGAGACGAAGGGGGCTTCCTCTTCTTCTCAAACACTCAGGCTCCTTATGTTTTTACAGGATAGACTGGATGCCAAATTAACAGTAGTTCTTTGAAGGTTCAGGTTTTCGCTTTTTCTGTATTTTTTTCAGAGAAGACTGGGGTCATTGCTAGTTGATAAGATATTCTTACAGGGGGATCTACATATTCATCAACCTTACGTTTTTCTTGGCTCCATGGGATCTAAATCTGGTGTTCGATGCTTTGCTGCATTCACCAGCTAAAATGTTGAAATTAGGAGATCCCTCGCTCCTATACTATACTTAATAACACAGTGTCCTTCAATGGAGGGGGAGAAAAGGATTCAACTAAAGTACAAAATCTTATTTTTCTCATATTGTACAGAGCTATGTGAACACTGTATGATATATTTAATAGTAGCATTTTGTAATTCTTACCCTATAAAACAAGAGTCGGGGAACTTTTTTACCTTTTACCCCCCAAATATATTTAGATACGCCGACGTTACCCCCTTGATTTGAAAGGAAGGAAATCATATATTATTAATTATTGGAATTCAAAATTTTATTTAATCTATTCAAAATTTCTTTGAAAGCTTTAACTTCAAAACTTCAGGTTTTGGAGAAATGATGTTGCTTCATTTTTGATACGAGAGCATCAATTTTGGGGCATTTTGATGTCGGAGCAATTTGGATACAGTCTTCAGCGTCCAATCGATTTCTCTGCTTTGTTTTCATGTTCGTTAGAGTGGAAAATCCTTGTTCTCAAAGGTAGGTTGTAGCAAAAGGCAGTAACTTTTTGACTGCCTCCTCATTTGCTATTTTGAATGCCTTTGCAGCTGTAGACATCCAAAAATATGACAGATCTGCTTTGTTTTTAAATGCAATACGTGCTTCATTATTGCATCGAAGCTCAAGAAGTACCTCTGCCAACCCTTGAGGCTCTTCTGGTACAACAGCAATTTCACATTTAAAGGGGTCAACAATCCAACGGATAGCATGTGAATCAGCAGCATTACCCCCAGGAATTAAATTTTTACCCCATTTGGGGTAATTTACCCCTGTTCCCTGACCACTGCTATAAAAGAATGTCACAGGGAGTAGAAAATGAGTGATAACAGGATAGTAGCTTGTAGTGAAGAAGTTAATAACGTTACATACCTATGAAATATCTTAAAGTAAACTTGTTGGCTACACATTAAACAGATACTTGAACAAACCGTATATAAACAATGTTACATAAATGTTATGCCTGCATAGTTTATTTTGTATTCACATTTTCAAATGTCTGCATAAAGGCTTTGAGAGGAGCCATCTTCTATGCAAGTTAACAAATGTTTTTGAGTTTTAGTGAGAGCGTTAAATCCCCATTTACTAGCTGGAGCATGTCCATGTACTCCTGAAAAGCTTTTTGTAATATCATTAACATGTATGGAATGATAAGCTTTAAATTCCCATTTTACAACAGACTTTGGGAAAAGCTGCATACTTAAGATGCATCTAATTGGCTATCACTTCAGCTATTCATTACAGACAACATTTTTAAAGTGATGGTGATAGTCTGGGTTCATTGCGGCTGTAAATGCGAGGCAGCATCTATACAAGTTGCTAAGTGCAGTAGTGTGTTTGTGGACACGTGAAGTGACACTTGGATAATAAGATACAGTATATATATTATGAAAGTTGCATGTAGTGGTATATATTATATACCACTACATGCAACTTTCATAATTATAAAATATGTATATAAGTAAATAAAGGCCTCAGGGGCTTATACTATATTTTTAGATAAGCTGTGATTTCCAGGGAATATTCTCTTTTTATGCACAGCAAATTTCTTGTAGGTATATGTATGACTTACTTGTATATAGACAGTGTTTAAAGGATTATTCTACCAAAATATTCAGTACAAACCTGTATGTCTATGTGATTGTAGGTATTACTTTCTGTTCCATTGTGTATTTCTTTATTCCATGTGTCTATCTTTCATCATAATATCGTTTGCCTTTTTATAAGCTTTTATTTTTGTGGCTTTTATTCCCTTCAGTGCAAAGGATGAATGGGACTAGAAAATGATAGTTGAAATGTTCCTTGTTTGCTTCTCAACGTGATTTGTTGGTGGTGGTTGACAGAGGTGGGGAGGGAAGGGGCTTAATGATATTGTCTTAATAGTGTCATTAATAGTTGTTATCTGGTGATCACCGAACTATAATAAGAAGTCCACAATGGGAGAGAAGGACACAGATCTCCCCCACCCTGACTTCCAAAAAATCAGGGGCACTATAATTTTAAAGAGGAAAGACTCTACAGAAACCATTATGAAACCGAGGATGGGGAGGTGTATTGCAGTGCCCCTGACTCTCTAGGTGCCATGATGCATGCATCATGGCACCTAGAGAGTCAGGGGCACCCTCATTTGAAAGAGGGTTAGTATAGTAGTTAATACCCAACATATCAGAAAGTGTTAAGAAGTCCTTGTGCCTTGATATGGGCTCTGAAAGTCAAAGGAAAGGCCAATGTGTTTAAATAAAAAAGTAAGGAGTCACAAATGGCCCTCAGAGCATCCACTTCACATGCTTTCTTCTGTATACAAATGTTCTTCTTCAAGTGTCCTAAGCATTAATTCATATTTTTATAATTTTGCTCTGCAGATGGGAGAGGAAATGGGACAAAACAGCTTTATAAAGCAGTACCTTGAGAAACAGCAGGAGCTGCTGCGGCAAAGACTACAAAGAGAAGCACGAGAGGCACAAGAAACTGAAGGTATAATTTGCTAAGATTCTGAAAGGGCCATGCCGGAATGTGAAATTGCAGTTCTCATACCTGGACGGCACATTAAGATGAGCATGCTAAAAGCATTTTAAAACACTCCATACTCCCCGTTTTGAATTTTGCAGAAACAACAATTATTTATCTCTGTGCCAAAATGCGGGTGCTGTTCATATGAACAGCAATGCTTAACACCGTTCAGAGAAGAGTGCAAGAGAATGATGGCAGCACTGCTGATTTTATGGACATCGCATCATTGACCACTATGCTTCCAAAATTTTGAGAGCAGTTTCAATATGTTATCACACATGAGAACAAAGTTCTAAAATGCTTCTAGCCATATTGTCTTCAATTGTCGCCTTTATGAATAGATTGAGGCATGTTAAAGTGGATATAAAGCCTCTATTTGAAAGGATATATATATAAAAGTTGGTGTATTACTGAGGTGAATGATATACATTAAATACCTAGTGGTAAATGTATTAACCTACAGTGTTGTAAAATTGGTGATTCTTGCTGGCGGGATTTAAAACGGCAATTTAATTAAAGGCAAACCCCGGCATATATTTACCAACCCCACATGCCTGTAGTTAAATTGCTGTTTGAAATCCTGACAAAAATCTGTGATTTTACAATACTGCAGATTGATGTATTTACCCCTGGAGTGTTTATACAGAACTATCTTTGCTATGGTTTTTCTCACTCTTCTGCAGCAGGTTGCTGTTTTATGAGGGATGTGCTTCTCTAACATAGCAGGCAGACAGTGACTGACAGCTACACAAACGTGTTTGGCAAAAGTGTGGATTGGTTAATTCATACACATGGGAGGGGCCAGTGATGTTGCAGCAAATCAGTCTTTTTGACCTGTATCCAGTCCCAACTCAAAGGGGTTCCCAATTGTTCAACTGTCTCTAGTGTAGCAGGAAGGTAATATTTTACTTTTTAACTGCGCTGCAGTGGGATATCGGGTTATCACAGAACATTGAATTTTATTATTCCATTGCTTATACTGTATATGAAAATTACACATTTTTGGGTGTAGTGGTCCTATATGTTACAACCGCTTTTCATGTGACATATGCTGCACAGTATAAAAGTAGATCGGTGGTGTTTGAGGAGTGTCCACCTAAAATAAATAAAAGGAATTAAAAATAAATGCTACTAATCTGTGGTTTATTTTTATATTGGATCTACTTTTTTTTTTCCTTAAGTTTTGCAGCCCTTTAAAATATGTTCCCACTGATAGAAAGTACTGATAGTTTGCAATATTTTTGCTTTAAGTTAGCTATTAAATGATCCCTTTCCAGATAACTGTTTATTTTTTTTCTTTTCATAATTGTTAAGCCATTGCATGTTTTATTCAGCATTAATGATACATGATAATGTACTTATCTGGTGTAGAGCCTGTCGTCCCCATATAAAACCACACTTGTAGTTTAATAAGATAAAATGTTTTAAAAATAAAACAACGTATTGTAAATATGCTGTATTTGGTCAGTTTGCCTATTCTATTCTTTCTTCATTTTTTACACTGAAACAACTTGTAGCCAATTACAGGGTTAACAGCAAGAGGGTGGTATGCATTCTGTTCAGCCAGCTCTGGATTTCCATATGCCCGCAGGCTTGAAGTCCAGCTAGTAGCTAGTCCATACATATGATATAACAGCACTGAGTAGTCATGTGAAGCTCCGGTCACACTGTTTCAGGAAGAAAGATTGTGATTTCAAATCAGACTCTACATCTGTGATGGGCAACAGGTGGCCCTCTGAGCTTTCACCTGCGGTCCCCAGCTCATTCCTCTTCATTGTCAGATTTGTTTGTTATAACTTGTAGCACTTGTTTAAACTGTCTGCTGATATGTTATTACAGATAGGTGTCTCTTTGATTAAATGTAGTGTTTTAACTTCTTTCTGAGATTAAGGGTAATGTGTGACCTGTGTCGGAGTTACCAATGGTACAGCAGGTGTGGTGCATCGGGGCCCATGGAGATAATGGGGGTCGCCCGCTGCACAGGGAACTAGTGAGCTGTGGGCCCCAGTTCCCTCCTCCCAACAGCTTGCTTAGTTTGCGTCTCTGTGTGGCTCTTTTGAATGTTCGAGGGCCATACTATTACTGCTCTACATGAAAAAAGTACATCCAACTTGTTTTTAATTGTAGCCAAAACTAAAATGGCATGGGGTTTAGTTTAAATAAATATTGGGTCAGATTAATTTGTTCTTTTTATTCTTTGCTGGTAGTCCTCATATGTTAACTAACAATTGTAGGCATTTTAGGGACAAATCAATAGTTTGATACACAGGTAATGTTCATATAATACATTACAAAATGTTGTTATATATAGTGACCATTCCACTCTAATAAACCTGCATTAATGTTACTGAATTTAGTTTACCTTTTATTGCTGCAGTTGTGAGTGTGATTGTATCAACTCCCAAGATTTTGCGTAACCTAGGTCTTCGAACTGATTAAATTCCTAACTGTAAGCATAGTTGTTAATTCAGATAGGAACTGTACACCTGTTTGGCATATCTGGATATAGTGTCTTTGCTTCACAGAATCTTCAACAGAGTCAGAGGATGAAAATCTGAACCCTGACATTGTCTGTTCTGTTTTAAAGATGCCAGAAATAGAAATGGGAAAACGCACTTCAAGTATGTATTCATTCCCTACTCCCATGTATAGTGACGCGCACATCAAGGAGCATCTATAAACTTTATGCAATAACTGTAGTTGTTTGACAATCCAGTTGTCATGGTTATGTAATTCACCAATTAATACATGTTTTACCCTTCTTTTCTTTCACATTCATAAATGTCCTCGCTGTGTTTACTATCTGCTTACTTTTAAAATGACATATTGTTTTGAGCTGCTGCTCTAATTAAAAAATCCCATAATTCTTTTAGGCACTACTGCCATTTAAAAAGTCACAAAGGGTTATTTATTAACATTGCCCTGCACTAAATCCATAGTAAAAATTTACACATTTGCTTTCATTTGTCTAGTTTGCACTAGGGAGATAAAAGCTGACAGCTGCTTTCCTTGTAATGGCTGAAAACTATAACTTGTATTTCCCCAGCCGTTAGATTAATCTGCCCCTTTTATTAAAGCAGATGATAACATTCTTTAACATAACATTAGATGGCACTGCCCCTGGCAGATTCCTTAAAAAGTGAAAAATAAAAAAGTTTCATCATTTAGTTATGCTAAAAAACAAAAACTGATAAAAAGTAAAGTAAAAGCAAAACACACACACCATTTATAAATGTAAGTGTAATCTGTAAGAAAGTAAATAGTTTACAATTTAAAGAATAAGGGGGGTATTCAATTGTTTGGCTTGACGGCCGAAAAACTCGCGCTCTAAAACTATTACCGTTAATACGGTAATTACTTGCTGAATTTCAGCTCGCAGCTCCTTGAGCTGCGAGCTGAAATTCAGCGAGTAAATTACCGTATGAACGGTTTTTAAGCGCAATTTTACCGTATTAACGGTAATAGTTTGAGCGCAAGTTTTTCGTCCGTCAAGCCGAACAATTGAATACCCCCCTAAATGTGGCAATATATTTGTGAGGTCAAACTGTGTAAAAATATATTTATCCCAATCTACTACCAATTGGAAATACCATTTAACCTCAAAATAGTCTGGGATTCATGGGCTGAAACGCATGTGGGCCTGTAGGGGTTGAAATTTCTCTTTTGATGTAGGTAATGTAAGATTGTCCTGTTAACATTTATCTAGAAATTTCTGAATCTGAATGAAACGAAAAAAATTGTTGTTTTGGTGATAATGTCATGCGCATAGACATAGCCTCATTTGTAGAGTTACTGTGAAAAGCAAGTAACAATTTGGGAAATGCCAAGGGGCAATGTGAGGAAAGACTCTGGTAAATGTTTTGTATGTTTTTTTTCTGGAAAATGTCTTGCATTTCGTGTGATTACATACCGGTTTATCATAGTTTTTAATTAAAATCATAATTTCCCCCCAATTTCAGCTACAGACTTTAATAGTTCTGTTAAAGCTCACAGTAACCCTGGTCAGCAATTTGCTTAGTACAAGCCTGCCTGCTTTGGAAGGATAGATTAGATGATTAAGGCAGTGCTATATTGTCCTCATAATTATGTACCAAGCAGTACTGCTTTTAAAATTATGTTAATAAAAACATCTTTTTTGTGGATTTGGATAATTAAAGATTGCATCTTTTTTTGTAACAGAAAAAAGTCATTCAGTTTTGGAAGATCCAGATGATTCTGAAGAAGAGCTTCCGAGAAAGAGGGAGAGAAGGTCATCTCGGGTCAAACAGGTAACTGATATACATCTACATCACATATGAAGTAATTTATATTGTTGCAGGCTCAATTTTATATGCTTTCCTTTTGTAGGTCAAACCCTCAAAGCCAGCTGTAATTACACAACCAGTGCAGGAGCAGGAGACACGTAGGGCATCCACCCGTGTGCGTAAATCTAAAGGAGATGCACCTGCTACGAGGGAAGAAGCAGAAGAGGCGGGTGAGGAAGAGGAGGAAGAAATGGAAGAAGAAAAGGAATTGACAACTGAGAAAGATGAGGGAGAAACGCCAAAAAGAAGGAGGTCCTCAAGGACCATTGCTGCTCAACAGCACAAAAAGTCACCGAAAGTCAAGCGCTCACCTTCTCCACCTGAGTTATCAGAAACTGTCTCCAAAATATCATCTCTTGAGGCAGAGGAGATATCAGAAGAGCGTGTTCCACCGATGCTGTCTCTGGAAGGCATCCACCACCAGGTTTCTGAAAAGCAGGTGTCTCCAGTGACTGAGAAAGCAAGTTCCATAAGACTGCTCAACAAAGAGAGCTCTAAGAGTCACAAATCTCCTCAGAAATGGGGGCGTGGGACTCGAGAGCGGACTGAGAGTGCTTCAGATCCAGCATCACACCAGCCTCCAGTATCACCTTGTGTGATCCAACAAACTCCTCACCATCCCCAAGAAACTGAAAAAACAAAGACCAAACTACAAGATTCACAAATGCAAGAAGAGACTGAGAGTGCATCCGTGATTGTCACTGAACGCCCTACCACAAAAGATGTCAAAGTGAGGTCATCACTATTTCTAATGAAGCCACCAATTCGCACAAAATCAGAAGGAAAAATATCTGTGGGTGAACAGAGTCTGCATATAGTGGAAAAGTCCTCCTCTAGGGGTGTTAAAGCTATGTCCATATTACAGAAGCAAGACCCAGAACCTCATGCCAACATTAAAGAAAGTAGCCTGTCCTTGTCAAGCTGTCCTGAAGTGGGAAGATCAAATGTTAAGTCTATGTCTGTCTCAGAGAAGGTAGATACAGAGAAATCAGATGTGAGTTCAACAGTGTGTGTTAGTGGTCCAAATGAATCTGAGAAACCAGAAGTGGTTTCCCCAGTTAGTGTTCCAAGCTTAACTAATACAAGAAAGCTTAGGGTTAGAAAATCCACTTCACACCAGGACCAATCAGAAATTATAAAAACTTCAGAAAATGTGGATATTCCTAATACATCACAAGCACCAGAGGTGTTCAATGAGCCACTTAATTTGGAGAAAAGTGTGTTGGTAATATCTGAATTGAAAAACCAAGACCTAAAACCTGTTGAACAAACAGAGGCAGAACTATCTGATCCAGTTAAAGTGAAGGATACCAAAAATGTAACCGCGGTAAGACTAGAAGAAGAGCCTATTGAAAAAACAAAGTTAGATGATCCCTGTGTATCTGTTTTAGAGATAACCGAAGGAGAGTCAGCCACAAGCATTGAAATTGTCCCTAATGATTCTCTGAGAGAAAATGTGTGTTGTTCTGGCCCAGCAGAAGTGGAGGAACATGTTTTAGTTAAACGGAGTCCTCTTAAGGAAGAAATGCCCATGATAAAGGAAATGGCAGAATTGATGCAAGTAGATGTAGCCCCAAGAATTGCTGAAGAAATTTTGAATGTATCTGAAAATATAATGGAAGTACAGGAATCTGCCAAATTTGTACCACCAGAAGCTGTGGTTTCTGAAATATCCCCAGAAATGTCTCCATGCGCTCCAGTGGAGGAATCACCGAAGCCATCTGAGGTAACATGTATAGTTGAAGAATTTACGTCATCCGCATTAAAAGATGAGTCTCATTCAATTTTGACAGAAATATCTGACAAACCAGAAGCTACTCCTTTAGCGCCTTTGTCTGTATCATCAAATAATGAAGAAGAAAATCCTCAGGCGGTACATGAAATTTCACAGGCTATTGTTAATTTACAGGAAACTTCTAGCATATTGACATCTGTAGAGTTGACAGCAGTAACAATACAGGAAGATACTGGTGCAATGACAGAGGCTGAAACTCCTTCAATTGTTCCTGCAGTTTCAATATTTTCATCAAGCACGACAGAATTGTCCAATACTGCTTCTGAACTAGAGGCTCAAAAGGATAGTATTTCTGGTGATCAGCTAACTCATGAGACAACTGTCAAAAATCAGAGCGACCTTGAATTTGAGACACCAGAGGAAGGCAACCCTGTTGACCAAGAAATGAATGAGGTTACAGCAGTTACAAAAGATTTTCCTACTAACTTGGACATAGAAAACCATACAGTATCCCCAGCACCTGTTGCTATGCAAGAAAGTACAGAGGAAGAACCTGTAGTAATAGATACAGCTGAAGCTGATGTTATAACAAAAATTGATGAAGCGATTGTCCTTGAAGATTTGGAACCAACGTCAAGAGAATGTAAAGACCTTACTGTTGGTCCAGAGGAAAATTATGTACCAGCTTCAGAGATATCCACAGATGCTCAGCAGTCTACTAGTGTGGAGATGACAGAAGAGAATGTTCCATTTGTCCCACAGGAAGTTTATGAATTAAAGGAGAAAGAAGAAGCTTCTGGGGATTATGAAGACACTGTTAAGGAAGAGAAACCAGAAGAAAATATCTCTGTACATCCTCTTAAACTTAATGTGGAAGAAACCAGAATAATAAAATTTACATCCGCATCAGACTACCCATCACAAGAAGAGGCAGCTAATAAGTCTGTTTTGCAAACATGTTCTCCTGAACATGAAACAATAAATACTGCTATTGCAACTTCACAAACCATTAAAGGAGAAGTACAGACTTCAGATATACTTGCTTTATCGGCAGAGAAAACTCTTCCCGAGTCAGAATGCCTTATGGACATAACCATTGCAACAGGCCAGATTGTGCCACCTGGGAATAGCAACTCCCAAAGCCAGGAAATTATGGATACACCAGAGAAGATAGAATCACAAATGGAAGATGAACAAGTTAAAGAGCATCCTGATGCATCATTTCCAATTGAGTTGTCTCCTGTACATCATAGTACAGATAGATTGCTGCCTAGTGAAGATAAAGACTGTGTAAGAGAAGTGGAGCTACCTGTAGTGGCCGAAGACATAGAAAAGGTGGCTGTGGTTGACTCCCGACGAAGGAGGACCTCTTCTTCTTCCTCCTCCTCTTCTTCCTCCTCATCCTCTTCTTCCTCCTCCTCATCGTCTTCCTCTTCTCGTTCATCGCGCTCTTCTACAGAAAAGTCATCCCACTCCAGACATAGCTCACATTCTAAATCCTCTTCACCAGAAAGACGGGATCATATGTCACAGTCTTCAAGGTCAAGGTCTTCATCTTGTCACAGTGATAAGGTGAGGGATCATGCAAAATTTGAAACTGGGACCTTTTCTTTTATAAGTTTTCTATTCAAATGTACTACCTATTGTTTATTCAGACTTTGTATTTGTTCAATCTAAATATTAAGACTTAAATGTACATGTCTTTGTCAATTGCCCTGTATAGCTGTGCCTCACATCAAAATGAAAACTATGACTAATAATATTTAGGATTTAATCATTAAGATTATCGAGCATGCTCATACATCCAGTTGGAAGTTAAATGCTATCCGTCTGTACGTGTGGTCATCTTCTGACTCCACTAACAAGCCCCATGTGGTCCAGAAAGTGATATGGACACTTTGGCTGAACACCATATGGCCAATTCTTTTCCAGTTTATCCTGCTTTACTAATTGTAGGCAAGATAATGTATGCAATTTGTTTGGGGGAGGGGGGAGGTGGTTGAATTCCATTTTATGATGACATTTGTGTTAGGAGAGGAAACTCAAATGTCATCATACTGTGCCACCAATTACTTGAGACCATCCCTGCTATCAGGCCATGATTCCAAAAAGTTGATTTTGGTATTTCTATTATAGATACTGCGTGATTACTGACTTCTATGTGAATCATTATATCACTTCTAGTAATCTGAAATAATGGCACTTCTATAGTCCTATAAGATTTCCCATTTATCCCCATACAGCTGCTAGAGTTCACTAGAGGTAAAGCAGTCAGCACAAGAAGTAACTGTGCTTGTTGAGTTGCCTAAACTGTACAGTCATTCTCAAGTATGGCAAGTAAAGTTTTCTTAGGACTGCTTTAAATGTACTAAAGAGTGCTGAGGCCACACTAAAACTACATTTGTATAATCTCATTCTATTTAGTAAGAATAGGTGAGGTACTTAACTTAATGATAGTGGTGATGCTTCTGAATATTTCTGCTTACTTCTTTTATCCTCAAGGATACATTGTGTATTATGGGTTCTCCCCAGAAGGCATACCCAGAAATCTTGCCTGCTGAAGTCATACCATCACACCTGGGAGTATCACAGCCCCTGCCAAGTACCTCTCCACCTCCTCCACCACCACCACCACCACCACCACAGTTAGTGCATCTACAGCAAGATATACTAATACCACAGCAAAGTGCTTCCATTTTAGACTGTGAAGAACGGCGAAGGCCGTGTAAAACATCTGATGACACAGAAGAGCAAGTGAGTGAGCTGTATTGTCACATTCTGTTTTTTCTTGTCTGTAATTGTTATGAATGTTTATTCTTACATAATACATACCCACATAGTTATAGAAAGATTTGTATAAGTTGGTGTATGTACAAAATAATGACCTGTATATATTTTTTATTTCTTCCCCCTCCTCTCTTCTCATCCTATGTCTCAATTCTCCCTCTCAATCTTCTCACTTGTACTTATTGCCATTTGTGTCCATTCTAATACTTTATCCTCACCCCTACCACTTTTCCCATTTTCTTCTCTGCTGTCAGGAACAGAGTAAGAGAATAAGATTAGAGCCACAGGCCGAGGTTCAGGACCCAAAAAGTCCGGTCCCCGGGGAAGAGGAGGTGGAAGAGGAGCAGAGCCCAGGAGACAACAATGTGTAAGTGGCAGAAAGGTGATGAGAAGCATAAAGGATCTGTTTGTATTCACAACATGGTGCAGACACGTGTCACACGTTAAATATAAGTAAGACTTTTGCTACCTGATAAAAGTTCATACACATAACTTAATAATGCCACACTACTTAGTTTAGGTGTTGGATAATTCATTGCACACAGTACGCAATATGATTATAATGCTCATAAATATATGGGAAAATAGTATAGACTCACATACAAGATGCTAATAGATTTATTCATGGCGTTGCTATTCAGACACTGAAACAGTTATTTCTGTTTCTACTGAAAGATTTTGAAGATGGGACAATCTTCATTTAGCAAATTCAAACTCCTCTACCATAAGAGAGTTCATTTTTATAACACAAATCTACTCTCAAGAACAATCACACCACACAATGCAGCCACAGATTACAACAATCTACCAGCACCACAATACAGCTACATATTCTGCTAAAGAATGTACTAATGTCAAATTCTACACACACAGCAATGCTAGAAGCTGCTGTCTGAGTGGCATCTTTGTGTGACATTTCAATTCTATTACCCAAAAGTGGGTTGCAAAGGTATTGCTCAGTAAATAACAGATAGTCACTATCCGGTGAGCTTTCTTTGCAGTTGGAGAGTTGTAAATAACATTACCAGTTAAAATATTTACTGGACAAGCCAAGGAACACAAAAGTTATAGGTATGATCTGAGTAAACATTAGCAAGCTATGAAGTCTATGGCACTGAAAACCTGGTCAATACCATGAAAAGTTAAGTTTACATAGATTAAATCTACCTTCTACTTACCCTTTAAATGTACAGCTCATTGCACACTGGCAGATCTGATCATTCAGCCTGAGCACTGGATGACCGGATCTGAATGGTTCTGGTCACTGCAGCCTGCCAGTGAATGCACATACTGGCACAATCATGGACAGTGGCAGAATAGTCTTAAGCAACATCTAATCTATTCTGACCATATGTTGATAATGTGTTGCTGGTTGTTTTGGGCCCAAATGAACAGTGAAGGAAATGATTAATTCAATGGATAATTACTAGTGATGCAGTATCAAATTGTTTTTTTTTAAATTGCACCACGCATGTGATGTGAAATCTTACTGCATTGCATACACTCAAATGGCTGCCCATGTTGGCACTTAATTTTGCCTTGTGGCCATTTCGAAGCAACTGTGTTACCTGTTAAAGAATATGTCACCAGCCTTGTTCCCCCAGCTAGCAGAAATCTGGGCTCCCCTACAACTTGACAGTACTCTCACCTGTTGGCACTGCATCGGACCTTCTGTGGACATCAGCAGTTCTGGGGATATGAAAAATAAACAGCTGTGTGTTAATTTCTAAAACAGATAATAATTGGACAGAAGGAGGTTCTGGGAAATCGTCATTGTATGTGTTAAAAATAGAACACAGCATTGTTTGCGCCTACTCTTCCCCATTCTGTTGGCTCAGGGAGAGGACCCAATGCTGTTGGTTAGGCCATATTTGTGCACATTGCACAGCTAAGTAAAAATGAAGTTTATTTTACTCCAGGCAAACCTGATTTGAATGTTGTAATTACACTGTGTACATACATCATACTCTCCCTAGAAATTGCACGTGCATCATACTCTCCCTATAAATTGAAATATAGCAGCTACCATCAAATTTGTATATACGCTATCCACAGTTCAACTAGGTCAGTGCTACTAAAGCAAATATGGGGGGCATGTTATTGTGAGACCCTATGGTATTGGTAAGTTTTCAGCTTCAAAATTTATTTTTAATTCTTTATAGCTAAAATTGGGAAATTGGAAAAGATAAGACCAGATGTGGGTAGTTGGCCTATTCTCAAACCGCTCTATAAAATCACTGTTCATGCACGAAGTCTGCTTAAAAAAATATCTATAAATGGGTTGCTGAAGACAGAGCAATCGGTGTACGGTAAGTGACAATTGAGACTAGGGGGTTGTTGCAGGTATTTAAGGGAAAGGTGAATACAGATTTTTACATGCTTTATAACCTAAAACATCTCATAGAGCTGAGATGTTCCATTGTATGTATTTTGCACTTTTTAAATTATCATGTGTTTGGACGTCCCTCCTTTCCAGCAGTTAGCTGGCCGAATCCCAGAGAGCTGCACTAATTCAGTTGGCTCGGCTGGGAAAAGACAGCACACACATAGTGCTTGTGGTGGCTATTGGAGATGTCAACAGTAACAAGTTTAGTCCATATTGGTCAATCACAAGACTGGAGGGAGCAACATTGAATACTTGTCTCGGTAGAATAGCCAATAAAGTTGTAACTGCCTACTGAACCATAGGTTAACCGAGCAGTCGTTTAGGACATGACCCACAGCAGCGTTATATCCAAAATTCTTAAATGCACATAAGAGGTCTGCAGAGTTCAGTAAAACAGTAGCAGCCCAGTGGCTGAGCTGCTGTGTTTGGAAGTATTGTGTTATGAAAATATTCTGTTATGAGGCTCTAATTTGGCCACTGTTGCACTGCTCGGTTTTAAAATAGTGCCACAACATGACAGCACATAATCGTATTAAAATATAAACTGTTTCATTGAACTCTAAATACAACATAAAAATACATAATATATATTGTACACTTGTGTGTACTTTTTATTTTTTATTTTATTTTTTGCTTTATTAAAGGTGCGTAACAAAACCTGAATGCAGAATGTATCTAACATATACCTCTTTCACATTGCCCCCTCAGCAATATCCTAGGTATATGAACCCAGGATATTGCAGACAGAACCTTCCACCCCAGCAAATTACTGGGTAGACCGGGTTCACACTGAACATCAAAAGAGGAGCTTTGATTGGCTCCTCTTTTGATGTAAGTTGTTTTTTTTGTTTTGTTTTTATGTTTTCAATGGGTTTCGTTGAGACCCGGGTTGAAAAACCCAGGTCTCACCATTCAGACTGGAGGCTACCCAGCTCGGACCCGGAAATAACCCCCCAAAAGACCCGGGTCTAATTCCCAGGTCATCCGACCCGGGAATTAGCAGGGCACCCGTTAACACTCAGCCTCGACCCCGGTCATTGGGGCTTCCCCTGGCAATAACTCGGGTTTTTGAGGCAGTCTGAACGGGGTATAGGTGAAGGTTCTGTATCTTCAGGGAGCCAGAAGTATGCTGTCCTTTGTCTTTACCACCCCCCTTTCACCCACACAACATACATGTTTGAACTCACTAGCATAGCTCTTGTGCTACTTTTTTAAGTAGTTGAAGATAAAGTGGAACAATTAAATTAAACTACACTTTTTGTATGACTGCAAAGGTGGCATTTTAGAAGGGTGCCCCATATTCTTGTTAGGTTTTGAGTATTGTCCTGATCGGTGTCAACTGTGTAAAGGAAATGGACAAAACTTTTCATGTGCAAGTACGCACTTTTTCAGGAATCTGTTTGCACTAAACATAACATGTGTAAACCAAGAAGTTTGCTCATAATAGTTGCACTATTTTAATTTTGTTCTATACACTCAAAAACATCAACAAACCCTTCAGTTAAAAGCCCGTCTGCAGAAAGTGTTTTTCAGCTAACAGCTTGCCCCATGTTCCACAGAGTTGCGATAATGCTTTAAGATACATGAACTTGCATTTCTTTTTCTTTTTTTTTTTTTTTTTTTCTTTTAAAAGCTAATATGCTAGTGTTTTTGTTAGCATGCAAAACATTTAGGAGCAATGTTCTAGCATTTGGGGGTCACAAAGCACAAACCAAAGGGTCACATCTTTTTATATTAAATCTGCTTTATTTACAAGGATTTGAAACATTCTCTGTATATTGTGACCTATTATACATATGGGGGTATATATAGATGGTATTTGGATTAGGGCTTGCATGCTGTCTTGTAGGAAAGTGGGCATCTCGATCATGTACGGAGCGGTTAGGACCCAAAATATTCTGTATATGAAATGGCAATTTTTGTCAGATGTCCCCCTTGATGCACATACAAATAGTTCTTTATCACTATTCATAAGCATGCACCCTACTCAATAATTAAGAAACTAATGACATTCTTGAAGTATTTCATGAATATTGGTTCAAGCCACAAAATGGCTACCTCCATTCGGCCACAGGTGTGCATTAATTACCATAGTTACGTAGTTTGTATTATGATTGGATAGTTCAGGTGGATGATGTAGCTCACACTGGTGCTTCAATGCATGTAACCAAATGTAGAAGAAAATAGTGCAACTTTTATGAGCAAACTTCTTGGTGTACACATGTTATGTTTAGTGCAAACATATTCCTGAAAAAGTGCATACTTGCACATGAAAAGTTTTGTCCACTTCCTTTACACAGTTGACCCCACTCAGGACAATACTGAAAACCTGACAAGAATATGGGGCACCCTTCTAAAATGCCACCTTTGCTGTTTTAGTGAAGTTTTAATACTTAAACATAAATGCAAAATATCAATTACCTATGTTCTAATGCTTCACTGAACCATCAGATCCCCTTGACATCTTTCAGTCTGCATTGGCTATACTCACTCCTGCTGAGAGCATATTGATTAAGGGACAACATGCTGCTTGTATGAAAAAAATGTTTGCCTCAGCAGAACTGAGGTAATTTCCCTAATGTCTGCCACAGTCCAACAATGCTCTTCAACCTCTTGACAAGGCAGGCTTATATATTCCCTCTTTCAAGTGTTCTTTTATATCAAGACATAATTAACAATGTAGTCCAAGTCCTAAAATGAGATAAATCTAATTTCAAGTGACAAATAAGACCAAACTGATTTTACTTTGTCATTATTTATTCAGCAAAAAGTGAGCTAACAAGAACTCTTTCGTACAGAGTTTCAGTGGATATAAAAACCACATTTAGCATCTGTAACTTGGAGTAACGTTGACTGCATAAGTTTGTTTCTTACATCATACAGTATATGACGTGGCCATTGCAAAACATATATTTTCTTTTCAGCCATACAGTTTTACTAGTGCCAACTCCTGGGTAGTTTGGCAACTGTCTTCAGTATTCTCCATATTTTTTTTTTTAAATAACCTTTCACTGTAGAATAGTGAACTTCAAATTGTTTGGAAATGTCAAGACTAATGTGCAACAACAATTGCATCTGAGAGCACTGCAGATGTCCTTTCTCCTTGACATGGTGTTAAGAAAAATCTGAAAGGTAATAAATAATGTTCCAGACAAAACTGCCAAAGGTTCTGCTTTTATAGAGAGGTGGCAGCAACTCCTGATGATCAAACAGTGACAATCACTTATCTCAAGTCACTTTCTGTATTGATAGGGAAACAGTAAGGGTTTACCTTCTTCACACACAGCTTCTTTTTTGTTCAATAAATAATGATGCATTCAAATCTGGTGTGAGTTATTTGTCACATGAGATTAGATTGAACAAAGTTTAGGACTTGGTGGATTAGATGATTGTTAATTATGTTTTGATTTGTAAAAACACAAATTTGAGAGCGTGCACTTTATATTGCATATGAAGGTTTGTATATAATGAAATACCTTATTGCAGTAATAACTATGATAACTTAACCACACCATAGAATTACAAGAATACAGTTAATGTATTTTTTTTTTTACTGTATTGTGGCTCTACACAAGGCTCTTACCAATGGCTATTAGTGCTGACCAGACCACTACAGGTCTAGAGCTGCCCTATTTATAATTTACAACCTGGTCTGTAAGCTATGTCTATGGACCATGACTGAGCTCCTGTTCTTAAAGACAGTGTAATAGCAGAAACACCAGCTCACAGATTCACAGAAAATGTTTGAAATCTATTGCAGTGGTCTCTGAAACAGTCACTTGCTGGCAGTACACCTCAGGCTCTAAATTCTATTTATTATCCTAGGGGCGTGCTTCCTGAAACACAGCCACATATGTCCACGATGTAGTATTTGCATAGTCCTGCTAAACTTGTCCCTGCTATGCCCTTGCTTCAATTGACCCTAGCTAGGACTTTACAGCTTCCTAAGGGGTATATTTACTAAACTGCGGGTTTGAAAAAGTGGAGATGTTGCCTATAGCAACCAATCAGATTCAAGCTTTCATTTATTTAATGCATTCTACAAAATGACAGCTAGAATCTGATCGGTTGCTATAGGCAACATCTCCACTCTTTCAACCCCGCAGTTTAGTAAATCTACCCCTAAGTGTACGTTCAAATGGACTTTTCTTTGGGGCATGTATAAAGAGCTTTGATTCTCAGATATATTCCTAACATCTACTCCATTTAATTGAATTGATTATTTTTTTTTAAAAAAAAAAAAAAAAGGTTTTACTCCCAAACAGTAATTTACTAAAACATAAAAAATTAAAAGTATAGATATCGCCCATAGCTAACAATCAAATTCTAGCTATGATTTAATCTAATTACGAGATAAATGATAACTAGAATCTGATTGTTTGCAATGGGCAATACCTTCACTTGTCCTTTTAGAAATGTTAATAAATCTACCCTAAAAGAATCACAGGGGGCAAAGGAAGGATGGCTGATGGAACTAAAATCGTAAGCTGTACTCTGTGCTGTACTAGGTCCACATCCTAATCTGTACAAGACTCTTAAATACAGGGTGGTCCATGTGTGGAAAACCCCTTTTAAAATGGAAATATTAAGCCAGTGTCTACATATATGATCTGAGTGTGGTGGAAAACTTTTTAGGGTATGGGGCTAGTATGATGGCCATGTTGAAGTCAACTCTAATTTTTTTTAAAAAAATTAAAGGGGTGTTTACACACTTATGGACCACCAATAATGCACTCATGCCTTTGGAGGTATACAGGGAGGTACACATGCTCAACTCGGGACCTCTTTGATGTCCCCTCACTTTTGACAGTACTTCCCCCTAAGATGATTTCTGGTATTTCACTCCTACCCAGCATTTTCTCCAAGGCTTGCTTCTGCTTTCAGTTCCTTTGCAGTAGACTAATTAAGGACTCCAGAAATTGCATGTATATAATTTGAGCTATTTATTTTATTATAGGGTGATAAATAAAATAAACATTCTATTTTTTGGGAAGGGTGGGGGGTGAAAAACAACAATTCTGAGATGGTGACATGGTATTGATCAGCTTTTGCTTGCCAGCAAATGGGTGGGCTAAATGTGTGCATTTTTCTTTTAAAAGTGAGCAGTCCTGGATAAAATATGTTTTGCAATATTGGGTAGATGTAGTTAAGCTGGGTACACACTACAGAAATTTCGACCAACTTTTTATGCAGAGCGATTTTTACATGCGATCGATGATCCGATCATTCGGTCCATGGACTGCATACATATACACTAGCCTTGTTTAGGACGATAAAGGGAAGAGCGGACGTCCCTTTAGCGACTTTTTACAGCCATGTTGTCGTGAGCAATGACTGTAATTTCGTACTCACTGTTGTGGATCGGTCGGAAGTTTATACACACTACACAGCGGAAATGAGATTGGACCAAAAATATTAAACTGTACGACCAACCAAATGAGGCGACAATCGTCCATTTGGGCAGACTTTCGACCATCGTGTCACTGCACACACTGACCCGACTTTTAAACGAGCGGTCGTATGTTGGCTGTTTGAGCCGATTATTGGATGAAAACAGTGTAGTGTGTACCCAGCTTTAGATGGAAATGTCACTGTTTAATTATTAGAAAACTGCACAGTATATTTTTTTCTTTTTCTTTATACAAGATACAATTCTCACTATCTGTTATTCTCCGGGCTTCATGTGTTGAAACTAAAATTGTTTTGTTAATTTTTTCTTACTGTTTGGATTCAAACTGCTATTATTTTCAGTTTGTGATGTCATACAATTGCCATGGAAACAAAGTCACATCACATGATTTAAGAAGCAAAACTGTCAACACAAAGGGCTTCATTTAGAGTTGGGAACAAAGCGAGACAAATTTAAAAAAAACAAATTTGTACATTTTCAAAACCACTGTAGGGGAGGGAAATTTAAAATGTGTCTATTGCTTTAGGGGCACATTAAGTTAGCTTTCAGGTCAGAGATTACGCGCGGCTGCACAAATTCCGATACCGCAACATTGCGGATTTCCGTGCGTTCCCCATAGGGTTGAGAAAGGAGATCTACAATGTTGCGATACCGCATTGTCACTTTACACATGCAGCCATGGACCAAAAAGCTAATTGAATATGCTCCTTAGCGTTAGGAGAGGACATGTCCTAGCCCAAATCTATATTGCAGTGTAAAAACAAAGCTGTCCAGTAGTTGTGCACCACATGCAAAAGCAGCAAGTGGTTTCCCTGTATGCAAAAAATAAAATACATTTGCACCCTTTATATTGCAACATAATTTGTCCTGGAGCAATAGTGCTGGGCTTTTTGGTTTTGGGGGTTTTGCTCCAACTCTAAATTAAGCTCATAATGAATAACATTTACCAGTGATGTATGTACAACGGCTTGCATATACATACCCTAATGGTACCCACAATTTGCAATTGGGCTGCTCTACATAACTGGGTCACGTAAACAATTAGTACATGCATGTAGGCCACATTGCACGGGATTGGCTGAGCAATTGAACCACAATGAAGGGGGCTTTTGTAGTAAACATGGCCCACCAAGCATAACAATAGAGGGTCACTTATATACCATTTTCCCCCATTTCCAATCAAATCTACAGAAATAAGATTTTTATTTTTTTTATTAAGTGTAGCTATGCCTTTAAACTTGCATATGGTAGGGGGTTGGTGAATTTGACCAACCAAAATTGCTACTGGGAATGGTAAGGAAAAAAAAAAAAGTAATGCTGAATGGTGCAAACGTTGTGCTGAGAGCAATAGATAATAAAATTACTTAAGACTTTATGTAGCCATTACAGTTCATGTATGTGATTAAAGAAGATAATAATATAATTCTGTCATAGGAGAGTGGCAGATATGTGTGATTAACATGTGAATGTGCGGTAACCTGAGCGCCTCTTCCTCCCCCCACCCCATCTCCTGCCCCTGGGAGCCTTCCTCCTCCGCCCATCACTCCTCCCTGTACGCGGGGCTGCTGGGTAATCATCAAGATGGCTGCAGAGCATGTTTGAGTGTGGCTCCCCTGCCGGACACTGAGCAACCATTTGCATTTCAGAGAGGAGACCAGGCCAAAGCCCCGCTGCTGCGATCACATCATATCGGCTTCCTTCTTTCCTTCTCTCTTCTCCCCAATCCCCGGGTTCCCACCCTCGTCACCCCACTCTATTCGACCTCCAGAGCCTCCTTTCCGCCCACCTCCCTTCCCCTCCCCCTTTCCTTTCAGCCGGCTGCCAGGGAAATGTTATCAGAAAACAAAGACTGGTAAGGGGATTCCGTGCGGGCCCGTAGCCTCCCTGTGTCTGTGGAGGATGGGGGAGAGATGTCCTTTGTTAGCCATGTGACGAGCAGGAGGGGGGCTGGATGTGCCGTTGCCGCAGTATGTGTGTGTGTCAGGACGGCTGGATGTACAGGGAGCCCTGGTAATGGTATTATCGGTGCTCCTCAGTAAATGGGAGGGATGAGGATACGTGTAGGCACGCCGTATACGTGCTGACAGAGTGGGTGAAGTTTACTAATGGTAATGGACTACCGTGCTGCGTGTGCTGTGGTGGGAGAGGGACAGTTACCGTCTAATGTGTGGAAATGGGAAACAGGCACCCATCTGAAAATGAGCTGATTGAGCGTATCACCTGTTATTAGGTTGAGATCACCCTGAATTTGGGACCTATACACTATAGAGAATCCTATATTGATGAAAAGGCTTAATGTCTGGCCTTTCCTGTAAACTAATACTTTGAAGTTGGCAACAACACTATTCCAGGTTGTAATATACAGCAATTGGCTATGTTTTATCTGCAGACAAAGTTATTTTGGTGTTTCTTGTCAGGCTTTAATGAAATTTGTCCTGTGGTGTCTTCCTTTTCCTGTGTTTTTAGTGGATTTTTTTTTTTAGTGTATGATTCTCTAGTCAGATTCATAATGACCCAGAATGAATGTTTATATACAATTGCAAATCATATTTCTTGTGTTCTATATATATATATATATATATATATATATATATATATATATTATTATAAACTTGCAGAGTTATGGAGTATTTAAATGTGCTTATAATGACTTAAAACTGCCATGTAATTAACAGTCCTGTATATGTTGCAGTGCACCGGAGAGAGAGGACACTGTAATGGAAGCAGTTGAAAGTCAAACAGAGGGTGAGGTCCAAGAGACTACACCACCCCAACCCCAGGAAGAGAGCTGTGAGGTGGATGAGAAGAAAGAGGTAAGCGATGATCTCCACCACAGTCTGATCTCCAGGGGCCCAACAATGGATAACGCGGGAGGGGAGCACATGTATGGGATCTCCCACCCCATGCATCTCCATAGTGCAGCTGTTTTTATTATTTAACTTTTACAACTGCCACAGAAATGGTTATATACATTTGTCTTCCTTAGAAATGTGCCCATATAAAACTAAGTATACATGGATATGGGGTGTGAGGTCCAAGACATGATATACGGTTGCTGTAGGGGAAGAGTTATTAGTCACCAACATTTTGGGAACTGGGAACATACACATCAAACATGTAAACATGGCCCTAAATTGTGCCAATCAAGGCCCTGTGATGAATTCAGCTTCTTGTGAGCAGATTAACGTTAAATGATTCTCTTCAGGAAGGGGTGGGTTGATGGGTATCTGTGAAGAGTGGTCCCAAAGTTTGGGGTTTTCAATGGGAGGGGGGAGATAGTGTTTTAAGGTGCTCCCTGCTCTCTCCCACCTCCCTTGTCCACCAGCGAAGCCTGTATAAGTGTGTGTGCCGTTCCTTCCTCCGTAAAGACACCTCTCCCATCGCCCCAGCGCTTCCACCAAAACCCTGCTGGACTTCCAGGCACAGCAACACCCAGTCAGAGCCCAGCTTTACCCAGGCAGCCCAGAGGGTGCCGAACAGACGCTGCTTTGAGCATAAAGAAAGGAGGGCTGGGTGAGCCTCCTATTCATCTCAACAGTTCCCCAGCCAACATGAATCCCAAAGTGGAACTTTGTCAAATGAAAGTGAATAACACTCCTTTGAGGCATAAAAACTATTCTTATGAAGTATTCATTTTCATGAGCCCTGCTGGCTGTTCATCAAAAACAGGACTTCTCTGCATCACCTCCAGATCATGAAATGAGAAATTGCACCATGATTGCTTTTACTGTTTTTGTTCCAAAAGAAACATCTGCATTGCTAACATCAAAGATCACTACTCATAAGGTGTTTAATGGACTCATGTTTCAAATCGACTAAATCAAAGCTGATGTGTTATATCTGTATGGCCCGCTTACAGCCTACAAGATCAGAAGATATTGTTGTATTACTGCAAAATCCTATTCTTACGCTGTTTCTAAATGCAAGAGGTCCCCCCAACTGGACATTAAAGACTTTTACAGTATCATTACAGACAGTTTACATTCACAGAAGTGTCTCGTTTTATAGAAGAGCAACTTTGGCTGAGGTCTCCAAGTTATTTCCACAAACTTGACATTTTAAAGCAAACTAAATTTACTCTGAACTTTGGAACTGTTGAAGCCATGTGGAATCATCAGTGCTATTCATGACTGGAATTAATATTTGTGACCCTGATATCCAGCAGACCTGAGGTTTGTGTCTAAAGTCACACAGCTCATGCATTGCATCTGTCAGCAACACTAAATCTGTAAGGGGGGACTCTTGACTGATGAAGGGTCTTGGCAAATCCCAGCTCCTTTTGAACTTTTAACAAAACAGACTCTTAAAGGCATCTTTGCCGTGGATTTAATGGGGTTAGGCCCCACTCTCACCCACCCTCCTCACCGCTCACCACTTCCCATCTCACCCTCCAAAAACACACGACAAACCAATTGCAAAATAAGCGGAGGGGCACCGGCTGGCCACTCCTGAGCCACGTGGGAGAGACACACGGGGTACCAGGACAGTTCATCACTCCTCTGATTAATCGTTGGTTTCTTTTTATCTATTTCAATTTCTCTCCTTAGTCTTCAGTTTTTGTTTTGTTTTTCCTCCCTTTTTCCTTTTATTTCTTTTTTTATTTTATATTAGACCAAATTACATTTCTTAAGACCTCTTGGTTTTGGTTGATTTGCTAAATGAAAAGCAGCATTCTACAGGGCATTTGAAGGGATGGGTTAATCGTATCTTATTTCATACATTGGTGCACCAGTCATATTCTTAACTTACCTTTAGGTGGCACAATGAAAAATATAGTTCTTGAATTTACATTGTTTTGAAAGTTCAAGATGGTGATCAATTTGAACGCTCTTGTTTTCTTTTAACAAGTAAACAGCTATTGTTCATAATGTTCAATCACTTTAATAGCGACAGATTGAAGTGAAGGGTGAATGCTTTTCTCCTGTTGCACAGTCAATTAAGCTCTGAAGATGCTGCGTGTAATATGCAGAGCTTAATTCCTACCACGAGAAGTGGAGGAGCCTTCCATTTTCACCTCAATGGGGCAAATTCAGTTGGTGTGAGGTACCAGTAAACATTGGCTCGATGTTCAGATGTGCATATTGCCGGCTATTCTGGTAAGGAATCTCTGCTCTTTTTTTTAAAAAAATAATAATTTTGTGCTCTTCTATGGGATGTGACGAAAAATGAGAGGAAATTTTTATAAAAACTGACACCATGTGTCTCTGTGAACTGTTTCGGAGAAGCATCGCGTCACCTTGTGCCAAATTGAACCTGTCATGTAAGCATTTGAGCACTTATGAACACTTGTGATTTTCTATCTGGGAAAACCACTAATGTTTAAAATACCCATGTGACAATCCCTAAGATGATAAGTTAAGATTTAGCCAGATACCTGGACATCTGACTATCAATTTTTCGCCATCCATTTGGAAGACAGAATTGGAAAGAGATAACTGCTTGTCAGTGTAGTGCAACTGCAAAAGTGTTTGGAGATACACACATTATAATAGGGTCCTCTGGCTAGCTGCTTCTGTCACCCATTCTTTGTTAATCTTTGGTCACCTCTGCAGATCTGAATTATGGGCTGTATTGGTCAAACAAACTACCATGTGTGGGGCCAGCATGTGTACACAAGAATCATGGTTTTAAAATATGATCAGGGCTGGTGACTTGGCAGCACTAAGTGAGTGCTTGCAAAAACTTCTATGGATATTTCTCCTGGACAGACTAGTTATTTCAGTCTTTCTTTCTCCCTGATGTGACAACCATGTTTGATAACCAAAAGTGAATACAAGTCCACAACCTGGTCACTGAAGTATCGGGTAAAAACAAAGTGTTTCCAAAGATAGACTGAAATTGGCCACCGTAAATGTTACAATAGATATTGGTATTGTGTAAGATGGAATTATAGGGTTTAATTTTAATGTGAGTCTAGGCAGGTTAAAAAAAAAAACCACAAAACATGATATCTGTTTTTTTGCTAAGGATGACTAAACCTAAATATAAGTTGCCTTCTATCAAAGAGCTGCTAAAAACTGCACAAATATGTAAAATTTTCCATGTCTTGCCATTTGATTAGATTTTTTATTTTTTTTGACACTGGCATATTGAATCAGCGTGAGGACACATCGCATCTGACTTTAAACAAATGTTTTACTCATTTTCCCTCATGTCCCATAGAGGTGCTGATAAAAATGAGCGTAGATTTCTTACTGTAATAGCCGGCAATATGTGCATCGTAACATCAAGGCGATGTTCAGCGGCGTCGCGTGCTGAATTGAATCTGCCTCTGTGTGTTGGTTAATAATAATTCTCAGAAATGCAAATCTGCACTGTCTAGTGCAAGCAAAGCGATGGAAGCTAATATATAGTTGGCTGCTATGGTTTTACCACAGATATGTACCTTATTAAATCTCTTGTGCTATGTACATTTGCTGTGAATTGTTATTTACTATATCAATTTTAATTAACACTGTACAAAGTAAGCAGTACATACAGGGCATTGTGACAATTGAATCAGTGTAAATATTTGCACAACACAATAAGAGCGAGTGAAAATGATCAGGCAGTTTCTGGAAGAGGTGACTGCAGCTTATTTAGTAAAATTACTGGGAGGAATCCTGTATGAAATTATCTTCTCCACAATCATTGTTCGTGGATCTGTTGTGTATATATTTAAAAAAAAAAAAAAAAGTTAGCGGCTCATTTATATAAAGACTACTGTTTTTGGTTTAGTGGCCCTTTTAATGTTTGGTTGTTGTGCTTTTATGTGGATTGTGGGGGTAAACCCATAATACTTTCATGTTAACACATAATTGTCATAACTTATCTGACCCCTCATTCTTTACGGACTATTGAAATGTGAACGCTGTACAGTGCAACAGCATGGATGTACTTCCGCATTGTAACTGGAAATCTCACTGTTAGGTATTTACCTAACAAGGTTGTCAAGCCTCGGTCCCAGCTTGGGATAGCTGAATTGGCTATTCCATTCAAGGCGTTTGCTATGAAATCCATACTGACAGCTCTGTAGTAATTACTACATTTGTACGTACTTAAAGATTCTGTAAGTTTCTCTAAATCCTAAATGTCCAGCTCCAAATACCCTATTGGACAAATGCATTTAAAAGTATCTTTGAAACACTTTGAAAGCATTTTTTTTTGTGTGTGGGATTTGTTTTTTTTCCCCCTGGTATTTTACATCCCCTATATATCTCTTAAAAAATATAACCTGTGCAAGATAGAGAAATCCAAATTCCAGATGAAACCAATGTAATGCAGAACCATGAAAATGACTTGGACATAGAGGAGTAAACTACCTCTGGTCTTGGCATCATGCGGTTTTACAAATTTATTTGACAGAAGAAAAGAATAAAATAATTGTTATGCTTCTATTGTTTGCTTGATCCTTAATAATAAATAGCCGGCCAAAAAGTAGGAAGCTAGAAAGAAGGAACATTGTATTCAGTAAAAGCAGCAGCAGAGCACACGAGTCAATAAATTCGAACCATCTAAGGGTGGAAAATCCCCTTTAACTGTCAGCTCGTAAGACTATCTGCTGGGCTTATCAATACTTTAGTTTTACATTTTCTGAGGTGCCTTTAACCAAAATAATTGTAAGAATAATTTTTTTCACCATTTAAATTGGATAAAGTCTTCATCACTTGAATGAGAACTAGTTTTTCACTTGATCCATGCATTGAACTTATTTGTATACATATTGTATTGAAATTGCACAACTTTTTACATAATAAATACAGGAAAAAATCACTCATGTCTTAGCCCCTGCAGTATTTTGACATGATATCCCACAATGTGATTTTTTTTTTTATTTTTTTTTTTAAAGTGGTGGGGGTTTTTTTTTTTCTTCTGCAGTTGAATGGTTCAATGAATGATTTTCACTTTCACAGGGTCACCTAAGTTGGGCAGGAAACTATTAAGTCTAAATTTATTGTCCTACCTAAATAACATAGCAGCTGACTTAACGCCATCCCACTTGTGCTCTGTAAACTGCTGTTTTTCACCAGAAGCGTGGAGGGTTTTGTCTTGTTATACCTGCAGGTTTTGTTTACTTTTTCTGCTTTTTTTTCCCCCCCTCACCCTTTTTGCTTATAATTTATTCTCAATTATTATTAATTTGTAATTGTCTAACAAGTTCTCTTTCTCCCTGGGGTGCCGTATTGCCTCCATCCCTTTCTTCCTTTGTCTCTACCCTTTGTCCTCTTCCTTAGAGTACAACACCACCAAGAACTTTCAAGAGGAAGATCTCTGTTATATGTAAGTACGGGTCATCTGCTTTACTACCAGTCTTTGGGTGGGATAAATTATGTGTCTTGCTCTTAATAGGGTTTCTGACTATAGATTTCTTGTAAGTCTGTTTAGAAGAGCCATTAGCTTTTTCAACACCTTTATCTGCCTTTCCACATAGAGGCATGTTTTTTTATTTATCTATGTGACACTAAACCTTCATCATTTTAATACGCTGTAATAGGTGTCGCAAGGTTTCCATGAGTCAGTCCCACATACAAGTTGCTACTTGGATCTAAAAGTAAACTGCCCCAATAGCAGCACAGTATGAAAGACTTAATCCACTATTTACATATCATTCTTTTGCAATAAAAAATATATCTTGGCATAGAATCTTCTCTGTGGTCAGTAAATAGTCGTGTCTCCCACTTGGAGAGAGATCATTTTGGCAAGCCCTAGTCAGTAAGGGGTAGTATGGTAAGACTAACTGGTAAATCTGTATTTGGAAGCAATTTATCACTCGCACGCATAGATTCCCCTCGCATGAAGTTTAGCGTTAAAAGTTTTCATTTCTGGTATCACTGGTTTGCAGGTGGTTGCTGCTGTTCTCTGTATGGAATTCTAATAGAATTATGGAAACGGGGATTCTTGCGATGTCCTGTGTGCAAGGCATATATATGACTTCTAAGCCACAAACAATAGCAAATTTCTCATCTAACGAAGACATATAATTATTACCGTAGATTTGTAAGCCGCCACAGTGCTCCGTACAGTATTGAAAACAGTACATGCATAAAACAGGGATATGCAAAGACAAACTAATTGCAGATGTGAAAACAAAGTGTATGATGGACCATGCTCATTAGAGAGCTTACATTCTATGTGGAAGAGGGCACAGCTGAAATAAGAGAATCAAATGTGGCAAAGTGGAGATTGGGGCAGTTGACACTGTGCATTATTTTGAATAGTGTTATCGGGGTTAAGGTCACCTCTAAAAAGACATGGGTTTTCAAAGAGCATCTAAAGATTTGAAGCCTGTGGAAAAGTCTTGAGTGGTAGGGAATTCCATAAGTGTGGAGCAGCACGGGAGAATTCTTGTAGGCGGCAGTGAGAGGTGGTTACCAGAGACGAGACAAAGCTCAGGTCAGAGGTAGATATGAGGGCTGGATGGAGAGTATTTTGATTTGAGATGTATGCAGGGGTAGTGTTGTTAAAGGCTTTGTAGGTAAGGGTGAGTAATTTTGAATTTGATTCTGGAGCACACATGGAGCCAGTGTAGGGAATTTGCAGAGTGGTGCAGCAGATGTGGAGCGGTGAGACAGGAAGATCAGTCTTGCAGCATTTAGGATGGATTGAAGTGTGACTATATGGGTGTCAGGAATGCCAGATAGCAGGGGGTTGTAATAGTCAAGACAGGAGATGAGAGAATGGATAAGAGTTCTGAAAGCATGTTGAGTAAGAAAAGGGCATATTCTGGCAATGTTTTTAAGGTGGAGTTGACAGGACTGGGAGAGAATCTGCATGTGAGGAATAAAGCAGAGGGTGGAGTCAAGTGTGACACCAAGGTAGGAGGCTTGAGAGACTGAGGAAATTGTGGTGTTATTGAAAGTAAGGGAGATTTGAGGGGAGGTGGTAACTCTGGCAGGAGGGGAAGATAATGCGCTCTGTTCTGGACATATGTCGGAGATGTTATATTTAAGCATTTGTTTTCATCTGCTTTGAGTTTTATAATGTAAAACACTGAAATAATGGTGCATCGATTTGAGCCACAGAAGGTAAAGGTTAAAGTGGTTTGTAAACCGTTCCCAGTGGTCTTCTGTAATGCATACTTTACAGGTCATTTTAAGCAGTTGCACCAAGAAAATCTGGAAACCACTCTTGAGGTAAAGAGCACAACTACAGTGTTCAAAACCATTGATCTAATTAATTATTGGGGTTTGTAATGTTCATATTGTCTTTCCTGCAAGCGGCTACAAAATGTTCCAGTCAGCCTGTCCCAGCTTCTACCACAAACAGTGACAACGAGGGAGCTCATCCCGCACGACGCAGGCGCTGGGGGTCCAGCACTGCAACCACTCAGAAAAAACCCTCAATTAGTATCTCTACAGAGTCCTTGAAGGTATGATTTTATATTGGTTTGTCTGCTCATAATGCAAACCTAAAACATTTTGTTTTTAATCTGGAAAGGACATGGATTGCTTAGGATCAAATCTTCAATATATCAATTTGCAGCTGTCTCATAGTCCTCTTACTTTTGTGTTTGTCAGAATCTGTGTAATTTTGTATCTATTATGTGCATCGCTATTATATACTACCCTCAATGTATTGATCATAGTAATGGTGTTTAGTCACGCCTATTCTCCATGTCTTATTGCACAGGATTTTACGATTAACACCTGTGATAGATGTAGATCTGTTTGTATGGAATAATAACTTACAATCCTTCCCTCAGAGTCTGATCCCCGAGATCAAAGAAATCAAGCAGGAGGCAGTGGTGGATCTTCATGCTGAAGACGCACATATTTCTGAAGATGATGGTGAACGTAATGGAGAGGACAACTCCCATGATAAAGGGCTGAAAATATGCAGAACAGTCACACAGGTATTTATGGTTTGTGCAAATCTCGGAAAATCGTGTTACATTCTGCCTCTAAGGTTCCATCAGACCCATGAGCTTCATATTGTGCTATTCCTGCATTACAGGTAGTGCCTGCTGAGGTTCAAGAAAATGGGCAAGAGGAGGAGGAAGATGAGGAGGAGGAGGAAGACGATAAGCAGTCTGAAGAAACTACTGCTCCCACAGATCTTGCTTCTGTGGAGACAGAGGCACCACCTCCAAGTGAGCAAGAAGTAAAAAAGCCTTTATCAGAAAGCCCAGCACAAGCGGAGGTCAGAGGTAAGTAACTAGAAGTGTATAGAAGGCTATATGGTATTGTCATCCGTTTGGCTTATTGCATTTCTAACACTTCACCTTTCTCTCCGGCAGTTACGTTAGGGGATACACTATTGAGGCGATCAGTTAGTCAACAAAAGACTGGTGTTTCCATTACAATTGATGACCCAGTGCGCACTGCATCTCAGCAACCCTCCCCCCCTCGAAGAAAACCCAGCTGTATAGTACACATCTGCAACCTGGTGAGTTTATAGATCTTTTCTGTTTGATACCAACTGCAGACTGAAATAGTTATGTGCATGGAAAAGTGTTCTATATACAGCATATCACATACCAAGATTACATGTAACATTTTAGCTGTAACTTTTGTTGTGAAGATGCGTTTTTTGTTTGTTTTGTTTTATATATGAAATGGCCAGAAGGGAGCTCTGTAAATCTCACTTCAATACTGTAGATGGTGTATATTTGGTGCTGTGTTTGAACCATTGACTTGATTTTATTTTCCATTTTGTTGAGTTATTAGTCTCAAGTTTTAGATGTTTTTCTGCCACAGGTCCGACCTTTCACCTTGGGACAGCTGAAGGAGTTACTGTCACGCACTGGTACTATAGTGGAAGAAAACTTTTGGATAGATAAGATTAAATCCCATTGTTATGTCACGGTAAGATTACTGTTTATTCTTGGCTTATTTACAATCTCTTCTACTCCTATAACTTTTTTTGTTTTGTTTGTTTGGTGAAAGTAACAGGTGAATTGTGACGTGACAATTTTAGAAACCAGTCTTTCTTGAGTTGAAATTTATCTGACTAAATGATTTTTGTGCTTTTTGATAAATAATTCCCTTCATCCACCTCCCCCCCCCCCCCCCATCTTTTATCCCTTCTAACCTATGTAATGGTTGTAATGGATAGTTGCTTTTATATTAAGTTGATATAGGTCTATCACAGGGATTTAGGGTTTGAACCCCATACAACTACACGACTAGCACTTTCAGCCTTATCTCTTTGCTGTTTTTTGCAACAAAAGTGGTCAGCCAGTGGAGGTATTTAGATAGATACCGATTACTTATTTGAATTTATTAAATTATTTACTAAACATTCAAAAGAGAAGAAAATCTCCTGCGTCCTACTGTTTGGGCAGATATACATAGGTATGCTGTAAGTATTTCAGTACATCAAAAGTAACAAGTTTAGCTGTGGATTATGGTTTGACTGAAATTAGTTATTTCCTAGCTAAATGTCCTGGGAAACAGTCTGTGTATCTGCACTAGTAGTGGGCAACAGGCGGCCCTCCAAGCTTTCATTTGCGGCCACCAGCTCCTTCTGGCTTTGTCGCCACGTTTGTTTGTTATAGCTTGTAACACTTGTTTAAATTGCCGGCTGATATCCTACTACAGATAGGTCTCTTTCTTTGATTTAAATTCATTTTGAGGGTTAGAGGCCGCACCGTGTGGACCCTGAAGTGTATGAGGTTGCCCATTGCTGATCCTACACAATGTCTTAAGAAATGTGGGCACTTGCAGTGTTTAGCAGGAATTTTTGTTTTTATTTCACTTTTATGATTCAACATAAAACAATAACGACTATGGAATAAAAACAGATACTATGAATTTTTTATGGAACATGGTGTTTTATCTTTTCTCCTGGAAGGCAGTGCACTGGGGAAAAAAACTTCCACTCCTCCCTTTTAACCCTATGCACCTCCTCTGCTGCCCTTACATACACTGATTTTCCTTTTTCTTTGTCTTAAGGTGGGAAGGGGGTTGTTAAGGTAGGGAGGTCAGAATGGAGACTGCACTCATTGCAGTGTGTTCATCGACCGCCATGGAGCGTATCATACGTGCGATGGGTCTATAGAGGTGCTTCCTGGATACTCCGCTTGATCGAAAGATAGAGGACCAATCTGACCTTGCACACATAGCAGACACTGGCTAATGGTAGAAGCTCTGGGAAATTCAGCATTCCATCCCTGTAACTGTCACATTAAAGCAGGTCTGTCAGTGCTGGACATTCTAGACTTCAAAGTCAGAGACCAATCGGTGCACTCACTTTTTAGAAAGTGATCCTGTTGCTTAGCTTTTCTCCCTGACAGGGAGTTAGTTTGGGGTTATTGACTGATCCAGAAAACACTTTTTTACCTACTGGCATTTAGGTGTCCCCTTACACTTTTTTTTTCCTAGGGAAGTGTGGAATTGTGGGAATCCTCTCCAGTGGCAGAACCTTGCTGATCCTGTTTCTCAAACAATGTTTTATTCAAACCATGCTATGGGATCTTTTCCACATGTCTATTAATAGGGTTCGGAAGTCTTACCTGATCTGAGAGTTCTCATGGCTCGTGTTTGCTTCTTTTGCTACAGAGGAGGCTGGAAAAACGGTCTGGCTCTGTTGGTCTAGGTTTTTCCTGTCTTGTATATTTAGCACCATCTGATGCTGCTTCAATATCTTAGTGCTTTTACAAAAAGTGGTCCATATTGGAACACCTTTTTCCATCAACCAGGACTTGGTTATGCTGTGCTTGTGTGCTCACCTTCTCAAAAGTAGTTCTTCATTCATTTGGTATGTTATTTTATATTTGGGTTCTACATGCCCATGACTTCTGTTGCATGGATTATTATTATTTGTATTTGTTGAGGACTTTAGCAAGGGATATGGTACCCCCTCTATTTTAGAAGGTACCAAATCAGTACAGGACTCTGGCAGGCCTGTTTTGTGGTAGGTACCAGTGCCATATGGGCAAATAGTGTAAGACGCTGAATAGATTGTTTCCAAGTTTTACAAATTGAATGTTCTGAGGATCTTTGGTTAGGTTTCTCCATGCTGCTGTTTACTGTTACAAATGTTATCTTCCCATCATGGTGACCTTGGACATCCTATCTTGTTTTTAATGTTAAATCCCTTTCTCCAAGACTGTAGTGAGGCCCAGACCAATCCATCCAGGTTTTCACTGTCTATTCTACTCTGTTCCTTCTACCCTACCACCATTTGTGACTCACTACAGCCTCTGAGAAAGAGATTCAACTGTAACTAGTAAAATACCCTTCTATTACTCCCCTCCCTTTCTTTTTTCCTTATTTCATCCCTCTCCAAACACTTATTTTTTCTAACTAACCTATCTCCATCAATAAGCATGTAATTGCAAACACTTTGGCAATTAAGACTGGAGCCTTAGAGGCTTGCAGTGATTTTCAGTATAGTTATTAAAGAAATTTTACTCTTTAATTTTGCTTTTCAGAAAATTACTATTTTGCAATAATTCACTGTAGTTAATTTATGGGCTGTCTTTAATTTGTATGGTCTCATTTTCCAAAATTTAATTTTAGCATTTGTTGGTATATGTTCCTCAGTGTCTCAACTTATTACCTTTTTTGTGGGGGGTTTTCCCCTTCTAATTTTCTTTCTCTTGCTACACATAGTATTCTACATTAGAAGAAGCTGTTTCTACCCGGAATTCTCTGCATGGAGTGAAATGGCCTCAGTCCAACCCAAAATTCCTATCTGCAGACTTTGCAGAGCAAGATGAGGTAAACCCTTTAGATCTTGCCTGTCCCTTTTCCATTTGTTGCTGTTTTCTCCACGTTGTATGGGTAATTGCATTGAACTTTTTTCCTTCTCTTTTTAGCTTGACTTCCACAGAGGTCTTCTTGCAGAACGTCCACCGGAACCTAAGCCAGAGGAGCCTCCCCACCCACATTCTCACCCACACATCGCTCCTTTACGCAGTGAACACAGGGAACATGAACGAGGCGTACGAGAACAGTGGGCAGAGAGGGAACGTGAAATGGAGAGAAGGGAACGCACTAGGTCTGAACGAGAATGGGATAGAGATAAAATTCGTGAGGGACCCAGGTCACGGTCCAGGGATAGGCGGCGTAAAGAGCATGCAAAGTCCAAAGAAAAAAAGAATGAAAAGAAAGGTATTTATGTTCTTCGGTCTCCCTGCTGTAGATGTTTTCCTTACTCTGGCTATTCCTGTATCTTGACTCGTTTCCTAAACCTCATTGATTGTATGTCTATATCATTTTTCCCTCCTCATCTTCTCACACATCCTTGTATGTACTGGTCTTCCGTGCCTTCATCTAGCCTTTTCCTTAATGTTGTTTCATCTGCCAATTACAGAGAAAGTACAGGAGGAACCTCCAGCTAAACTCCTGGATGATTTGTTCCACAAAACCAAAGCTGCACCTTGTATATACTGGCTGCCCCTTACAGATGACCAGGTATGAAAAGCGCCTTTCTGGTGAACCTTAGGTGGGGAGTAATGGCAAATGCGTTCATAAATATTAAGCAAAGATTACAATGTGATCCTCCTGCAGATTGTAAAAAAGGTCGCAGACAGGGAGGAGCGAGCAAAAGAACGAGAGAAACGGCGCAAGGAGCAGGAAGAGCAAGAGGAGGAAGAAAGAAAAGAGAGAGCTAAGGAAAGGGAAAAGGAGGTTGAAAGAAACAGAGACCGAACGCGTGAAGCTGAGAGAGAGAAAAGGAGAGAGCACAGCAGAGAACACCCGCGTGAGAGAGAACGTAGGGACCCCAAAAGACACAGTAGGAGCCGCAGCAGGAGTACACCAGTGAGAGATAGGGGAGGACGGCGTTGACCTTTCCCTGACTGGCCACTTAGCTGCTATGCCCCTTTCCAACACAGGAGGTGATAAAGGTTCATAACTCTGCAAGTGATTAGAGAAGCAATGCTCATCAGGCCCTTTCACAAGTAAATTGTTTAAAATAAAATAAACTCAGGCAAGGAGTTCTCACTTCCTTCTAAAGGATTAATGACGCTCTCTCCCTGTTGTCAAGATCCCATCCTTTTGGACTTTAAATATGTTTTCTTCATTCCTCTTCCGTTTTCTGAATTCTTTAATTTTAACGCCACAGTTTTCTGGATTATAATTCAGATAGTGGCCTGCTCATCATTGGACGCTCCTGAATAGTTTGTGCAATGAGTCCCCTCCCTCCATTAACCTTTCACCTGTCAAAATGGCAGAAAAATGGTTACTTTTTTTTTTTCACCAGAAGTTGCATCTACCCAACAGGGGGGAAAAAGATTATATATATAATATATATATATATATAATTTTTTTTTTTTTTTTTATTTACTTGGTGTTTTATTTTTTATTATAAATGAAGTGTATTATTGGAAAATAAAATTCTGCATTAGTTTTATATCTTTGATGTCTTGACTGACTGGGACTCTGTATACCCTGTAAAGTAGTTGGTTTATATACATTGCTGCACAACTAGACCTACCGTTTGTATGCTATACAGATCATGTGAGATGACAACTGAACTTACCAAGACATGCCCAATAAAGTAGAGATGTACGTTCTACTATTGGTTTGCTAAAAAGTCTAAAGCCTGAAAGAAAAACAATATCCTGGGATGTATTTCCAACAATATACATTCTTGCTTTTAAATGCAAATATGATCCATATTATGTACCAATATACCAAGAAAAACTGATCACAATTGTATTGTTGGATTGGGAATAAGTTAACATGTTAATGAAAATTTAGTTTCTATGAAGTGATGAATTATTTCTCCATCATACAAGAAGCATTACTGGAGTGACTGATGTACTGAATGGCCTATTCATTCACTAATCCACATCTCTGCTAAAACACTATTGAATTATATAAGTGAGCTTGTATGTTACAACCAAAATGAAAGTTCATGTGCTTTATATAGACCAGTTAGTTTTTAATACAATCTGGACTATATCAAATATAACATCTGAATATATATTATAAGGAGTAACTGATTGCAAAATGTTGTTCACTCTATAAAGTAATGAAAAATAGGTTGTGCAGGTCTTGGGTGTCAGTAAAATGTAGGGAAACTAAACATTAATTTGCACTGTTTTATATTGCACATGACACAAAGTATGGTTTAAGATTTTTTTATGTTAATTTGTGGGGCTGGAAGGTGCAGGGATTTTTTTGTTTTGGTTTTGTTTTTTTAAGTAAAAACATATTCACCTGTTTGCCAGAAATGCAACCAAAATATTACAGGAAAAGTCCTGCATCTGGAAATTCATATGTGGGTAAAAAAATACAAAGGGCAATTCTTTTCATTTTATATGCAACTATTATGTAGTCATTTCCATGTCTGAGCTGCTAGATACAGGACTTTTCAATGTATATTTTTATTTTGTATGGAAAAAGCTAATTTGGGAAATGTGTGGATGATGAATTTGGGGGAAAGTAATGCTTCAATACATTGAGTACATTTAAAATAGCAGCAGTTTGGATTTGCTGAGAAATACTGTGCTTAAGCATTGAGTTTTTGTACTGTAAACACTTGCCTAGAAAACATGATTTAAAAAATGTAAATATGCAATAAATGCTATTCCTTTCTTCCCACTGGATGTTGCATATTCTCTGCAAGTACTCGAAAAAAATAACAATTGCACCCCAAAAATTTAGTATATTGTTTTATTTATAATCTGCCAGCATATGTCATAGTGCTTTACAGTTAGAGCAACCCCCTTTGTCTGTCATGCCCAACTGGTGCTGCCAAGTAATGCAGGAGCTTACAATGAAGAGGTCCAGTCATTCTCTCTTCCGCTTTGCTGGGCATGGTGTGAGGAGATATTCAACTGCCCACTCATGGGTTTCAGCTGGGTACCTGTGAGAGGGGGCAAAGACATAAACTGCTCAACAAAATGACAGGGAATGTATTAATCAATTGCAATGTTGAATGAAAACTGTCAGGTCTCATGCCTAGTAAAGTGTGATCATGTTTATGTGGGGAAAGAACACCTGCTAATTGGCAGAAACTGCATCCTGACCAATAAATGTTAATGTGTATGATAAATATAGGGACATGCGCCTGTAGTTCATGTTACACTATCACCTCTCTCTCCCCCGTGGTTCATTAGGGCTTATAGTAGATATGCTGTACCTGGTTTTTGTTTGAGGGGGGGGTCTTGTGAAATAAGTGACCTTTTTTAATAGGTAAAATATATCCCATTACAAGTAAGTAGTTTAAGGTGTACAATTAATCAAAACGGACACATATTGGCGCTTACTTAATTATCCAGTTAAAAGTCCATCAGGATTACTATGCAGAAAATACACTCCACATGTACGGGTGGCCGCCTCACTCCCAAAAGCCGGGTGGTAAGTTCGGAAATGTCGGTATCATCATTGGTGCCCCCTGACACATGTGCATGTAAGGTGATACACCAGAGGTATTCCTTTCCAACAGCGATATCACCATAAAAAGCGGTCCACCAATCTGCAATCTGTTTACCATCTGTATCCAGGATTTTGGACATAGAGTTCTCAACGCGTTTTGTCTTTTAAACAAGGCTTGAGATATGCAAGTATATAATCAGAGATTGTTCTTATAGTGTGCAGCGCCATCTTGTGCATGCACACTCAAATCTGACACTTAATGCGCATGCGTCGGATCACAGACGATGCGAGGGTGTTTGTCATCATATATCATTGCATCTCGGCGTACATGCACAACTCGCGTATAATCGTGTGAGTTCACATTACAATAAAAACTCACATAGGTTCCACACAACTGGAAATCTAGCCGCCATTTTGCTTAATTGGCAAACACTGTATAGATAAACAGATATGGGCAAGTCAATAGAACTTAAATATATTAATCGGGCAGCTTTGCTAAAACATAATATTAGTTGCAAGCATCTTCTAACAAATATACACATGCATAAAATATGTAAAAGTACATACAAGTCAAATAAAATATTACCATTCATAAAAAAGGGGAATTATATACATTGTCTAAAATATACCATTCGTGAAAAAAAAGATTGTCATACATAAAATTTTAATTTCTTTTCTAAAAAAAAAAAAGGGGCAGTTTCATAGCCTTCATTCAGTCCCCTTGGTGCTAAAGTGCCAAGTTCACTTTTTTTGGTGCTCTCCACCCCTCTGGCCTAAAGTGACGTGTTTAATTGCCATATACAGTATCTAAACATTTTTTTCAGAATCATAACTCGGAACCCAAACAGATTACGTTTAACTCTCCACCTTGTGTTTTTATATTCCTGAATACAGAGTTTTAAAACTCGCTTAGTTTTACCCACATATTTCAGGACACATACCAGTAGATATATCACTGAGGTAGTTGTACAGTTCATTAAATCCTTCATCTAAAATGTCTTACTCCCATCATGATTGTAGAAGGTCTTCCTAGCTGGATTCGCATATTGGCACATAGTACGGTGACTACATCTAACGAAACCTTGAATATCCAAGAAAGTAGTACAGGTTTGGTTTCTCTCCTCACTTAAAGGTTAAGGAAAGGAAATATAATCGTGATAAAAGGGACTATGAACATAAAAAGGTTAAAATATGGTCACGATCCACCACTAATAAGAAATACCGACCAAATTATACCCCAAGAGGACTACTCTGCCTAGTAGCTCATGGGAAACTACCAAAAAGACAATTTAAGTCACTTAATTCCATACGAGAAAGTCAAGTATGTTTTGAACCTATGATCAAAAACAGGTTTTCGACACTAGAAGGAATTGTAGCGACAGTGAGGATTTTTTCTTATCCCCAGGCCTCGTACCCTGCAAAAAATTACTACACTGAAAACACACTATCAGAGAGAAGATAAGAGTAGCTTCCCCTCTACAACGTTGTCTTGTAGAAATCGAGACCCACACGTGGGAGCGCTAAGGTCCTACAAGAGGAGACACCTGTGAATAACAATCTACTAAGAAGCAATGGTATATTCAACCAAGTCATGTTCTATCTAAACCAGAAGTGTCTGTACTTAGTAAAGGTTTGTCATTTGCAAATGCAACAGAACCGAACAAATTTCAAGTTTATATTGATATTGAAAAATGAGTAAACTCACTTTGAAACAGCATTTTGCTAGGAGAGATCAAGCTGTAATATCTATTTATAAAAATAGTTTGAAATCTGGTTTAAAACTACTCTCGAAATTTTACCCTCTTGAATCAAAAAGTAGTTATCTTGACATTTTCCAAGAATTAGTCACTCAGGATCTTTGTCAACAGGATTATAGAACTCATTCTAATTAGAATTTAACAAACCTAGAAGCACAGGCTCTTAACCTTCGAGACAATAAAAATGTAGTTATAAAACAGGCGGAAAAAGATGGCAGTGTAATGCTGCTTGTGACAGGATTGACCGTATATGCCACCCTGTCTGTTGTTGCTGGGAACCGGCTGGGCTTACTTTGCTACCGTTCCTTTTCTATATCCCAAATGCGCCCTGTCACTGCAGTAGGGGGGGTTTACAAATGCTGACACCACTGGACTCCTTTACCGGAATCCAGAACAGTGTTTCTTCTGAATAACTGACGCTGCGAGTGTACCTGGGCTGATACTCCTGACCTCTTCCTATGGATCAGGGTTGCTGTGGATGGATTCCCCCACTGACCTATCACTCTGGCCAGAGCTGCTGGGTAGCGGACAGCAGTGGTACTGGATTCTGGGTCCAAACCTCAGAAACAGTTGGGAACAGATTAGATTTTGGGTCTAATCTGTAGGTCACAGGGATAGAGAAGTTTCCAAGCAGGTTTTTGAAGCAGGTGGTGTTTATTTGCTCACCCTGGTTAAAAGGTACCGGGGAGCAGGTCAGATGGAACTTGAACAATTTTCAATACAAGACGGTGCTTTTTATACAGATTTGAACACAACCTCACAGGGTAAGCCAGCCCACTGAGGTCTGAGCTATTTTTAGTATCAGGATGCAATTTGTTTACCAAAACATGGATTTACATGCAATGCAAAGCTAACAATATTTACACTTATCTGTGATATCCTAAAACTTGCTGTGATTTCCTGCATCTTATTTTGGGCACAGGAAATCTAACAGTAGTCTAATTAAACCTTCCTGTGCCTTCAGGTGCTGAACCCTCACACATCAAAAGGTCTAATTAACATGGGATTAACATGGTTACTTTCTTCAGATAGTTGTAGAATACACATTTCTTCCACTTGAGAGTTCCCAAAGAACATTACACAATCGCAAACAAGTCATTTCTCTGCCAAAATACACAAAAGCCTTCATCAACCAAGGCTTATTGTATCAGATATATACCTTAAGAAATAATGCATTTCCTCTAGCGAAGTTACAAACCCAAACAATGACACTTCAATACAAAACACATCCCAATATAACATGATAAGTGCATTTCTAATTATACATTGGTGCCTGCACCTCTGATTGAAATACATTTCTACATGACCCAGCCACAAATAAGTTATTTATAAGTGATCCAGTCACACTCCTCAATAGAGCAGACCATGTCCAAGAAGGCAAAAGACTTTTAGGTGATAAATCCTCCTATATTGTACTACGTGGGGATCCAACGAATGAATATGTTTCTTTGTTGAGGGAAATGCTGTTGAGAGGTCTGTATAGGAATATTATTTCAAAAGATGAATATCAGTACCTAATGGTAATTAATCCTACCATTCTAATTTTCTATTTTTTACCTAAAATACATAAAAATCTTACTAACCCCCCCGGTAGACCAATTATAGTTGGGATTGAGTCCCTCACCTCACATCTCTCCAAATATGTGGATGTATTTCTTAGGAAGTATGTGGTAGGTTTGACTTCTTATTTAAAAGATACGACTAGGGCGCTACATTTATTTAATGGACATCTGATTATTTGTGGGTTACTATTGCTATGGGTACTATATTCACACCCAGTTTTGCAAAGTTGTTAATGGGACACTGGGAACAAAAATATGTATTGGATCAGAATAAGTTTTCAGAGAATATCTTCATATATAAGAGATATATAGATGAAATATTGATGGTATGGAGGGGTGATGCTAACTCATGGCAACAATTTCTGCTGTATATAGATAATAATGAGTTTAGTCTAAAATTCACAGCAACATCTAGTTATCAACAAGTTGAATATCTTGATTTGGTATTGATTGGTACAGGAGATGTAGTATCTACAAGGAACAATGTCAAAACGATAGATGCTAATAATTATTTGTACTTTACAAGTAGCCAAATGAAGAAATGGAAAAATAATATTCCAGTCTGACAGTTTTCTCGCATTAAATACAATTGTAGTGAGAATGAACACTGTCAGGAACAGCTGACACTATACTCGAATAGATTTAGGGACAGAGATTAATCCCAATAGATTAATTGAAGGTGCCATTGAAAAAATAGGAAATACAGATAGAGAGGATTTAGTTAAATATTCTATTAAAGAAAGTAAAAGAGAAGAAACTGTCTTTATCACCCAGTTCAACTGTGAAGATAATAAGATTAGAGCAGTTATATCTAAGCATTGGGACATCCTAAAGATAGACCCTATTCTGACAAGTATTCTACCTGAAAAACCTGTTGTGCTTTTTCAGAAAAATTGTAATCTCAAGGATACCTTAGCTCCTAGCCTGCTGAGTGATGAGAGAAACTAGTACTACTTTCTTGGATGTTTAAGGTTTTGTTAGATGTGGCCACCGTAATATGTGCCAATATGCGAACCCAGCTAGGAAGACCATCTACAATCATGATGGGAGTAAAAAATTTGAGACTAAGGGCTAGATTTACTAAGCTGCGGGTTTGAAAAAGTGGGGATGTTGCCTATAGCAACCTATCAGATTCTAGCTTTCATTTATTTAGTACCTTCTACAAAATGACAGCTAGCATCTGATTGGTTGCCATAGGCAACATCCCCACTTTTTCAAACCCGCAGCTTAGTAAATCTAGCCCTAAGGGTTTCTTGAACTGTACAACTACCTCAGTGGTATATCTACTGGTATGTGTATGTGGCCTGAAGTATGTGGGTAAAACTAAGTGAGTGTTAAAACTCCGAATTCAGGAACACATCAGGAATATTAAACACAAGGTGGAAAGTTATACAGTATCTAAACATTGTTTCGGAAGCATAACTCGGACTCCAAACAGATTACGTTCAAGGCAATTGAAAACTTCACTTTAGGCACAAGGGGTGGAGATCTCCAAAAAAAAGTTGGCACAAAGGGAGATGTATTGGATTTTTGAACTTGGCACTTTAGTCCCATGGGGGCTGAATGAAGGCTATGAAATTGCCCCTTTTTTATAAAAGATTTTTTATTTTATTTTATGATTGACAATTTCTATTTTATGCATGACAATCTCTTTTTTATGAATGGTATATTTTAGACGATGTATATAATTCCCCTTTTTTATGAATGGTAATATTTTATTTGATATGTATGTACTTTTAGATATTTTATATTTATAATTGTGTCTATTGAATATATGTATTTGTATATGTGTATATTTGTGTTAAAATATTAGTTGCAAGCATGTTATATGGTTTAGCAAAGCCGCACGATTAATATGTTTTTAAGTTCTATTGACTTGTCCATATCTGTTTATCTATACAGTGTTTGCCAATAAGTAAAATGGCAGCTAGAGGATTTTCGGTTGTGTGGAAGCTATGTGAGTTTTTATTGTAATGTGAACTCACACGATTATACGCAAGTTATGCATGTATGCTGAGAGATGCAAGGATATATGATGACAAACACCCTCGTATCTCCTGCGATCCGATGCATGCGCAATAAGTGTCAGATTTCGAGTGTGCATGCGCAAGATGGCGCTGCACACTATAAGAATGATCTCTGATTATATACTTACATATCTCCTGAAAAAGTCTTGTTTAAAAGAGAAACGCGTTGAGAACTCTATGCGGACTGTTTACCATCTGTATCCTGGTTTTTGGACAGATTGTGGGACCCCTTTTTATTGTGATATCACTGTTGGAAAGGAACACCTATGGTGTATCACCTTACATGCAGATAAGCTTATTTTATGTGCTATAATGTGAGTGCAATCTTATTGTGTTATTAAAGTGTAGTTTTTAAGAATATACTACACTATATGTGGCCTCTTTTGCTCTGTTTGCAAGTGCCAGGGGGACACCAATGATGATCCAGCAAGTTTTGAAAAATACAGATAAGCCTGTTTTATTATATGTTTGGTACACATAAACCCAAGTGAAGTGTGCTGTGTGGTGGTGGGATCCACATTGGTTATACTATACTACACTATTGTGCGGTTTCCTTCTTTTCCATGAGATGACAACATATATCCATGAGTGCATCAGACTGGACCTGCAAGATTGATCTGCTGATAGGTGCCTACACCTATATCCATCTGGTACACATATATAACTTTAACTTGGTGGAATTAATGTGTTTTAACCATACTACACTATCAGGTGCCTATCCCTTCTCCTTCTTTTCCAAGTTTAAGGTGTACCTTAAATTTCTTTGTTCTGTGAATATTTTATGAATAAAAACAAACTTTGGAAGTAAGTGGATACTGCCATAGATTGGTGTAATATAGGACATCTACATGCATACAAAAATCCATCTAGTGACCACATTATGGAACACTTACATTTACAAATATCTATTATACAAAACATTTCAGATCATGGATGTACAACATCTTATTAGTGGTAAGCTGCTTTTTTTTCTTAGTGTATAATAGTACCTTGTAGGACCAATGAATTTAGAAGCCACAATATGTCTCCCCACCTGAGGTTATGTGCAGCCTGTATCACTTCTTTGCTGCTGTTTATATACTTGTAAGTGAAGCTGATGTTTTCCACAGTTCCCTGAATGAACAAGACAAACATGTTTTATTACTACCCCCTGTAAGACAACCAGTCAATCTAGGTATTTTATTACCACTGTTAAATAATTTGGGGGGGGAAATGATTGTGCCTCTAGTCTGCTGTATTTGGAGAATAACATTACATATAAAGCAACAGTCACTTGTGCCAAACATTTCTTGAATTTGCATATGTTAATTTTCCTTCTATCCAATTCTAAACCTACAGTTCCCTCATACTTTTTGGTTTGTAACGGTTTCATAAAAGTCCAAATATATCCTCAATTGAAAATGTACAAATTCCTGACACCATAGAATGAACTTCTGTTTAGTGATGCATCTTAAAAAGAAATTCGACAGCTCTGGTGTCATTGTAAATGCTTGAATCACCAGTGCTACAGGGAGGACAAAACTCGTGTTAAAGCCAGAACCTCATTCTAAAGGATTTTGTCCCACCACTAGGAGCACAGGACCGGGAACTAGGATATTGAAAAGTTTTTATTTTCTGCCCTGTGTAGAACGAATATATTGGATTATACCTTTCAGCAGTGTGAGTGTAATATATGAGGTGTTTGCTTGTCTAAACTGTAAATGTATGGAAGCCTAACCCATACTTGCCAACCTTTGAGAAGACAAATTCCGGAGATCCCGGTCAGGGGGCGGGGCACAGGGAATTGTGTCATTTTGGCCCCGCCCCCACGGCAGCATCATTTTTGTCACGGGAGTCTCCCGGACATTCCGGGAGAGTTGGCAAGTATGGCCTAACCAAACTGCTTCCTGTGCAATCCTGGCCTGATCTGTACTCCAATTGGGCAGTTTCAACTGAGTAAATGGGTCCTTTCCACCCCCACCCATCCCTATATTGTTTGTTTTCTAATTATGCTTTCCTGTGGATGGCCTGTGCTGTCTTGGAAATGAGGAGGTTTTTGTTCATGTTGTCTTTTTAATTATTGTATAAGCAGGTTCATGTTCAGTTGGCTTACTTAGCCTAGTCCTTTAGCCTTTTTGCAAGAGGGTTCTACATTTTCAAGATTACAAGTCTTTCTGTGCACACTGACAGTTTATATTAGTGTATTGCGCAAACAAAGCTTCATGGTCCTTAGGCATTTAGCAGACTCTTCTCTAGTATTTTTGTGACTTGTTTAGTATGATTTATGTCTAACCCTAATTCACCATGTCCTATCTGGTGCCTTAAGACTTGGGATATCCTAAAAAAACGTATGCAAATCGTATGGAGAAAGTATAGGTTTAAGTCAGTAGTGGCCAGACATATGGATTCAGCGTTCTATTCCAAAGACCGGAAATAATTACATAATGTAATGTTTATTAGGTCAACTACACATTGAAATGTAAAATAACATAAAAACTACATTTTATCATAACTATAAAGGTGTTTTTCACGTGCCTTCCTATTGTGTTGCTTTGACATTGCAATAGCTAACTTACTGAAAGACAGTTCAAAATTACTTGAGCAACAAGTGAAGGCCATATTTTAAATGTTCATCGGTGAGAAGGCTTTGTATCTCGATTAAAACATTTTCATCTGGACGAACACAAAGGTGGATTGATCTAAAAAAAATCTGTCAAACAAAGAGCTATTGATCTCAAGCCTGGGTAATGTTCTTCATGGACTAAATTCCAGATTTTTTTTAATCAGAAACTCTTGCTTTCATAGGAATATCACATTGCAGCTTTAATATTTCTTCCTCTAAAAGTGATGGATTCATATGTAGAAATGTCTTCAGTGTCAGCATCAACAAATAGTTTGATAATTATGGTTTTCTACATATTTTTCTAAATTAGGGCATTTTCTAAACATTTATAAGCTGTGATTTTAGAAATTCCCATTTTGATTTGAAATCACTTTAGGAAGTAACTAATTGGGTAATGGTTTTATTCTTTCCCCGAAGTTCAAGTTTAAATGCATTGCAGGGAGCTGTTAAATCTGTCAAAAAAGCATTCCTGAGCAAAGATGCAAATGCAGTCAGAGCCTTTGAAATGTGACAAAGCAGCTGCTCTTGTCAAGGTAGACCTTTTCAGAGGCCACTCCACATTACTCATGCTTCTTTGCAAGAAGTTCTATTGCACTTTGCATTAGTGGTGTTAGCAGGATTGGAACATTCCTTCCATGTTTTCTTCAGATTTCAATCCTTCTGAAGTGCTGGCTGAGTTTCTCATGCTTGGAAACACTAGGGCAACATCTTCCTGGAGAAAATTTCTCTGCAATAAATGGTGGTTGACAGCATCTTGGAAAGAATTGATGCATGTTCTGTTTCGACCCCTTCAGAGTTTATAAGGCAGCCAATGAGATCAGCTCGTTTCCATCTTGTCTCAGATCTTATGACGTTGGGTGCATTTTCCACTATAACCGTGCAGCCCTTCATGATAACTCAGCCTTCAACAATGCTTGAAATAGTTTGCAAGCCATGACCATCCTTCAAGACCAGAGAGGAAGTCTTGAATATGCCGACACACACAGATTGGTCTGGAGTTTTTTTAGGAAAGTGTCTGAATGGACACTGCATCAGATTTTATGGCCTGTGTTTAAATCAAGGCTGCCGTCAGGTAGAGAATCATGTCTAGAAGAAGTCTCTGTTCTTTTTCTGCTTCCTGACAATGGTACATCACACTGCTGTCGCTGAACCACTATCCTCTGAAGGGTCTCTACTGCCCTTCAGGCTATAATAGGAGCCACCACCAACACCATTGAGAATATTCATATTTTGACCGCAGGGTTGTGTCATACCATATTGTTCCTACCTTACGTTTCGGCAGGAGAAGGCTGTGATAGTCTCTGATTCCGTTATGTGTAAAAAGAAGGGAAAGCTGCTTTTCTTCCGGTGCACTGTAGACACCAGAATTTCTATGACATGGGAGAGGATGCATAATGAAATGTGTGAATGAACCTGCAGTTCCATTGACAGCCAGTGGGGGATCCACACACTTTTTGTCTAAAAAAAGTGACTCGGTTGGACATGCCAGATTTTTGATCCTAGGTATATTAGCAAGTTTTACTGCACTGACTAGCTTAATCAGGTTTGTGGAGGCTTCATTTTGTGTCTCCACTACAGTTGAGGACCCCACAGTGTTGGTGTGTAAACAGGTCAATGTCTCTACAAGTATATGTATGTGTGTGTGTGTGTGTGTGTGTGTGTGTGTGTGTGTGTGTGTATTATATTATACACACACACACACACACACACACACACACCCTGCAAGGTCAAATTCAATCTCTTTTAATCAGTTCCGACCAATTGTCTCATATATCATGAGGAGTAACTCAGTAAATTGCATAATGGTTTAAATAATGTGTATTACAAAAAAGCATGCATGTTATCCAAGGGGGTTTTCAGTAAACTTAAAGTTGTGCTCACCTCTTTATATATAATATAAAGTGTGGGAGTTTGAGATTAATCACCATAAAGTGCAGCTGACATCTACACATTGTAGGTAGCCATTCTCTATTGTAGTCCATTCATACATGAGGAGACTGTGACATCACTAAGACAATTTACGAACAAATAATTACAAGCACTGGTGCTTAGAGGTTGCATTCTCACTGTATGTAGGTGCACTTTATAATTATTTGGGGAACTTCACTTGCTGCCAAAAACTGCTGATTGTTGTAGAATTCTTGATAATAAGTAACACTATAAAGACACCCATCATAGAGAAGATACCTTTAATTAAGAGAAATGTGAAAGTCTTTATGGAGCACATGGCTTTGGATTGAATAGTGAACAATTATAACATGCAGAGTGGCTTAAGGAAGCCACTAACACTACAACCATAAAAAACATGAAGAAAAACATGCCATTACACTCCCACAATCTCTACAAACTGTATGTCATACATGATTTATAACCCCTATATATATTTAATATTAAAGGATAAAACACATAGTCCGTCTAATGAGGGCTACATGGACTTACTTCCACCACTCCTCTATCCTATTATGTAGAGGTTGGAGAGGAGGATAAGACTCATCATCCAGTGTTGCACACATTTTAACACAACATTTACAAGTACATGTTTCATCCACAATTGTATATACCTTATCTACCACACAACAACATCAGATTTCTTAAATTCTCTGCATTGGTACCGAAATCTACCTTTGTTCACCTCCCCACCAGAGGAGATGTACAGACCAGACCCTAGAGGCTTTCTCGTTCCCTCAAAATATCAACTTCTCACCAGTATGGAAAATATTTAATAACATTGGAGAAATTAAAACATTTCCCCAAGTTTGAGGCAAACGGCCTCAAACAGGTTATGTGCCATGGTCAGCAACGGAACTTATATACATACTTAAAGGGCTTGAAGAACTAGAGCAGTGGGTGGAGGAAATGGAAGCTATATTTGGGTTCTACAACCCTAGTTGGAGAGACCTTAATCAACTGCTGAGAGCAGCACTCCTTGCAGAGACTATAGAAATATTGTATAGCAAAGCAAATTGTCCCATATCAAATCCCATATCAAATACAGAAAGAGAAAAATTGTCTGCCTGCAGATACAAGCTCTAGTAAAATAAAATTTTCAGTCGTCCAGAGAGTGGGGCATCTAGGATGGCTGTGTTTTAAATCAATTCTCAAATCTAACTGACTATCTCTAGCTCATGATGCAACCTCCATAATTACTACTGGATTGGAGGAGATCAGTATCCAACCCACCTCTAACTACAAGTTTTGGCTGTCAGGGCACTACTTACCGGTTGGAATCACTGACGACGGTGTGGACACTTAGGTCTATCGGTGCAGAGGTGAGAGAGAAAGAAGACACAAAGAGAATAGAAAGGAGCAAGGAGAGAGGAAAAGTAAGAATGACAGAGAAGCCCACCATTACTGTTCCAGTGCCAGGGTCACATGCACCGTATTTAGATGAGATTGAGAAGGGTGGAGAAGGAACAGTAATGGAGGTATTCCCTGTTTAGTGTGAGCTAATGGTGGGGCTGGTGGCCTGCACTTGCAATTTGATGCCTTTTGTAACTTTCAGCATATTTCTAGGTGTATTTTAACCACTACAATGATGTGAGTGGATGGTTCTGCTGATGTAGACAGGTCCTAGCAAAATGAGTGTAATTACTCAGTGTTGAATAGTCTATATTCAGTGAGTTTGCCAGAAAAGACATTTAATAATGACCACATATTAAATACACATGCTGCAGGGCTGTTACTTCAGATGCCAAACACATGCCGGTATAGCATTGCATACATACAGCATGTGTATTTCATGAGTTGCCGGTATTAGAGGAGAATTCCACCTGTGGGTATCTTCCAACAAAAAATACCCACAAACTTCATAAAATTATCTTCCATAGACTTCCATAGTGACCACATATTAATTAAGTCCAGATGACCTCTGTATCCCACATATTTAATTACTGAATTATTTAGTTAACAATGTTTTAATATCTAATAGTCAGTTGGAGGACTTAAATCTTTAAGCAATGGCGTAGAGGTAATGGTGGCTCCAGTGGAGGGACCCTTCTATGATCCAGGGCATGGCATGTCTTGATGGAGCCTCTTCCATATTTTTCTTCATGACAAATAAGGTTTAATAATATACCAGAAAAAATCAAATGGATAGTTGTTTCTGGAAAGTAACCCATACCTGGTGGTGATGTGGTAGTATCTTTATGGAAGAGCTCTTCGCGTAGTCTCTCTTTCTTTCAATCGACTGAGAATCACTATTGCTACTTTCCCATTCAGTGCTGGAATTTGAGGTGGTCTCCGAACAGGCCCCACAGCCCACACACTGCTCTTCAGAGCTATATTCAACAGCAATGTCAGCTGGAGGAGGGAATGAGTATAAACTGAATGCGATTATGGTAGATCAGTGGTTTTACAGCCCATCCTCATAGCTCCAGCACAAATTGTCACAGGTTTAACAATAAGTAATACATGTAATAACTGTGGCCTTGAGAGGGGATTTGTAAAATAAGTGCTGGAAATAGCAAGACAGGTTTGAAACCCACTGATGGAGTATTTCCCCTCTCCTTTTAACAAAATTCTGGTGCAATACTGTAATGGTCTTAAAATAGACTTGAGTTCTTGAAAAAAAGGACCACTAGAAAAACATGCAATAATGGGAAATAAATAAGTTTAACTCTAGTTGAGGCTTGTGATTTTACATGATTAGAGTGGCAAGAGCAGTCTTATTAGCTAATTGAAAATAAAGTACTGACTCGCAACCTGTATGACTGTTAATTTAAAGCGGCAAAGTCGGGCTAAATCTTTAAACACTTATCCTGCGGGGTCCCAACATTGCCTCTTTAAATTAACATTCATAGAGGTCGCAATGACGTCAAACTGTACTGCCTAAGAGCTGTCCATTCGGAATAAGTTGCTGTCACAATGGTGGTCCAATCGGAGATCTGCAGCGTCGGTTTTAGGTAAGTCTGTTTATATTGAAATCTGTCTTTGCTAAATTCAGATTTTATTTGTAGGTCTCCTTGGTGTTGGAATTGTGGTAATCATTAGAACGATGACCACCGATCTGGAGGGATCCTATCTCACATTTATAAAGTAATACACTCTCTGTAACGATTATGTAGTATATCCAATGACTGATTGTTATTTTCTGTTGAATTCATGTATGACAATGTGAATTTTTTATGTAACCTCTCAAAGTATGCTTTGCTGACTGACCTAAGTTACTTGTTCAAGAGTCTTTTGAAATTAGCCAGGCCCCAGGATAGATAAGCATATTGGAGTAGTTTAAAGCCCCAAAGTAGTAAACCATCTAGCCACTCAAGCAGAGCAGATGTGAGAGATCCTCTGAGGTGCCAGCATATATCTTAGTGTCAGATAATTTACTTTGAAAGCGCTGTGTCATTTTGGGAATCAATCTGACGTAACTGAAAATGTAATTCCTAAGGTGAAGAGCCATGTGAGAAGGGTTTAAAATATTCTGCTGTAGACATTACAGTGTTCATTTTCTTTGAGGGGACCTATGTCTAGGTCAGAAATGTGCTATCTTCTCATTGTGTACTCCTCATTTGCCATTTCTTAACTAGTAAGTTAGTGATTCTGGTTTTATTTCCTATTATTTTTCTGAAACTTATTTGTGCAGCTTATCTTGTATGTCTTGTTATTAGCTGTTTTGTAATTAAGCCTTGGAAATATTTTTCGGATTAAAATAAATTGAATCTAGCATATACTCCGTGATTCTTTGTGAACTTACAAAGCCAAGTAAGGCTCATGCTACAGGTACATGTGTATGTGATTTAAGTGTGAAACATTAATAAGTGGTTTTGGTGAATGTAAGGACGCCATAGTAAATCCTTTGTGGTGGCTGAAAAGGTGTATTCATTGGTAAGTGACTAAGGTGACTCTAGTCTCGCCCAGCTGTTCATATTGCAGTATCTGAGACAGGCTGGGCATTCGTGACACTCTCTATCCTCATTTTGCCCCCTATCCGCAAAGAGGCATTCTAGGGAGGCATTTGTCATTTCATGTAGCTGCTAGACAGCATATAGAATCAGAAAGCAACTCAACCATAATATACATCATATAGGTGACCCGGGTCACCATCTAGTGCACCAACGATAGACTTTGATATAAATAGTGATATATATATATATATATATATATATATATAGAGGGAGAGAGAGAGAGAGAGAGAGGGGCATATGCTAGCATATCACAAATTTATAATAAGCAATAACTGTATTGTCTTTTGTTAGTCAGAGTGTGTGCGATGACCATGAGTGACGCCAAAAATAGAAATGAGTGACAATTTTCATTGTTCCTGTCATTGTGTTGTTCATGCTGAATTTACCTCACCTTATCCATTACTGATTTAAACCGTTTGATCATACCCAATTACCATCCCGTCACCCTGTAATAAAAAATCTCCAATGTATTTCAATATTCCGGTATATGAGCCAAATTATTGGCAGAGATTTTGTGGTCAAATACAAGGGGATTCCCTAGTCGACCCCTCATGGAACGATTAGTATTCCGCATCCCATCCCAGTGTAAAGAAGTGAAGGCATTGTGACGTAGATCAGAGGTGAGATCCCAGAAATATTCTTTACTCACTACTTGATGAGGAAGTACTGGTCTCCAGCAGCACTGTTTGTGAGGTGTAGGCTATCTCAAAATCCTCTTCTGTCTCTGAACTTGGGGGAATACAGAATCCGCTGCCTGCACCAATGACACCCAGTGATTATTATATGGCTTCAAACAAATTGTTTTCTTTCCTACAATTCCTTGGATGTTTTCCTTACCAGGTTTGAATATATGACCATCCATTTTCTGTCTGCAACTGCTGTTTGAGGTGGAAGGTGAATCTTCAGATGTCGCCTAGAAAAATTACAAGATTAAACAATGTTCACATACGAATGACTGAGTTAAACTGCAGCTCTGTTGAAATTTAAATATAACCCTGGCGCTGCATTGATTTTAAGTAGGAACTAGTGGTGCCATCTGAAGTACATGGCATTCTTAGAGTGAAGGGGGGAGGAGACCAAGGGCAGCCTTGCCAACTGTCAGAGAGAGAGGGGAGAGGGGTTTACCTTAGAAAAAAAAGGAATGCCTGCTATTGGAGAGGGGGAGCGTGGAAGAATACTTCATAGAAGGTGTGAATGAGAAGAAAACCTCAGAAAAAGAGGGGCTGTGTGAGTACCAAAGCAGTCACACAGACTCTGCAAGGAATTGAGTGCAGTGAAGCACCAAAACTGACTAAAGACATTACTTTCCTGTCAGATGTGTGCAGCCATAAGAAATATAAAGAGGGACTGCTTCATTTAAACCATATACGTGAGAACGCAGTCACAACATTTCATTCAAGCAAGATAATAGTGGCCGACATGAAGACTGACCTCGGACTACAGTATTAAGTGTTATCCTTGCACCAAAGAATAAAAAGGGGACATTCAGTGAAAATCTAGGATATTTAATTAAAGACACAGATGGGAAAGAGTAAAATGCAAACTGACTATCATCCATCAGTCAGCCAGCTGTGGAACTACATGGTTCAGTAACTGCTATATGCAGCTGTACATGATACAGTTTGTGCACGTTGTTAGGTACCATTTCATTCGTATCACCTAAGCTGTGAGAGGGAACCTCATGGCTGGGCCGTCGTGTGTGCGGAGATTGGCAACTGGTACCTGTGTTCTGTAGATCTACACTATCTTAGGGGCAGATAGGTACTCTATACATCTATTACTCTTGCACCACACCTTTGCTCATTTGAAGACATCTGGGCCATTGCCCAGTTTCAAGGTGGACATCTATAGTACCTAGCATAAATTACAGATAATCTGTGGAGAATTACTTCAAATGTGGCTGTATCTCACAGGGGACTGTTCAGTTGTTTGTTACAGTCTGTCTATAACACCTATATCTTCTGTAACCTATACATCTGTTATGTAACACAGGTTACACCCAGAGGAGCTCTAGTACTGCAATGACTGCAGCTTAAAAATATATATTTAGCTAATTATTGTTTAACTGTGAAAGTGTGGATGTCTTTGTGTGTTTGTGAGTACTCCCATCAAACCATTTACTTGCATACTGGAACTGTATCCTGTTCAGCTTTAAGCCTTTATAGCTCCCAGATAGAAGCTCTACATAGTTGGTAAGTATGCACTGGTGAGGTGGGGGCCAACCTGTGGATCTAGAGCCACATGTGGCTCTTTGAGCTTTGAAATGTAGCCCCTGGCATCAACAAAGTATAGTCGCCCAGGCACCGGCAGGGGCAGATTGGAAAACATTAAGCTGCTCCAAAGACCGAGAGCAGCCATGTCTTGTGACCTCTTCTGAACAATGCAGGGAGCTCACAGTGTCACAGACAATATAATCAGGGAAGGAGGAAAGAGTATAGTGTGCTCTTCCTCCTTCCTCTGTGTGGGCAAGTAAGGGGCATGTCAGATCTGATGGCATGTGAAGAGGCACATGGGCCTCTAAGCAGGGCTATCTTAATGCATGGGCATGCTGGGCAGTTGCCCGAGGGCCCCATGAGCATAGGGGCCCCATAGGCTTGCCAACTTTTTAGCATGTTATTCCGGGAGATTTATTTATAACCTTCAAACACTCTTTATTAAAACGTTTAGGTGGACTAATAACATCAGTATCAGCTGTTATTTGTACATGCGATATTGCTGTTGCAAATACATATCTTACCCTTAAGAAAACAACGTACACATACTAATTGTACATCAGTGGGTGAGTGGTTGTGTAGGTGTAGCCCCAGTGCACTGCTTTGCCCAGGGGCCTCTAATGTTGTTAAGGCAGCCCTGAGTGTGTGCTCTCATCCGCTGCTGCACATAATAAAGCCCGCATTAGCTGGTTGCCTTGAGTGCTAAGATTCTGGACCTGTCCAATTCTGGTGGGCATATTGGATACATATCTTATAATTTTGTGCTTAGACCAAGACCAGATATGCCGATAAATTGACAGCTTAGGACACAAGGGTATTGGGGCAAATCCCCTCTTTGCCCAAACAACATTGGATCTTAATCTTATCTTGCTGTAATTGTCTTTTATCAATGAAACAATAGGACTTCCAGGAAAAGCAGGAATACTAGGAAGGTTGATGTCTAAGTGAATCATCCCATTGCTGAGCTTGTCCTTCTCTGATCCATCTAGGTGAGAAACGTAATAATCACATACAAAACTAAGGCCATTCATTCTGCTTGATGTGTATGGTTACACTTATGCATGAAGCATTGCAGTGCATTATTATTAATTGTACAAGCTTCACCCCTGTAGTCTGGTCTATACTCCAGAGAAAGCTCAGTGGTAGAGTGATTAATAATTGAAAGATCTTTTATTATGAAAACACTGCAGTAACAGTATTTAATTCACAGTGGATACAAACACAGAGATTAAGGGGTATATTTACTAAACTGTGGGTTTGAAAAAGTGGAGATTTTGCCTATAGCAACCAATCAGATTCTAGCTGTCGTTTGTAGAATGCACTAAATAAATGATAACCAGATTCTGATTGGTTGCTATACGTCTCCACTTTTCCAAACCACCAGTTTAGTAAATGTACCCCTAAGTATCTGCAAATGAAGCTGTATATTGTATAGTACAGTGGATTCCAAACTTTTTCATTTCAAGGCACCCTTAGGGTCTTCAATTTTTTTTTTCAAGGCAAACCTAAGCCAAAATAATTACCAAGTAGTCCCCCGCCTTGCTTACCATTGGACCTGGCCGAAGCACCCCTGTAAGATCTCCAAGGCACCCCAGGGAGCCTAGGCGCACAGTTTGGGAACCACTGGTATAGTATATGATGAAAGCACAAAAATTATAATGGAAAACCTATAAAAGAGTCACTTTATATCTAATGGGGACTGAAGCATAATACTGGTATTTAACGTGTCCCTCTTTTTAGCGCATTATATCCCAGATGTCTCCCTCTCTCTTAGTTGCGCACTCTGGGCACATATTCTAAGCGCAACTTGTGTCACGTCTTCTACGTGCGTCTGTGTGAGTTGTGTACCCCTGAATTCAACAAGGAATGAATCTCAAGATACGTGGCTGATTGAATTCGGTTGCAAGCCGCCCACTTCACATAAAATCGTCTTACTTGCATTAGGGTACGCTAAGCACTGCTTGTTATAAATAGGGATGCTTGAGTTGACTTTTCAGGTGTGTTCTTAGGGTATGATTTTTCATCATCTATTTTATTTGAATTACATAGTGATTTGCAGATGACAGATCCTTCATGTAGTTGACCAACAATGTGTCTGTAATTTATAATGTATGCAAATAAAATTGCTACATTATAGATCTGTTTGAGGAGAAAAAAATCTTTTTAAAAATAACTGAGAATAAAAAAATATTGCAAATGTTGCAATCCTTGGGTAAATATACACCCCAACAAAAAAAACGACAGAAAGAATGTACCGAAACTGAAACATGTGGAAACATGTGGATTAAAAATTCTAAAAAGAGCGCAAACATTGAATTAATGTCACATGGTATATTAAAAAAGTCATTAATGATAGAAAATATTCCCCCCTTGAAATGTAATTTTAGAATGTTGTTAATGTCTACTGAACATAAAATGACATTGTACATTTTTCGTGATTGCAAACTCTTCCAGCATGCATATGAGACTGTTATCATTACTGATCGGGGCTTAGACCAGCGCCAGAACTGGTGGAAGTGATTTGGCAGAAAGACTAGTTACTTTCACGGCCATAGAGCTGTGGTTGCGTGCGCTCGAGTTTGGCACGCCCCTAGTCTGCACCGAATATGGCATCGTGCCCCTTCCCCACCCAGTTCACTCGCAAATTCATATGCTGTGGGAAGTGCCCCTTACGCTCACTTTCGCACGGACGTTGTTTGAGTACACAGCCATATCTCTCTGTTTCTCTTCGGCCATATCTGCCGGTTCTGGGGCTAAGCAAAGTGATTTTGTGTACAATATGCTCAAAATCGGTAGATACGTGCCTTGATGAGTCAGGTCCTCTATCTCCATACACCATTCCAGAGGGGAGATCTGAAGGGATTAGCATCTATTTCCTCCCCCAAAAGGTATTTTGCTCCAAACTCAAAACAATAAGGCTTATATAATAAAAATACTGCAGGTTATGAACAAAAAGAAGAAAGCTGTGTGGATGGGGCACTCCAATTAGAAAATAAAAAATATTGAATTTTATTGGTATGCATTAAAAAGGGGTAGAACTTGTAAGCGAAATAAAATCAAACATATAACACACAGTGATACAAAATATAAAATGCAATCTGTATTGCAAGGACTCCGAAACTGTTTGCACTGATATAGATAGCAGTGAGCTGTAATAAGCTATGACTATCTAATAAGCATGCTAATATATGCCCATAGATTAGTATTGTGCAGCTCCTGTATAGCGATATAATAGAACACTATATTGCCTGAATGGATATAGCGCTAATCAAAATTGATAAGGCAATGCTGATCTAAGTAATATAAAACCAACATGCAATTGGCGACTAAAGATAATCCACTAAAATTAGTAATGGTCCCACAATAGAAAGTCGCTGGTAACAATAAATGACAGGTAGCGAGTGGAACCTATTCTTGCTGATCGCGGGAGTAAGTGAAGAGTCCCTGCCTGTATAAACTGGGGAGCGATCAGGAGGATAGGAGATCAAAAGACAGGAGCGCAGTAATGGAGCCCTGAAACGCCAACGCGCGTTTCGCTGGGCTGCTTTTTCAAGGCTGTCAGCGGGGAGACGATTGACAGCTCTTATATAGTGTTTCCAAGTAGGTGTGTCACATCACGTGAGCAACATGGCCAATAGGATATTCAATGTCAGGATAAGTCATGATTGACATCTATTCTGACCAATCATGCATAAACTACATGTTGTATAGTCTATGTCCGTACGGAAAGAGCAATTTAAGAACATTAATAGTGGAATTGTCATGCAGATGTAAACTCCGCTGCTGACATAAATTTAATACACTATTTAAACTATTGCTGAGAGGTATATGGGAGAAAAAAGTAAATGAGAACTAATTCCCATTCAGAATGAATAAATAGAGAATTGTTTATATAGACATTGGTTCTGTACTAATACAAATTGTACAGTATATTCTTGTGAATCCAATAGCCTAACTTATATGATGTTTATAATATAATATATATATATATGTTAATTAAACAGGTTGGGTATCAGAGAGGGGAAAAAAATAGATACAATTGTAATAAAATAAGGAGGTATAATTATAAGGAGAGTCATAAGAATGACTTATAGCTATTATAGTCATTAAGACCATTCGGTACCATAGTTCCCATCAAAAAGATCTTTTTGGTTTCTTTTTTCAGGAGTTCCTTTTGGATATCTCCTCCCCGAATTCCCAGGGAGACCATTTCCATTGCAAACACCTTTAAATATTTTGGATTACAGTCATGATGGGTCATAAAGTGCTTGGCCACTGTAGTAATAGTTTTGAAATTCCCCTGATCTCTAATCCCATTTTTTATATTATAGACATGTTCGGACACTCTTTTTTTGAGGGTTCGAGTAGTCATCCCAATATACAGCTTGGGACAGGGACAAGAGAGGCAGTAAATAATACCTACCGAGTTGCAATTGAGGAATTCATCAATATGCCAGATTTTATTAAGTTTGTCCATATAGGACTTAGTAGGGATGGCGTACTGACAGAAATTACAGGTGCCGCACTTAAAAAAGCCCTTTGGTCTGCTATGGGTAAATTTGTTTTTTTGTAGGTGGCTGTGGACTAGAATGTCCTTCAAACTCCTTGACCTTCTCCAGCTAAATGAGATATGTTTGTCCAGCTCGCATTCCAGATCTTTATCGGAAAGTAGGACATGCCAGTGTTTCTGGAAAATGTCCTGGAGGTGTCGCCACTCAGTACAAAAAGTAGCCACCATACGAATCTTAGGGTTTTTATCAAACGGTTTATTTTTTGGATAAATTAATGATTCCCTCTCTATTTGAGATACAGTTGTGATGGTTTGTTCAAGAATCTTATTGCTGTATCCCCTATTTTTGAGTCTAGTTGTTAATTCTCTCGCTCTTTTTTCATAAGTAGTTTTCTCTGAACAATTCCTCTTGATTCTAAGGAGTTCCCCTTTGGGGATACCCCGTACCACTGATGGAAAATGGGCACTGCGATTGTACAGTATAGTATTAGTGGCAGTCTTTTTACGATACAAGTCACTCATCAGGCAACCATCCCCAGTTTTAGAAATCGTAAGGTCCAAAAAATTTATTTTAACTGTATTGATTTCTGAGGTCAATTTTAAGTTAAGATCATTTTCATTAAGTGCCATGATGAAAGTGTCAAAATGATCCACATCTCCATCCCACAGGATGAAGATGTCATCTATGTATCTGAGCCACATGATGACATTATTAGTGTATTTTTCATTAATGTCTGTAAACACATATTCTTGTTCCCACCATCCTAAAAAGAGGTTAGCATATGATGGGGCACAAACTGTCCCCATCGCAGTTCCTCTGATCTGCAGATAGAAACCCTCATTAAAAACAAAGTAGTTTTTACTCAGAACGAATTGAAGAAGTTTCAGAACAAATTCGTTCTTATCGGTATTATGATCCATACTAAGATAATAACGAACCGCATCAAGGCCTTGTTTATGTCCAATGTTGGTATATAGAGATTCTACATCCAGAGATGCCAATTTAACGTTGGGACCAACTGTAATGTCTTGTATCTTAGATAGGACATCGAGAGTGTCTCTGGTATATGAGGGTAAGCTCACTACAAAAGGTCTCAGGAAATAATCAACAAAGATACTGGCATTCTCTGTTAGACTTCCAATCCCAGAAATAATGGGTCTTCCTGGTGGATTGGTTTCGTTTTTATGTATCTTAGGTAAGATATATATCGTAGGTATCTTAGGATTTATCACTTCAAGAAAGTCATGTTCTGATTGAGAGATAATACCATTTTGAAATGCAGTTTTAATTAGTTTAGAGTATAAACTCAAAAAATTAGAGGTGGGATTGAATATTAAACGTTGGTAACATTGTGTGTTGTTTAGTTGGCGAAGAATTTCCCCCATATACTTCTCTAGGGGCAATAAAACAATATTGCCCCCTTTGTCAGACGGTTTGATTATAATGTCTTTCCAGTTTTCGATTTCTTTGAGGGCTTTACTTTCCAAAACACTCAGATTATTAAGATAATTCTTTCTACAATTTGTTCGAAAAAATAAGTCAAGATCTTTTGATACCAACTCAGAATAAACTTTAATTTGTGGAGAGATAGAGTTGTCTGGAAAGAAGGAAGATTTTTTCTTAAAGCAATGTCTAGAAATGTCCTCATATCCTATATCTGTGATGTCACTTTGGAGATCCTCTAAGATCCTTAGAGCCTGTTGCTCTTCACAGGAATTTAGATTTGTATTAGGATTAATGATGTTAGTACTGTCAGTTGTCTGAGATAAAAAAAAGTTGTGTCCCCGAACAAACATTTGTAATGTCCACTTGTTCTAATTTTCTTGATTTATAGAATTTTTTAAGAAGTAGTTTTCTCATGAATAAATTCAAATCTTTCTCCCACTCAAATAGATCCATGCTACGGGTGGGTGAGAAAGATAAACCCTTACTCAATAAACTAATGTGCTGTGGCAATAGTATTTTGTCCGTTAAATTAATGATCCTAAGGTTGGAGTCTAGGTCTTGTGTTTCCTTTGACTCCGACGATAGGTTAAACCTTCCTGATTGTCTGTTTTTTTTCTCCAATTTTTTGCCCCCCCCTCCGTATCTTTTTGGGTATATATTGCCTTTGTTTAAGGACAGGGGGTCTTTCCCTAAAAAATCCAGGTTGGTGGAATCTCTACTGGATGTTGAGCTTAATGAGTTATTTTCCTCCAGAGATTCTAATTCACTGGCAGAAGTTGATATTTGAGATTTCCGTAGTTTCCAACCAACTCTTTTAAAGACCTGTTTAGAGGCATAATCCTTTTGATCTCAAATAAATTTATTCTTCTTTTTAAAAATAATTTGTTTTTCAAAATTATCAAGATCAGATTTTAATTTTTCATAGGCCTTTTGGAATGTGTCTAAATTGTCAAATTCTTTTAATTTATCACCAAGAGAGGAGATCTCATTATTATAACGTTCTAGCATCATAGTATCATGCCTAACTAGGATGTTAATAAGTTGCTCAGCACATTGGGTTAGGGCAGATTCCCATTCTTCGGTTAATTCATCAGTAGCTAAGTCAAAAGCAGGATGTATTTTAGGTCTAACACCACGGGGTATCATCTTCTGACGAGTGTAATTTTCAAACATTGTTTTATTCCAATGTGTCTTGATCTGTTTGGACATAACTAGTCTCAAATCGTATAAATGGTCAGACCAGGTTTTTACATCCACATCAGTTTCTATTGTGTCTGGCCAGTGACTTAGATCCCCGTTATTTAACATTCTTGCTTGTCTCATCTGTAAATCATTACAAATATTAAAAAGTGGTCATTATAGAAGTTCTACCTTAGTATGAAGGAGATAAAGATATAGAAAATGTATAATTATATTGTGGTTAGTAATACCTAACCCTAAATTGTAATATCTGTGCTGGTGAAGATAGAACAGTGATGACAAAAAGTCTACACCTAAAAGATTAGTTACAAACACAAAATATCACCGCACTAGATAGTAGGATAATCTCCTCCAAAAATTATATATAAATATATATTATAGACCCAGGATAAATTACCCAGGGGGTGCACCCTACACTAATTGCATAATGAACAAAAAGAAGAAAGCTGTGTGGATGGGGCACTCCAATTAGAAAATAAAAAATATTGAATTTTATTGGTATGCATTAAAAAGGGGTAGAACTTGTAAGCGAAATAAAATCAAACATATAACACACAGTGATACAAAATATAAAATGCAATCTGTATTGCAAGGACTCTGAAACTGTTTGCACTGATATAGATAGCAGTGAGCTGTAATAAGCTATGACTATCTAATAAGCATACTAATATATGCCCATAGATTAGTATTGTGCAGCTCCTGTATAGCGATATAATAGAACACTATATTGCCTGAATGGATATAGCGCTAATCAAAATTGATAAGGCATGCTGATCTAAGTAATATAAAACCAACATGCAATTGGCGACTAAAGATAATCCACTAAAATTAGTAATGGTTCCACAATAGAAAGTCGCTGGTAACAATAAATGACAGATAGCGGGTGGAACCTATTCCTGCTGATCGCGGGAGTATGTGAAGAATCCCTGCCTGTATAAACTGGGGAGCGATCAGGAGGATAGGAGATCAAAAGACAGGAGCGCAGTAACGGAGCCCTGAAACGCCAACGCGCGTTTCGCTGGGCTGCTTTTTCAAGGCTGTCAGCGGGGAGACGATTGACAGCTCTTATATAGTGTTTCCAAGTAGGTGTGTCACATCACGTGAGCAACATGGCCAATAGGATATTCAATGTCAGGATAAGTCATGATTGACATCTATTCTGACCAATCATGCATAAACTACTTGTTGTATAGTCTATGTCCGTACGGAAAGAGCAATTTAAGAACATTAACAGTGGAATTGTCATGCAGATGTAAACTCCGCTGCTGACATAAATTTAATACACTATTTAAACTATTGCTGAGAGGTATATGGGAGAAAAAAGTAAATGAGAACTAATTCCCATTCAGAATGAATAAATAGAGAATTGTTTATATAGACATATATATATTGTATAGTACAGTGGATTCCAAACTTTTTCATTTCAAGGCACCCTTAGGGTCTCCAATTTTTTCAAGGCAAACCTAAGCCAAAATAATTACCAAGTAGTCCCCCGCCTTGCTTACCATTGGCCCTGGCCTAGGCACCCCTGTAAGATCTCCAAGGCACCCCAGGGAGCCTAGGCGCACAGTTTGGGAACCACTGGTATAGTATATGATGAAAGCACAAAAATTATAATGGAAAACCTATAAAAGAGTCACTTTATATCTAATGGGGACTGAAGCATAATACTGGTATTTAACGTGTCCCTCTTTTTAGCGCATTATATCCCAGATGTCTCCCTCTCTCTTAGTTGCGCACTCTGGGCACATATTCTAAGCTCAACTTGTGTCACGTCTTCTACGTGCGTCTGTGTGAATTGTGTACCCCTGAATTCAACAAGGAATGAATCTCAAGATACGTGGCTGGTTGAATTCGGTTGCAAGCCGCCCACTTCACATAAAATCGTTTTACTTGCATTAGGGTACGCTAAGCACTGCTTGTTATAAATAGGGATGCTTGAGTTGACTTTTCAGGTGTGTTCTTAGGGTATGATTTTTCATCATCTATTTTATTTGAATTACATAGTGATTTACAGATGACAGATCCTTCATGTAGTTGACCAATAATGTGTCTGTAATTTATAATGTATGCAATTAAAATTGCTACATTATAGATCTGTTTGAGGAGAAAAAAATCTTTTTAAAAATAACTGAGAATAAAAAAATATTGCAAATGTTGCAATCCTTGGGTAAATATACACCCCAACAAAAAAAACGACAGAAAGAATGTACCGAAACTGAAACATGTGGAAACATGTGGATTAAAAATTCTAAAAAGAGCGCAAACATTGAATTAATGTCACATGGTATATTAAAAAAGTCATTAATGATAAAAAATATTCCCCCCTTGAAATGTAATTTTAGAATGTTGTTAATGTCTACTGAACATAAAATGACATTGTACATTTGTTCGTGATTGCAAACTCTTCCAGCATGCATATGAGACTGTTATCATTACTGATCGGGGCTTAGACCAGCGCCAGAACTGGTGGAATTGATTTGGCAGAAAGACTAGTTACTTTCACGGCCATAGAGCCGTGGTTGCCTGCGCTCGAGTTTGGCATGCCCCTAGTCTGCATATGGCATCGTGCCCCTTCCCCACCCAGTTCACTCGCAAATTCGTATGCTGTAGGAAGTGCCCCTATGCTCACTTTCGCACGGACGTTGTTTGAGTACACAGCCATATCTCTCTGTTTCTCTTCGGCCATATCTGCCGGTTCTGGGGCTAAGCAGAGTGATTTTGTGTACAATACGCTCAAAATCGGTAGATACGTGCCTTGATGAGTCAGGTCCACTATCTCCATACACCATTCCAGAGGGGAGATCTGAAGGGATTAGCATCTATTTCCTCCCCCAAAAGGTATTTTGCTCCAAACTCAAAACAATAAGGCTTATATAATAAAAATACTGCAGGTTATACTCATATCCTGTAACCATAGCAATGGAATGTCTCAGTAGAGATTCAAAAAGTTTGATGAATGGGTGAATTGATAAATGATACTAAGGAAAAAGCAGAGGTATTAAACACTTTCTTTTCTTCAGTATTTACCGGAGAGGAACAAATGGCAGGAGTAATACCTAAAAATGGAAATGAAACCATGCCATTAATTAATACCTGGTTGTCAGAGAAAGAAGTCCAAAGGCGACTGAAGAATATTAAGATAAATAAAGCTCCAGGTCCAGATGGCATACACCCAAGGTGTGGAGTTAAACTCGGAAATAGCTAGACCGCTATTCTTAATTTTCAGGTATTCAATCTCATCAGGCTCAGTACCAAGGGATTGGCGAATAGCAGATGTGGTGCCGTTGTTTAAAAAGGGGACGAGATCACAACCAGAGAATTATAGACCTGTAAGCCTGACATCAATAGTGAGGAAACTACTGGAAGGTATTTTAAGGGACAGTATTCAGGATTACTTGGTACGCAATAAAATTATTAGTGGGAATCAACATGGATTTGTGAGGGATAGGTCATGTCAAACTAATCTAATTAGTTTGACATGACCTTAGTGGGACGTTAGTGGGAACTTAGACCAGGGCAGGACAGTAGATGTGATCTACTTAGATTTTGCAAAGGCCTTTTATAAAGTGCCACACAAGAGGTTGGTTTACAAAATAAGGGAACTGGGTCTTGGAATCAACATTTGTACTTGGATCGAAACTGGTTAGAGGATAGGGAACAGAGAGTTGTGATAAATGGAACATTTTCTAATTGGTCAAAAGTCTTAAGTGGAGTACCTCAAGGTACCGTGCTGGAATCACTCCTTTTTAATATATTTATTAATGACCTTGGTGATGGTTTAGAGCAGGCCTGTCCAACCTGCGGCCCCCCAGATGTTGTGAAACTACAAGTCCCAGCATGCCCTTCCAGCTATCAACTGGTTGTCTACTGGCAAAGCATGCTGGGGCTTGTAGTTTCACAACACCTGGAGGGCCGCAGGTTGGACAGGCCTGGTTTAGAGAGTAAAGTTTCTATTTTTGCAGATGACACTAAACTCTGTAAGGTAATAAAAACAGAGCAAGATGTAGCTTCTCTACAGAGGGACTTAAATAAACTGGAGGATTGGGCGGCCAAATGGAATATGAGGTTTAACACAGATAAATGTAAGGTTATGCATTCAGGGAGCAAAAACAAGAACGCAATCTATAAATTAAATGGAATTAATTTAGGAGAATCTATAATGGAAAAGGATTTGGGAGTGCTCATAGACAGTAGACTTAGCAATAGTGCTCAATGTCAAGCAGCAGCTGCAAGGGCAAACAAAGTATTGGCATGCATAAAAAGGGGCATAGATGCAAGGGAAGATAGCAGGGCCGGATTTCCCGCACCTAACCTAGGCACCTAGCGGCTCTCGGGGGGGCCCAGCTGGGGGGACAGGAGCAATTGAAAAAAATAATAATAAAAAAAAAAAATCGGCCCCTCCCCTGACTCGCGGCAGTGAGTCGGGGGAGGGGGGTCTGGTGCTCCACGATCAAAAGCATTGGTGGTCAGTGGTTAGCAACAGGCAGCCAATCGCTAGGCTGCCTGTTGCTGTGCAGCAGACAGGAAGCAGGACGTCTTCACTTCCTGTCTGCTGATCTGAGGAGCAGAGGAGCGACGCTGGCCAGCACAAGTTAACTACAGGTAAGTGAGAGGGGAACCTGCCCTGCATATCTATAGAGTGGGAGGGGGGCTGCCATGAAAATCTATAGGGAGGGAGAGCGGTTGATATGTGTGAAGGAGGGCAGAGGAGGGGGGCTGATATATGTGACTGGGGGAGTTTTGATGTGACGGGGGGATAGCTACCGAGTGGAGGTAAGGAAAATAGCTGCGGGATGGATGCAGGGTGGGAGGTAAGGAAAATGGCTGTAGGGGGGGTTAAAGAAAATGGCTGCAGCAGGGGTTAAGGAAAATGGCTGCGGAAGGAGGGGGGGGTTAAGGAAAATGGATGCAGGGGTTATTTAAAAAAATAGAGCAGCTTTGGAGGGCATAATCTCATGATTGTGTGGTGGTTACATGGATGCTCTCTGTGGTCTCAGCAATCACTAGAATACTAAATATTAGTGAGATGGGGCTGGTTGAGGTTTGTATTTTATTGACCACAAATATTTAGATATTGCTTATATATGCCTGAACAATGGGGTACTTTTAGCTGGCCATAATGGGGTGTTTTGTTTTAACTAAAGGGCCTAATCATTCAGGGTTTGTTAACATTTTGCATTATAATAAATTTTTGCATTTTCAAAACAGGACGCCAACTTTCCAGAAGCCAGCGAGAGGATAACAATATTGCAAGAGAGAAGAGCAAGAACAGGTAAGAGACAATGGCACAATCTGTCTAAATTTGAATGCTGGAGAATACACCTGAACATTCATATTCAGGAGTGTTCCTATACACATATATATTCGGGGGGGGCGCTGCGGCCGTATTAGCCTAGGGCTGCCAGAACCCTTAATCAGGCCCCGTGTGTGTGTATGTGTGTGTGTGTGTGGCCACTGTCTGTGTGTATTGTGTGTGTGTGTGTGTGTGTGTGGCCACTGTCTGTGTGTATTGTGTGTGTGTGTGTGGCCACTGTCTGTGTGTATTGTGTGTGTGTGTGTGTGTGTGTGTGGCCACTGTCTGTGTGTATTGTGTGTGTGTGGCCACTGTCTGTGTGTATTATGTGTGTGTGTGAGGGGCCATTGCGTGCGTGTATTGTGTGTGTGTGTGTGTGTGTGTGTGAGGGGCCACTGCGTGCGTGTATTATGTGTGTGCGAGGGGCCACTGTGTGTGTGAAGGGGGGGAGGGGCCCAAACCGATATCTTGCCTAGGGCCCCATGAGGTGTAAATCCGGCTCTGGAAGACAGTGTAATTTTGCCACTGTATGAATCGTTGGGAAGACCTCACCTTGAATATGCAGTACAGTTCTGGGCACCACTCTATAAAAAAGATAATTTGGAACTAGAAAGGGTTCAGAGAAGGGCGACAAAATTGATGAAGGGTATGGAGTCATTAAGTTAAGAGGAAAGGTTAGCCAGTTTAGGCATGTTTACTTTAGAAAACAGGCGTCTAAGGGGAGATATGATTACTATGTACAAATACATTAAGGGTCAATACAGAGAGCTTTCATGGGAACTTTTTACCCCAAAGACCATACACAGGACACGTGGTCATCCCCTAAGTTTAGAGTAGAGGAATTTTCACAACCAGCAAAGGAAGGGGTTCTTTACAGTAAGGGCAGTCAAGATATGGAATTCATTGCCAGGGAAGGCCGTGATGGCAGATTCAATAGATATGTTTAAGAAAGGGTTAGACTAATTTTTAGCGAAAAGGAGTATCCAGGGATACGACCGTTAATTAAAATGAAGGATAGTAGTGGATATAGGGTAAAAATAGGACTGCAATATTGAGTCTGAGGGGATTTTCACAATTGAAACAGATTGGCGGTTGCTTACTCTGGATCAATTTCAAATATAAGTGCAGGATCGCAGGAGATCCAAAATAGGTTGAACTTGATGGACTGGTGTCTTTTTTCAACCTCATCAACTATGTTACTATGTTACTATGATGTCTGTTTTCTTTTTTTGGTTAAGATACCCTTTTCCTTACTGCATACCACAAATGCATGCTGTCTAGGAGGGGAGGTGATTATTACTTGAATGAACTTGGTGAAAGTCTTGGTATGTGAATTGCTATGTATTTTTGTGGTGGGAATAGGGTCGGACTGGGTCACCAGGGGATCGGGCTATCCTCCAGTAGGCCCCGATCCTGATCGCTCCCCTCTTCGTTGGTGCGGGGAGCTGAAAACTTAAAAAAAAGAAAGCGGCGCTCACAGACTCCTCTCTGCTCCGTTCACACTGAATGTTGGGCGTGACGTCATCACACCCGACGTTCAGTGAGTTGCGCCGCAGAGAGGAGTCAGGAAGAAGACAGAAGACAGAAGGGAAGAAGAGAAGTAGAGAAGAAAGAAGCTGATAGAAAAGGTAAGTGAAGGAATGGAAGCAAGAGGGGGAGCACGGCAGAGTGAAAGGGGAGTACGGCAGAGTGAAAAGGGGGAGCATGGCAGAGAGTAAAAAGGGGGAGTATGGCAGAGTGTGAAAAGGGGGAGCACAGACAACATGCCATAGTGTGAAAGGGGGTCAAAGCAGCATGGCAGAGTGTGAAGGGGGCCAAAGCAGCATGGCAGAGTGTGAAGGGGGGCAAAGGCAGCATGGCACAGGGTGAAGGTGGGCCAAAGCAGCATGGCACAGGGTGATGAAGGGGGCCAGGAGAAGGGGGGACAAAAGCAGCATGGAGGGCGCAGTGTGATCATAAGGAGGCACAGCATGGTGATAAAAGGGCACAGTAATGTGTGTGTGATGGCAAAGCAGGCTTGTAGTAATGTGTGTGTGGTAGGTGGTGGCTAAATAATGGGTGCTATTTTGTTTGTAGGGTGAAGGTGGGGCAATTTAATTTTATAGTAGGGACTATTAATTTAAGATGAGGTGGTTTGGGGGCTATTAATTGAATGTGGGGCTCAGTTTGAGGACCATGAGGTCTATTTATTAAATGTGAATATGAATTATTTAATGGCAGTGACGGTTGCGGGAAATATGTATATTTATTATACGTAAATGCCATTAATTTATTGCAGGGGCTGTCTGGAGGGAGGGAAATAGGTTTATTAAATGGGAATACTATTACTTTAATATTGGTGCTGGAGGAAGGCCTAAGTATTAATTGTGGGTCCTACTGATTTACTGCCGAGGCTTGTTGGAATTTTCTAAATGTACCCATTATTTTTTCCAAATAGGGCCCCAAACATTTCAGGATCCAGACAAGCTGCAACTAAAGAAACCAGCAGCTACAGGTGGTAAAAGTGACAAGAACAGGTAGGACAGTCTGTCAAATGTCTAGTGCAGGCTTGGCTAACCTGGGATACTTCAGGTGTTGTGAAACTCCAAGACCCAGCATACCCTTCCAGCAATAAGCCGCTATATATTGGCAAAGCATGCGGGGGCTTGTAGTTTCACAACACCTGGAGTGCCACAGGTTAGCCAAGCCTGGTCTAGTGGGATAATCCATATTTTTGGTGACGACTGTTCTGCCCAATCTAAGGGGCAGGTCAAGACTGTGTACTCTTTATATACACAATGCATTCTTTATATAGTACACTATGGTGCTAGCTGTCCTTCATGGGCTGACCACTCCCCCTCTAGTGTCTGGTCCCGCCTCTATAATGGCTGGCCACACCCCCTCTGGTGGGCCCCTAGAGTTGCAGTCCCCTGGTGGGCCCTTCGTGCCCCAGTCCGACACTGGCTGGGAAGAATGATTATCGCCAAGTCACCAGTTAGTTTTATCTGTCACTATTTGCCAATGGCATAAAGCATCATAGAGACTGATTACATAGAGAAAGTGGCTATTAAGCCATATAACTTGTCAGATATAAAGCTCTGTATTGCAAGACTAGCTGGAGAACCTTAATCACTTTCCACATTTTCCTACCCACACAAATAAAGATAGAACATACATCGAGCGCTTTCTTCATGCGCATTTGTTTCAGCTTCAATCAAGAATAGATGAATTTGCATATGTTTTCATATGAAAATGATTATACATGAAGCCTACAACACAAAAAGCTAATCATGGTGCAGTATATATACATATAGCGGCACTTAAAAGGGGACAGTTTTTCAATATCTCTGTGACTTAATTAGGAAAGTACACCCTCAATCACCAGTGTCTTCACTCGTTGTCACCACCCTATTGGATGTATGCTTACAACATGCGCCTCACAATATGTTAACCCGGAAAACTCCGTTCCACATCAAGGCTCCACAATCAGATGTGCATCCGAAAAAGAGAAAACAGCGATCTGGTGCATTAGCTTTTTAATAAAACCAAATAACATACAAAGGGTGGACCCGTACCTTAAGCATAAGATATAGGAGGCATATAATCAAGGTAAGTGTTAAAAACTTTAAAACCAACGCGTTTCAACTTAATACAAAGTCTTTTTCAAGGTATGTTTTGAACTCCACCTCGATCTCCTTATATAGTCCTCCCTCTTCCGGATTTCATATGACTCATGGATTCCAAAATGAGGCTTGGATTTTCTCATTTCCGGAAGTAGAAGCTCATCTATAGCGAGGCTTGGATTTGCTATAAAGCTTTCAAAGTTCACGATGTATTACATGATATGAATATGATGGATAAAACTAATACAATATGTAAGGTCTATCTCTAACAATTAGATATCCATCACAACATTCTTATATTTTGGACATACTGATTCTTTTCACTGAAGCCGTTACCTCGGGAAGACAAAAAAGCACATAGAATGAATGAATAAAGGATAAAACACTGGAAATGTATTTTACTTTAGTTATATTTAGACATAATAGAAGCCACATTAAGTAAAGACAGTTGTGTATAGTACTATATATAAATACCATAGGTCACTTTAGAGATGAGTAGTGGAAAATATAACATAGCAGCAACATTTTAATGCAAAGTCAATAATATTAGTTGCTTCATTGAAGCTCCTATTGCTGGGCAAACACACATATATATACACATACTCATCTGTGGTAAATATGGAATATATCTGCTATGTACATACAATAATAACTATTGACATATAGTGGTGATATGGAAATGTAGAAGTGACGGTATGAAAAATATGAAGGGAATGTAAGTGAATGGAATTTGATAGTTTTACAATGAAGGCAGAAGGAGAAGTGGAAACCACCATATACACCCCACTTCCACCACTGGTACCATATAATATACTTACCAACTCATTTCTCAATGTGATAACAGCCTGGTTCTATTTTTAGTTCCTCATTTTCCACGGTAAATGATGTGGCTAAGTTAATAAATGATAGTAAAGGTATTTGTGAAACCAATTAGTGTAGTTAGTTATTGCAATTTGAAAGAAGACTGATCATTAGAACCAATAGGTAAAGGATTAATGTTGCCATATTATCTGTTATGCACGTTTTGTCGCTATCCAATAACGATTGTCGTATCTCGATTTGTGTTTCCAACGCACAAATATTTATTCTCAAAAAGTAGCAGAATAATTCAAGCGAAATAATAATAAGTACAGCCGTTAGTTATCGCAGGCGCTCTGGATCCAGTGAACAGTCATTCAGGTCTGAAGTCTGTGGTCAATGTGACTGAACATTAGATGAAAGCTACTGCTTATATGCAAACAGAAATACAGTAAAACAATGCAGATGGTATGGCTTGCTTCTATTGGTCCAGGCTTCAGGAAGGTCCAGGGGGTTGCAGATCATAGGCTAGTTCAAACTAGAGATGGTCACTGACCCCCGTGTTTTGGTTTTGGATTCGGTTTTGGATCTGGATTACCGTTGTGTTTTGGTTTTGGTTTTGGTTTTGCAAAACCGCCATTGCGTGTTTTGGTTTTGGTTTTGGTTTTGTTTGGTTTTGTTTTGCAATTTGTTATAAAAATTACATTTATTGGTGCTAAAATAACATAATTTAGGTATTATTTTGTAGCTACATTATTATTAACCTCAGTAACACTAATTTCCAGTCATTTTTTATTCAATTTTGAACACCTCCTATGTCACAATATGATTTTCATACACTTGAAAAGAAAAATTGCTGCAGTTCTTGCCAGTGATAACAAAAAGGCCATTGTCATGCCTGGGCATAAGACCAAAAATCCACTCTTAAGTGTGGAATTATTTTTACACGAATCCTGGCAAGAGTTGTCTATCCATTTGTAGCATTTTGAAAGCCACACTCAGTAGAGGTAGGGACCTTAACCATCTGGGATCCTCATCCATGTTTCGTCATTTTTCAGCGAGTTATTGGAAAACTGTTGGGAAAATCAGAAACTTCGGTTAAAAAAAAAATAACAACAAGCATTCCAGCATAATCTACCTCCCTTCTCTCATCTACATCCCAGCACCTGCAGTCTTCCCCCCCAACAATTGGCAGTTAAACAATCCTCTGCAAGAGGAAGCAAGAATGAAACCTGTCACCCAGTCGCAAAGCGGATCACAGACGCCCTGGGTACTATGCTAGTGTTAGATCTGCGTCCAATGTTCACTATTAATACAGTTGGTTTAAGACATTTAATTGAGGTGTTATGTCCCTGTTAGCAAATGTCATCACTATACCATTTTACTAGAAAAGCTAATTCTCTCCTGTACCGAAAGTTTACTAAAAATGTCATTATTGGGTGACAAAATGGTATTCTACCCACTGTACACTTAACCACAGATATGTGTACAAGCGTAACTGGGCAAACAAAATATTATATGATTGTGAAAGCCCACTGGGTTGGTCATTCGCCTTCCCCAGCATGGACAGCAGCAGCATGTACCCAGGTACATCACATTTTTGAGAAGTAGGCTACTCTGTGTATCAGCAGCTTCACTAAGAGGCATACAGCTGACAAACTGTTCCAAAAACTAAGGGATGTCATTGAAAGATGGCTAATCCTGCTTGGAGTCTCCTGAGGATATGTCATTTCTGATTACGACCCCAATATTGGTCCAGCATTACAGCGGGGCTGAATTCCATCACATTTCCTGTTTTGCACACACTATCAACTTGGTGTTACAGAACTTTTGAAAAATGACATGCAGGAGATGCTGTTTGTGTCCATAAACATTTAGGGTCAATTTGTGGTTTCTGCAACAGCATGTAGGAGAATACAGCAGCTGCAAGAAGATTAGCATTTGAGGGGAATATACTTTAGTCCAGCGAAGTAGTTACCTGTGAAGAAAGTGCAGACACGGTTAGCTTGAGTCAAGTGATTGCCTTAATAATAGATTTTGAAAAGGTGCTACATAAAATTATAGTGTGCAATAAAACAAAGTAAATGTGCTAACTATATTTTAATTGTAGATGAAATACTTAATTTTCTTTGCAAGGATCCCAGACTTATCAACATCTTGTTGGGACGTCTTCTCCTTCAGTTTCTCTGGCAACTGCTTGTAGTAAAAGAAATTGCTTTCCCAAGACACCCAGTGGTGATGCAGATGAGTCCGCTAAACATTTTGATATTTGCTGTGCTGTAAAAGAATTGCCCAAAAACCGTGACAGCTCTGCCCTAAAATCAACTAGTCATTCCCTTTGGAAGGCCATTATCAGCAATTACATCATACTACACAGACTTCTATGATATTGGGATATTGGGATGAATTAGTATTGTTGGAGGAAGATTATCACTAAACCCTGCCACCTCTCCAGTTTCGCAGTGAGCTATGGTACAATAAAATGTAACTGCAGATTTAGACCAAGACTGTCAGCCCTATTATTTCTATTTCAGCAATTACAATTAGCAATGGAGCAATGGAGCTCTTCTCTTTGGGTGTTACCTATATAACGCAGCACAATTTGCCTGCAAATTCTACAGACAAGCCTGCTTGTCTTCCTCTCCATCAATGACTCTTAGCAATTGAGCACTCGTCTTTGGGTGTATATTACACCCAAACATTATTAGTGAAAATTATGAAAAATACAGTTTAATCCCTGATAGGCCCTCCACCATCCTTTGCATGTTAATAGTAGGATTGGTTGGAATTATGGTCAAGGTCACACATTTTTTTGACAAATCCTTCAAACCAGCCCAGATGTCAAACTGTTGTGGTCTGCCCCCTGCGTCATCCCTGCTTGTGTTTGGAAAGTGCATATTGGTGCCAGAACCTCACATGCCAGAACTGCTCCCACTGGTGCCACACTGCTGCAGGACTTACACAATCAACCGCATCCTCATCGTCGGATACCCAAATCTCCCCCACATCCTCTTCTAAAGACAAAGTGTCATCCTCACTTGGTGTATCACCGGCTACACTCGGGCTGTTCAGGCACATATCAGCAGAACTGCTGAAAGGGCCCTTCTTTATGGGTAGACTAACAGAATGGTCACGATTAGACATCCCACTGTTGGATGGACTCTCCACAGGGATTGTTGTCATTTGTGAATCAGAGCAAATATTCTCCTGTAATGCCTCACTGTTATCTTGCAGCTCGGCTTTGACGCGTAACAGTAGTTGTGCACCAATTGTAGGCTGGGTAACTTTTTGGGATCTGCCACTAATAGCCAAAGGTGAAGGCCTCATTCTCTCTTTGCCACTGCGTGTGTAGAATGGCATGCTTGCAATTTTTTTTTTATCGTCACTTAACTTTTGCTCAGTTACACTGCTTTTTCGCTTCAATACAGTAAATTTTTTTTTGGTTTTTGTTTTTTGCACTAATTTGAAAACACTCTGTTGTTTGACATCGCCTTGGCCAGATGACGTACTGGGAACACTAACATCAGGACTGGTGACAGAACCTGGTTGCTCATTTAGATCATATGTGGACTGCTTTGAATCCATTGCGTAGATACTGCTGACAGATATGACTTTTGACAGCCAGAAATATTAATGCACAATTAGAGAGGACACCCCAAAAACACTGAGGAGTGCTAACATTTATTGAGTAGATACTGCTGACAGATATGACTTTTGACAGCCAGAAATATTAATGCACAATTAGAGAGGACACCCCAAAAACACTGAGGAGTGCTTAAAATTATTGAGTAGATACTGCTGACAGATATGACTTTTGACAGCCAGAAATATTAATGCACAATTAGAGAGGACACCCCAAAAACACTGAGGAGTGCTTAAAATTATTGAGTAGATACTGCTGACAGATATGACTTTTGACAGCCAGAAATATTAATGCACAATTAGAGAGGACACCCCAAAAACACTGAGGAGTGCTTAAAATTATTGAGTAGATACTGCTGACAGATATGACTTTTGACAGCCAGAAATATTAATGCACAATTAGAGAGGACACCCCAAAAACACTGAGGAGTGCTAACATTTATTGAGTAGATACTGCTGACAGATATGACTTTTGACAGCCAGAAATATTAATGCACAATTAGGGAGGACACCCCAAAAACACTGAGGAGTGCTAAAATTTATTGAGTAGATACTGCTGACAGATATGACTTTTGACAGCCAGAAATATTAATGCACAATTAGAGAGGACACCCCAAAAACACTGAGGAGTGCTAACATTTATTGAGTAGATACTGCTGACAGATATGACTTTTGACAGCCAGAAATATTAATGCACAATTAGGGAGGACACCCCAAAAACACTGAGGAGTGCTAAAATTTATTGAGTAGATACTGCTGACAGATATGACTTTTGACAGCCAGAAATATTAATGCACAATTAGAGAGGACACCCCAAAAACACTGAGGAGTGCTTAAAATTATTGAGTAGATACTGCTGACAGATATGACTTTTGACAGCCAGAAATATTAATGCACAATTAGAGAGGACACCCCAAAAACACTGAGGAGTGCTTAAAATTATTGAGTAGATACTGCTGACAGATATGACTTTTGACAGCCAGAAATATTAATGCACAATTAGAGAGGACACCCCAAAAACACTGAGGAGTGCTAACATTTATTGAGTAGATACTGCTGACAGATATGACTTTTGACAGCCAGAAATATTAATGCACAATTATGGGGGACAACCCAAAAGCGCTGGGGAGTGCCAAATATGAAGAAAAAATAATAAACCTCTATCCTCCTCTCTGCACTAGCGATTTTGGTTAGAGCAATTGCAAGAACAATATTGTATTCTTTCTCTGTCCCTGCTCTAATTAGCCTATGACTACACCCTGCTCTCTCCCTCTGTCAAATGGCGATGGATTGCTGTGGAGGCGTGTATTTATAAAGTTGAAGTATCGCGAGAACCGAGTCCCGAGATCCGACGACGTCACAATGACGTTCGGCCTCGATTTGGATTCGGAATTGGCGGGAGAGTACCGAGCTGCTCAGCTCGGTACTCGGATACCCAAAGTTCGGGTGGGTTCGGTTCTCGGAGAACCGGACCCGCCCATCTCTAGTTCAAACTAAAGAATCCAAAGGTGGGGTTCATCTCTCCAAGGGATGTGTTCCTTTCTTCCCGCCAAGACTCCAATTAGAACTAGTCTATTAGCATTTTATAGTCAGCATTATATTAAAGGTTTATTCCCTAACATCAATAACTAGAGTATGCAATGTGCGATCTCTTCGCCGAATGCACCGGACAGCTGCTGATGTAAAGGGGATTAATAAGATATCAGACATGACACATTTCCTTTAACCTGAACCATATGTATCACTAATATGCATATAACTTATAATATTACACATAAACACTACTATATTTCGACATAAATAACTATGTGTTGCAACTACGATTAATGTGTACTATTTACAAATGTGTGTGTGTGCGAATGTATACAAAAAGTGTAAAAACTGTTATTGCAACGTGTTGTGGCTAGATATACGCCCATCCACGCCGTAGCGTGCTCTACGCATAATTTCAGAAAAAGACAATCAAATTTGCTCGATATTAATTGAAATGACTTTATCCAATTTGCTGACTTTGACTTATCACACAGTGGGGGTCATTTACAAATTTAGAAAAATTCTGAGGTGCACTGTCTCTTCCTGATTTGTGATGTTATGTGTCCGTTTTGGTTCTTACTAAATTGAAATATACATGAAACATACATAGACTGGTGCAGCAATATGTCACGGAATGTGGAGTAGGATGTGGGCAAATAAGTGTATTGGAAGCAGAAAGTAGGATTCACTAGAGCACAGATAATCTCTTTGACACCTAGGTATCCAGGATATTATCAGACCTTTGCTGCTCCTCCTATGTCTTCTCAGTAGCGTGGCTTCTACTTAAGCATGGCGGCTGTCGGCACACAGCAGACTGGAGGAGACAGTGTCTCGTGAGATAATGCCTACGTCATCTAGCGAGCTCCATGTTAGAGGGACCCGACATAACTGGACTGCACAATAACTGCCAAACCCCCCATGGACAGATCAACAGCAACAACACCCCCTTCCCCCAAGTCAGAAAAAAATTAAAGTTTTAAGTAAAAAAATCCCACAAAAGACCCGCTCGGGCCCTAATACTAAGTACTTGCCCACCCCACTCAGTAACTCTTATTATATTATAGGTCTGTGGCAATAGTGCTGGCAAATGTTTGTGCTTTTCCCCCAATCACATTTAAAAACGTGACAAGGCAGGAACGTGCCCTGTCTCTCCTGCTGTTTGCACTGATAAATGGACCACTAGCTGAAAAGACTCACAATACCCAGATATCTAGGTGTGGGCATGAAGGTCATAGTCTTGTCCAGTTGATAATGGAAATTCAGCTTCCCGTCTGCCCCTCATACGCCCTCCTCCCATGGACAAATCGAGACATGTCTAAGCATATGACAAAACCTAGCAAGCACATATTGAATGCAGCTAGATGTCTAGCGGTGTCTAGCTAGAAGAAGACTGACCTAACCACACTGATAGCAGTTATCATTAAACTTTGTCAAGTGCCCTGCTTGGAGCATAAAGCCAGTATAATGCACAGCTGTCCAAATAAATGTAACAGTAAATGGTATGGGTCTTTCCCATGCCTATGGTATTATTGTCTGCGGCCCCCACAAAATCCTTCCCTTACTATCCTTTACTAATGTTCCTCTTTCCATTCCCACCAACATCTCCTTCAGGGAGCCCATTCAACATTATGCCTTCTGCCTCCCACCTACATCAGTCATATCTTGGAAGATAGTTGTGTGTTATTGCCAAAATAAAGGTCATATGTTGTTTTGGAAATGACCTGAACATGGAATTGAAAATGTTTATTTATGTAAAGTGCCCTTGCTTTGTCCCTCCCTCCCCTTATTTTCTCTTCTGTACTCCTCACCAAACTATTTAAAACAAATAAAATTGAATTGAAAAATAAAACATATTATTTGATCTTATTATTTATATAGCAATATAGACTGAATTTAAAGACAATTTAGAGTATTGTGTGAACAAATGTTAATTTATTAAAAGAGGAGGATGCCATTGTATAGATTGCAGAGGAGCACCCAATATTCCCAGCACCGGCCAGCACTGTCCCCAACACTGAAGCCAATTATCACATGATCGATCCATCAGGTCCTCCTGTCAAAATCATCATCTCCTCCATTTTTACACCCACTATAGTATTTTTCATGTCACAACAACATAGCTGACGTTTTTCCTACTATGAAACATCAAACAGTCCCACTCATATCACAGCAACTAACCAAGAGATTAGTGACACCAACCACCCACACTCATTTCACCAGTTCTCCAGTATCACATCCACTGTAAGTTTTATGTCATACTAATAAAGCTGAGATTTTCAAAAGTTTTTCCTACTATGACATATCAGACAGCCCCACCCATATCACAGCAACTAACCAAGAGGTTTGTCAAAGCCATCAGCCACACCCATCAGCCACACCCATCAGCCACACCCATCAGCCACACCCATCAGCCACACCCATTTCATCACAATGACTGACATCCGGAGGTCATTGTGACATGTCAGTTGCCTATATAAAGGGAAGTTTCTGGCCACTAGACATCAGTCACTACTACAGGCTTAAAGCAGAAGGACTTGTCAGCCTGAAAGCTCTGAAAAAAGGAGGAGATCACCCTGCAGTGGTAACGGCAGTAGGTACAATATGAATATAATAACTTAGAGGTAAGTTCTCAGTATGTAGGATGTGTGACTGAACCTCTGTGTTCGCCCTTTAGGCGTAGATGGTGGGGTCTGCTCACTGGTCCATTGTAGAGAAGGGAAGGGGAAGGCGATGACATATTATTGACGTAGAGAGGAAAGGTGGCTGTGACCCTGAAAAAAATGTGATCAGTGCTTTACACTGCTAGAGAGAAATTGGACTCCAGTAAGAGGGCTTCTCTATATGAGCAGCAGCTAAGAGTTCCTAGAGTCAGGCAAGACACAGATAGAGATGTTATGGCAGCTACAAGTGTGAGGATGACAGCCGGCAGAGGAAACTAAAGCTTTAGTGTAGATCCTATCTTCTAAGGCTGACTTACTACATCTTACTTTAAAACGTATGTTAGGGTTTGTAGAATTGTGGAAGCTAGAGTTTACAGGTGTAATAGTTTTCTTAGATGGATTTTGAAAGGATTCAGTACTAACTAAAATCCATTAGAATCAGTGCCACTAACTATTGTAGACATTCTACGATGATATTACATGCACGTCATCTGCCTGATGTATTTTTCGCTTTTATAGCTTGTTCCCTGGTAAAGGATTGTACGGTGTGAATAGGATGCAGCCTGTATTGTACACGAGGATGCTCCCTGCATTGTGTTGTCCTAGGACCTAGGATGTAGTTTGTATTGTACAGTAGAATGCTTTCTGTATTGTAGATAGGTCAGTAGAATGTTCTCTGTATTGTAATGGCCAATCAGCGGCTTTCCCAAGCTCCAATCAGATACAGGACATTCTGATTGACTGTTTGTGTATTTATCTCTTCATACATTCTCACTGCAGCTCCTCAAGGAGCAAATAGTAGTGTCATTCTCTTAAAATTTTACATTATTAACCCATCTGGATGCATAAAAGAAGAAAGACTATTAATTTAAGAGGCTAATAAGAGGTAAGTGAGAGCAGTGGAGGATTTTTTTATTTTATATAAAATAATTTGAAAATTGGTGTCTGTTTTTCTTTTGAAATGTAGTTAAAATTGTGTATTGACATGTTCCTGCATGTGTTTATCTTTGAAAGCCATGCCTGTCCCCAAAAAGAGGTATAGAGGGCTTTGGGATGGAGGAATCTCTTCTTGGGGGCAGGACTTTTAAACCATCGTGGCTTTGGGTGCAGGAGGCAGGGATGGCAACCTGATCTGTGCTTTATAATGCTAGAAAGAATTTGTATCACAGTAAGAGGCTTTTCTATATATCCAAGTAGCAACACTTCACACAGCAGCAAATCGATCCTAGAGTCAGGGCAGACTAAGATGTAGATGTTTATTGTAGCTCAAATGTGAGGATGACAGCCAGCAGAGGAAGCTAAATATCCCAGTTTAGATAAGTTCAAATACACATATTACTTCAAAACATAGTAAGTTATCACCTAAGGTTGAAATGCACATATTACTTTAAAGCACAGTAAGTTAGCATTTGTTAAAATTGTAGAAGATAGAATATGTATTTTTATCTTTGAAAGCCATCCCTGCCCCCAAGAAGAGGTACAGAGGGTATTGGGAGGGTGGAACCTCTTCTTGGGGGCAGGGGTGGCCTTCAAAGTGGCTTTGTGCTGAAGTACTTTAACCCATCTGGATGACTTCAGAAAAGAAGAAAGACCATCCACTATTCATTTAAGAGGCTAATGAAGAGGTAAGTGAAGGTTTTGGTGGATTTTTATTTTATATAAAAGAATTTGAAAATCGGTGTCTGTGTTTTTTTCATAGATAGATAAAATTGTAGAATTATATGTTACAGCATATGTTTATATTTGATAACCATCCCTGCCCCCAAGAAGAGGTACAGAGGGCTTTGGGAGGGTGGAACCTCTTCTTGGGGGCAGGACCTTCCCACCATCATAGCTTTGACCTTGTAGAATCTTAGGTGCTGGAGGTGGGTGATGGCAACATGATCTGTGCTTTACACTGCGAGAGAGAATGTGGACTCCAGTAAGACGTTTTTCTATAGATCCAAGTGGCAGGATTTAAAGCAGCAACAAAGAGTTCCTTGTAGAAGATAGAATATGTATCTTTAAAAGCCATCCCTGCCCCCAAGAAGAGGTACAGAGGGCTTTGGGAGGGTGGAACCTCTTCTTGGGGGCAGGACCTTCCCACCATCATAGCTTTGACCCTGTAGAATCTTAGGTGCAGGAGGCGGGTGATGGCAACATGATCTGTGCTTTACACTGCGAGAGAGAATGTGGACTCCAGTAAGAGTCTTTTCTATATATCCAAGTGGCAGAACTTCACGCAGCAGCAAAGAGTTCCTAGAGTCAGGGCAGATTAAGATATAGATGTTTATAGTAGCTCAAATGTGAGGATGACAGCCAGCAGAGGAAACTAAATATCCCACTTTAGATTAGTTCAAATACACATATTACTTTAAAACATAGTAAGTTATCACCTAAGGTTGAAATGCACATATTACTTTAAAGCACAGTAAGTTAGCATTTGTTAAAATTGTAGAAGATAGAATATGTATTTTTATCTTTGAAAGCCATCCCTGCCCCCAAGAAAAGGTACAGAGGGCTTTGGGAGGGTGGAACCTCTTCTTGGGGGCAGGGGTGGCCTTCAAAGCAGCTTTGTGCTGAAGTAATTTAACCCATCTGCTTGACTTCAGAAAATAAGAAAGAACATTCACTATTCATTTAAGAGGCTAATGAAGAGGTAAGTGAAGGTTTTGGGGGATTTTTATTATATATAAAAGAATTTGAAAATTGGTGTCTGTATTTTTTTCATATATAGATAAAATTGTAGAATTATATGTTACAGCATATGTTTATATTTGATAACCATCCCTGCCCCCAAGAAGAGGTACAGAGGGCTTTGGGAGGGAGGAACCTCTTCTTGGGGGCAGGACCTTCCCACCATCATAGCTTTGACCCTGTAGAATCTTAGGTGCAGGAGGCGGGTGATGGCAACATGATCTGTGCTTTACACTGCTAGAGAGAATGTGGACTCCAGTAAGAGGTTTTTCTATAGATCCAAGTGGCAGGACTTAAAGCAGCAACAAAGAGTTCTTGGAGTCAGGGCAGACTAAGATATAGATGTTTATAGTAGCTCAAATGTGAGGATGACAGCCAGCAGAGGAAACTAAATATGTTACTTTAGATTATTTTTGGTTGAAATGCACATATTACTTTAAAACATAATAAGTTAGCATTTGTTAAAATTGTAGAAGATAGAATATGTATTTTTTATCTTTGAAGTCCACCGCTGCCCCCAAGAAGAGGTACAGAGGGTTTTGGGAGGGTGGAACCTCTTCTTGGGGGCAGGGGTGGACTTCAAAGCAGCTTTGTGCTGAAGTACTTTAACCCATCTGGATGATTTCAGAAAAGAGAAAAGACCATTCACTATTCATTTAAGAGGCTAATGAAGAGGTAAGTGAAGGTTTTGGGGGATTTTTATTTTATTGAAAAGAATTTGAAAATTGGTGTCTGTGTTCCTTTTCATATATAGATAAAATTGTAGAATTACATGTTCCTGCATGTGTTTATATTTGATAACCATCCCTGCCCCCAAGAAGAGGTACAGAGGGCTTTGGGAGGGTGGAACCTCTTCTTGGGGGCAGGACCTTCCCACCATCATAGCTTTGACCCTGTAGAATCTTAGGTGCTGGAGGTGGGTGATGGCAACATGATCTGTGCTTTACACTGATAGAGAGAATGTGGACTCCAGTAAGAGGCTTTTCTATATATCCAAGTGGCAGAACTTCACGCAGCAACAAAGAGTTCCTAGAGTCAGGGCAGACTAAGATATAGATGTTTATTATAGCCCAAATGTGAGGATGACAGCCAGCAGAGGAAATTATATATCCCACTTTAGATTAGTTTGGTTCAAATGCACATATTACTTTAAAACATAGTAAGTTAGCATTTGTTAAAATTGTAGAAGATAGAATATGTATTTTTATATTTAAAAAGCCATCCCTGCCCCATGATCTGTGCTTTACAATGCTAGAGACAATTTGGACTCCAGCAAGAGGCTTTTCTATATATCCAAGTTTCAGGACTTCACGCAGTAGCAGAGTTCCTAGAGTAAGGGCAGACTAGGTTGTAGATATTTATGTAGATGCTGTCTGCGTTTTATCATTGGGTTCAGTCGTGTGGAGATAATAATGTTATAGGATTCAGAGTAAATTGTCATGAATTGGGATTCGTATCCCATACTTCTGCAACGTTTTATGCCTTAGTCTTTTATTTTTTTGGTGGATACTTACTGAGATATTACAAGTAATAGTGAGTAGATTTCCAAGGTACAATGAGGAAGGTTGTTTTATCAGTGTAATCCAGGTGCTACTGAGATTGTGCTGGGCTTTCTATGTGCCTGAGCATAGTGTTTTGTAATTGGACCACAGCTCCTTTTTACTATGCTGTGTCACTCAAGGCTGTGATAATGGTACAATTTATTTGTCCATATATACCGGGAAAAAACAGGTACTGAGTTATACGTAGGTCGTCTGCTATTCTCTATCTATACCACTTCTCTTGGAAAACTAATAAGCTACTTTGGATTTCAGTATCATCTCTATGCGGATGATACACAAATTTATCTATCCTCTCCTGATCTTTCACCATCTGTGTTGTCTTGCGTTACTGACTGTCTTTCTGCCATTTCATCTTGGATGTCTTCTCGCCAACTCAAACACAATCTTTCAAAAACTGAATTAATAATATTCCCACCCAAAAACAGAAGCTTCCTGCCTGACATTTCTATTTCTGTTGATAACATGACCATAAATCCCACCCCGCAAGCTCGTCGCCTAGGGTGTAATCCTTGATTCACAACTGTCGTTTATTCCCCACATCAACTCTATATCTAAATTATGTTACATACACCTAAAGAACATTTCCAGAATGCGCACATATCTGACACAAGACACCGCAAAAACATTAATTCATGCACTCATCTCCCACATTGACTATTGCAATTCCCTCCTTACTGGTCTCTCCAAAGTCAGACTTGAACCCCTACAATCTATTTTGCACGCAGCGGCTAGATTGATTTTCCTTACTAACCGTTATTCCTCTGCTGAGCCACTCTGTCAGTCTCTACATTGGCTGCCTGTATATCAACGAGTCCATTATAAAATTCTTCTACTAACATACAAGGCCATCAACAAAATTGCACCGACATACATTTCCTCACTGGTCTCGAAATATCTCCCTACTCGACACCTCCATTCTGCACAAGATCTACGTCTCTCCTCCACTCTCATCACATCCTCCCATTCTCGTTTACCGGATTTTTTCCGGGCTGCACCCAGTTTGTGGAATTCCCTCCCAGGCATATTAAGACTTTTCTCTAGTCTTCAAACTTTCAAGCGTTCACTGAAAACCCACCTCTTCAGACAAGGTTGTGATATTCCTCAACCGCCATCTTAATTTCCCTAGATTACCCTATTACCATCCTCTACACTGCTAACGCAAGACAACAACCCTCTGACCAACATTGCCACACACACAGCCCACTCAATACTTTTACCTTTGCGTTCTAGCTGGTCCATTGTGCAATATGATGTAACACATGCCCTTGTGTTTATAACTCCCATTGTCCTATAGATTGTAAGCTTGCGAACAGGGTTCTCTTACCTCTGTCTGTATGTTTTACCCAGTATTGTCTTATCAATGTTTGTTCCCAATTGTAAAGCGCTACAGAATTTGCTGGCGCTATATAAATAAATGATGATGATGATGATGATGATGATAGATGCAAATTACATCCCCCCTCCAATGCAACATGCTTTTGCCCATGTGCAGAGTTTTTTATGCTTTGCTCTACTTAATAACTCAGGCCCTATGACTGTTGTGCTCAAGTTCAATTCTAGAGAACAAACCTGGATATGTTACTGTATGAGAAGGTGATCAGAAGACAAAGTAAAACACAGTGTCAGACATGTATACTGTCCTGTCCTGTGAAACAAAGAACCACACAACAGGGGAGTAAGTGCCATGCAGGGCTTCAAAATCAGTATTTGTAGCTAAATAAATATATTTATTATTTAAGGTTATTTTTTTTTCTTTTATTTTTTTTATAATTCAGTGCTGTTATTTTTTCGTGTTTTGGGTTTTATTAGAGCTTTGAAATCTCTGGCTACAGCTGCTTTAATCAGATATTTATTGCTTAGAGTCTTAAAGGCGTATTCTATTTGTTTTATATTGAGTGGTGGATTGGGAAAGAGAAAGATTAGCCTTCACCCAACAGACAGGGGATACACAATTACTATGTTACTCTTTGGACTCAACACACCTTCCACATTAGAGAAACACAGAATGGTGCTGTTTTGTGTTGGATATTAGGAAAGACCTAGTTATGAGATGTCATGGTCTGGGACAATGTCAGCTACAGAAATTTAGCATTTAATCTCATATTTAACCTCACATTACAATATACATAGAGTCTGGCATTCTCCAGCTAAACATAGCCAATAACAGACAGGAGAGATTCAAGTTTGATGCAAAATGATAATTCTTTAACAGAGAGTTGAGAATCCGTCCAATAACAGGCAACAAACTAACCAGGATGTGGGAAAAGTTATTTTGTATTTGATACAGGAGCCTGCTCAATATTTTGTTAGGGTTAGCTTTACACCCAGATATGATGTGAATGAGTTCTCTGTACAGCGCTACGGAATTATTAGCGCTATATAAATAGCTGCTGCTGCTGCTGCTGATATCTAGGTTTGGGCATGAAGGTCATAGTCTTATCCAGTTGTTAACGGAAATTCAGTTTCCCCTCTGCCCCTCATACTCCCTCCTCCCATCGACAAATCGAGCATATAACAAAACGTAGCAAGCACATATTGAATGCAGCTAGTTGTCTAGCGATGTCTAGCTAGAAGAAGACTGACCCAACCACACTGACAGCAGTAATCATTAAACTTTGTCAAGTGCCCTGCTTGGAGCATAAAGCCAGTATAATCCACAATGGATGGTGGGCCTTTCCCCTGCCTATGGCAGTGCGCAGGCATCTTCAGCCACTGTTGATTACAGTGTATTCAACTGTGGAAGGCATTTGCTAAGACTGAAGTCGGCAGAAATTGGAGGCCAGAGCTCATTTTTACCACCATAAAGCAGAAATGACAGTTTCTGCTTCAAAAGGTTCCTCTTTTATTCACCAAGTACGAAATAGGGACGCAAAATGCAAAAGATGTGTGCACAATTAAACATGCGCTGTAGCATAATTACTAACGTTTTACATCTACTACAGCTGGTCACACACTGCATTGTCTAGGCGGACCTTTGTGCTCTATACTTCCATCATGACGTTTAATAAACTTGTATTTTAAATATAGTTTTTCACGCATATTGACTGTATACAGACAAGAAAGTAAGTATAGATAGTGGAAATTGCATCCTCTATACTAAAGAGATGAATTGTAGTGTCCCTGTTTTTCAACTCTGAAAAACAGGGACATTTAAAGGGAAAATAATTTTAAGTGACAAATCTCTAATACCTGGGACGGTCTCTGGATAGTGGTGAACTATGATGGAATTTAGATTCATTGGAGTGAATGAATATTTCTATTGCAGCTTCTGAGTCCATCTACCCACAAATATGCCATTACTCTTACTGAAATGTGGGTATTAGAGTGCACCAGTCTGTTACTGCAAGAGTATGTTTATTATTTGTGCTCCCCAATCCAGAGCAGACACAAATCCAGGCCATTGGATGGAGAATTTTCTTAATGAAACCAGGTTTAAGGCTAGAAACAAAGGAGCCAGGGCAAAGAAAATCTGTTGCCAAACACTTTATAATTTATTAAAAAGTTTCTGATTTATGTAGAAAGGCAATGATTAAACCATATAAAGGATAAACTACCATCATTGACCAAATCTACTTATAGCAATAGAAAACCCTTACAAAGACAAATCCTTGTCTAGAGGTCTCTTGTCCAATCACGCAGGGGTTTGGACAGCCAATTTAATAGTCTTATGCTAGATTGTCCCCAAAATGTTGCAGGCACGAGACCAACACAAATAGCAGTGCTTAAATGGATGGATGATGGAAAATCTGGTTGGCCCATGATCATGATCTGCCAGTGTGTGCAGGGCTGTCTTAACGCATGGGCATGCTGGGCAGTTGCCCGAGGGCCCCACGAGCATAGAGGCCCCATAGGCTTGTCAACTTTTTAGCATATTATTCCGGGAGACTTATTCATAACCTTCAAACCCTCTTTATTAAATTGTTTAGGTGGACTAATCTCAGTATCAGCTGTTATTTGACATACGATATTGCTGTTGCAAATAAATATCTTAACCTTGACAAAAACAATGTACACATACTAATTGTACATCAGTGGGCGAGTGGTTGTGTAGGTAGGGCCCCAGTGCACTGCTTTGCCCGGGGGCCTCTAATGTTGTTAAGGCAGCCCTGCATGTAAGGAGATGGGATCTAATTTGGGGAGATCTGATGGAATGTGTGATCAGTTGGCATGTGAGGAGGTTAGATTGGCATGTATGGGGTATGCGTGGAGGCCTGATTGCATTTGGAGAGGCTCATAGTCATGTAAGAGACATGTGGGATGGCATGTAAGGGACATGTGGTTAAATCTGTTGACAGATGGGGAGATCCGATTTACATGTGGAGAGGTATAATGGCATGTGGGAAGTTCTGACGGGCATGTAAGGGACATTGTGGGATGGCATGTAAGGGACATGTGGTTAAATCTGGTGGCAGATGGGAAGGTATGATTTGCGTGTGGAGAGGTAAAATGGCATGTGCTGAGGTCTGATAGCAATTGTCTGATGGGCATGTGGGAATATCTGACAGGCATTTTTGGGGCATGTAAGTAGATTTGATGGCATGTGGAGAGGCTGATGTGCATGTAAGGGGCACGTGGGAAGATCCGATGGGCATGTAAAGAGGTCAGAGGGGCATGTTAAGAGGTCTGAGGGATTGTGGATACAGAAGGAGCATGAGCTGCTGTGAAGAGACTGTAAGTACCCTTTATTAAAGTAATTTTATCGTTTTCAAATAAGCATTGCCTAATCAATTGTATGTGTTTCCAAAGCACAAAGTGATTTATTTTAGCAGATGTAAATGGTCAACAATTCAATACATTATTATATTATGATACAGTACAGTACAGCCAATACCAAAAGATAAATACATACCAATGCTATCGCATGCGCTCGCTGCACACCCACGGGACCCGGTGGACAGTATATCTGTTAGAATACTGTGTCAGAGTTGACTAAGGGCCAGGGGGAGTGCAGCTATGATTATATACAGTACAGTGATACACAGTGAACAATAGAGATGACGTAGATTGTTTCTATAGGTCCAGACGTTGGGTGGGTCCAGGGTAAACAGGTCATAGGCTGATTCAATCTAAGGAATCCAAAGGTGGGGGTCGTCTCTCCAGGGGTGTCTGCTCCTTTCATAGCCAGCATCATACAAAAGGTTTATTCCCTAATATCAATAACTAAAGTATGCAATGTGCGATCTCTTCGCTGACTGCACCGGACAGCTGCTGATGAATAGGGTTTCAGTATGATACCAGACATGCCACCTTTCCCACAACCTGAACTATATATATCACTGAAGTGTACGTATAATCACTATATAAACTAATTAATAAACCAAATGCTATCTGCTCATAAATTACAGTGTAACGAAACCAATATGAATTATATAAATAACTAAATGTAGTAATGTGAGTGTGTGCGTGCGTATTTTACCGTGCGATCGCACCACGCCACGTGTTACGTGGCGTACGGATCGCAATCGCACGGCAAAACAATATTAAACCAATATACTTTCGTTCATCCAATTATACGACTTCGACACCTTTGAACCCTCCTCCGCTGGACACAACAACAAGGTAAAAGCTGTACAGAGCTGTGCTGATTTTATGATTAGTCTGAACATTTTGGCACTGTTGGATATTTTCTTTTTTGCTTAGCAAGATGTTGGAAATTATGTCTTATTTTCAATGCATGTGTGCATGGTATGTATGCGCGTGTTTATAGTGGGTATATGTATATGCACACACATATAAAAGGTAAAGTTGGCTCTTCCAGACATGATCCTCATGATGCAATAAAAACAAGTGTGTGTTTGTGTGTGTTAGGGAATTTAGACTGTAAGCCCCAATGGGGCATGGACTGATGTGACTGAGTTCTCTGTACAGCACTGCAGCATTAGTGGCGCTATATAAATAAATGGTAATGATGATGATTGTTTGCTGACACCTGTGATAGAGAGCCAAGTATTTTCAGAATGTGTGGAACTACAACGCTGGGTATGCAGCTGTGTCATTATTGATACTGGATTTAAATAAAAAAATGTGCTGGGAGAATAAAGGCGTGATTTTAAAAGTACTAACATCTGCTGAAGGTGTCTGGGAGAAGCCTTAACCGTAACCAGTAACTGCTACTAATATATGTTGGAGGAGTCTGTGGTCCTTATATTAGTACACCATTGCAACTGTTAAGCTTATGTGCAGGAGAAGAAGGTGTTTGAATACAATTTGCACTTATTTTTCTATGAGCTAGTCTGGCGCTCAACATCTTTTTGACATTGAATTGCACCACCATTAATGTCTACTTTACTCTATTTGTGTTAAACACCTGAGTATTCAGGGTACACTCTGGTCGCTAATGCCACACCCACACCATAGACAGAGCAGAAGAGGAGGGTAACAGCTAGTGGGGTACATCATGGCACCCCAAATAAGTGTACACGCACAAGACCAACAAGGGATTCACATACCGGTCACATACAGCATTGTTAGAACCGGGGTGCAGCTTGTTGTTATTGTTAGCTAGCACTAGAGTGGGTGATATATATCACTGGAAACAAAAATTTAGTCCTTTGGGAGGGCTTTTGTGTCTCACCATTTTGTATGAGCCATCTAGTAACCTGCAGGCTTCAATCAAACAGCAAAACTATGGTGAATGTCCCCAGTTCTGTGCTGTTGGTTGGGCCCTCACCTCGGGTAAGTAGTATATTCAGGTAGGATTCTTCTCTATGGTGAATATCTGCAGCCTCGTGCACAGACCAAAATATACTCCAGGTATTTGAGCCCAGAGAAGGGTATAGATACCCCTGTCCAGTCAAACACCTTAGACTTTCCCTTTTACCACCAGAGCAATCCCAAATAACCACTGGTGTTTCCTCTCTAGATCACAACGTGAAGGTGCTTGTGAGGAGGTCGTTGGGAAGGTTAGTGCTGTTCCACAGGTGGCCCAGTAGAGCCCAGTTAGGCCACTCTTACAACAGAATCTATCGTTCACTATGTTCGGATTCAATAGCAGATCTTAGGGCAGAACCAACAAAATGTGGAACATAATTTTCAACTGTCCACACCTAAAATGTGGCATCTGAAGTGGAAAATGTACCTAGTGTTTTATATTTTTATAGATTTTTTTCATTTGTAATTTACATAAGATAGAGTAGCAGAGATTTTTGTAATGTTATTTTAATAATAATTATAATAATAATAATAATAATAACAACCGCTGCTGTGATTTTAATACCTATGTTACTATGGACGCAACATAATGCATGTCAATACAATATAACTATATTACTCGCCAGTACATTGTTTGCTATACATTTTTGTGCTTCTGTTTTCAAGAGAGCTCTAAGTTTAGACAATTCCCTCTTCTGACCTCTGTGTGTCACTGCTGAGGTGAAAACAGTATTTGGTGTCTGAACTTATCCAGAATAAATATCTGTCTTTAACTCAACAATATTCTGTTAGCCCCGTTGAGTAATAATGTGTATAAACTCTAAATAAGGACTCAATTCCCCTGCAAGCAAAATGTTGTCTGGAGTTCATTGGTGCCACTCTTGCAAAGTGCAATATACAATGTAAGTCTGGTTTGCAAATCGCAACATTGATAAATATACCACGCATTTGTATAGAAAAACCAAAAAGGTGAAAAACCATCTATTTTAATATCACACTATTGCCTTTATAGCACAAGGAATAGTAGGATCCCCTGGAGCTCTTTTTAAATCTATTTGTTGATGTTGAATGAATAGTGCTGAATGTTGTAGGTTGTCACATGGGGCAGATCCCGGCATCTGCCCCTTTTACTAACTACTTTTTGCTACTCTGTACCTGTAGTGAAATATCTAGATTCCGAGAATGGAAACTATTTCTGTTTTTGCCCCTGTTTTTTCTACCATGTTGTTGTTTTCCACCATGATACCTGGTCTAGTACTCAGAGTTACATATGTAACCCATCTCTCCCTGATTTAGCTGACCTCATCTCGCCTCTGCTAGTGTCTCCACAATGGTTTGTTTTCTTTCTCTTAACACCAAAGGTTTAACCTCTCCAAATAAGCGTAGATTAGGGCTACCTTATTTCTCCTCTAATTCTCCACCTCAATTTTATAATCCAAGTTACCCTTTTTGCCATATGTCTAATGAACCATTCAAACGTAATTACATAGTAATACTATTTAGCAAATCCTGCCCAAGACAAACGGTCACTGCTTGATAATTCTGGGGTCTCTGGAGTCTCTTTATGACCCATATTCCAATCAATGGCCCTTCCTTAGGAAACTTTGCCTGGAAATTCAGAATGTCAGAGTGGGTGCATTGATTTTCATGGGGGACTTCAACTTTTTCCCTGAAGCAAAATTAGGACTCCCTTTTCTGCCAATCCATCTTCATTGATACTGTCATATATTGAAGGCTTAAAGATATTATCTGAGGGTCTGACTTCATACAAGTAAATGAACAATCCAGAAGATACAAATTTACCTAACTATTGGTGCGCGCTGAAGGCTGTTATGAGAGGAGTAGCAATCCAGGTTGCTTCCAGACTTAGATCTCATGACACGAGATACAGAAGTCTTTTGAAGACCAAATAGTGAATTTAGAAGCCCAGCATATTCTCAAATTAAAGCAGAATTGACCGAAATACTGCTGTCACATGTATCCAACAAAAATTCTACACTCTAGGTAATTGGACCAGTCGGTTATCAGCTTGTCATTTAACAGGGAAAAATGCTATTAATCGTATCAATTACCGCACAGACTGCAAGGGGCATAGTCATCATCATCGTCATTATTTATTTATATAGTGCCACTGATTCCGTAGCGCTGTACAGAGAACCCATTCACATCAGTCCCTGCCCCATTGGAGCTTACAGTCTAAATTATCTAACATACACACAGACAGAGAGAGATAGAGACTAGGATTAATTTTGATAGCAGCCAATTAACCTACTAGTATGTTTTTTTCGAGTGTGAGAGGAAACCGGAGCACCCGAAGGAAACCCACGCAAACACGGGGAGAGCATGCAAACTCCTCACAGATAAGGCCATGGTCGGGAATAGAACTTATGACCCCAGTGCTGTGAGGCAGAAGTGCTAACCACTTAGCTACTATGCTGCCCATAGTCTCTCCAATGCCCTGGATATTGCGAATAGATAGAGTCTCCTACTATGATTATAATAATCTATGTACCAATAGCTCCATTCCACAACCACAGCAGAGACTATCCAATGTTTCCTGGATTCTCTCGCCATTTTCTCCCTAGTCATGGACTTGGCCTCTTCCTTGTCCTCTCCTTGGACTGAGGAGTAGGTTAAGGAGTCTATTAAAACCCTTAAGAAAGATAGCAGCCAATTAACCTACTTGTATGTTTTTTTCAAGTGTGAGAGAAAACCGGAGCACCTGAAGGAAACCCACGCAAACACGGGGAGAGCATACAAACTCCTCACAGATAAGGCCATGGTCGGGAATAGAACTCATGACCCCAGTGCTGTGAGGCAGAAGTGCTAACCACTTAGCTACCGTGCTGCCCATAGTCTCTCCAATGCCCTGGATATTGCGAATAGATAGAGTCTCCTACTATGATTATAATAATCTACGTACCAATAGCTCCATTCCACAACCACAGCAGAGACTATCCAATGTTTCCTGGATTCTCTCGCCATTTCCTCCCTAGTCATGGACTTGGCCTCTTCCTTGTCCTCTCCTTGGACTGAGGAGTAGGTTAAGGAGTCTATTAAAACCCTTAAGAAAGATAAAACTCCAGGACCTGATGGTTTCACTAATAACTTTTTCCTTGTCTTTTTTCAGAATTAACGCCTTGTCTCACTGCTCTGTTTACTCATGTCACTAGCGCCTCCCTATTCCCCAAAGAAATGTTGGAACCTCAAATTATAACCATTCTTAAACTGGTTAAAGACCCTATTGTCTGTCAAAATTTCCACCCCATAGGTTTTTTAAATTCTGATATTAAAATTTGCGCGAAAATTATTGCTACCACATTGAAAATTATTACCCGAACTTTTAAAGCTTAATCAAGTAGGGTTCATGCTGGGTAGGTAGGCCCCGGATAATGTCAGACGAGTCCTTAATATAGTTGAACATCACTTTGCCAGGCAGCGGTCCCTATTACTGCTTTCTTTGTAAGTAGAGAAGGCTTTTGACAAGCTCCACTGTAGGTATATATGCAGTTCTTTTCAAGTTTGGTTTTACTGAAAGCCGTATCTAACTTGTATTCAGGCCCTTCAGTGTGCATCTTTAATAATGGTTTTCTCTCTTACCATTTTAACTTATCAAATCGTATGAGACAAGGATGTCCCAAATCACCCATTATATTTGCTTTAGCAATTGATCCCTTGTCCGAGAAAATACGACAGTTATTAAATGACTCGATTTGAGCAACTATTATACTGAGCAATTCTCTATAATAAAAGATTAAAAATGAGAGAAACTCATAACTCTATTATGATATAGACAATACATGTTTAGTTGTATTCTCTGAATTACTAGCATAATTGTATGGAATACATTCCCCTGCTCTCCCTTCCTTTTTTATCCCCCTCATTTTTTTTTTCATGTTTGTATGTTTGCTCTGTGTTTTTGTTTTTTCTTGTGTGGAGGTGTCTCTGGTGAAGATCCCCGCCAGGGACAGAAGATGCCTCTGGAGCTGGTGCCCGTGAAGAGGGCAAAGATGTCCGCCAGCGCTGTGCCCCTGGAGGGGCTGAAGAGGTCCCTGATGGTGCCCAGCAGGAAGAAAGAAGAGGAGAAGTACTCACCCGTCCAGCGATCCAGCGGTGAGTATCGTGGCTTCTTTCCTGCAGGTCCTGTGCGCGGGGGAAGGATGAGCCAATCAGGGCTCATCTTTCCCCGCTGGCCAATCAGCGGCCGGATACGCGAGCCAATCGCAGCTCGCGCTCGGCCATTCAAAAGATTGGCGCCGACGTGAGCCCATCAGCGCTCGCGCCGGCTAATGACGTCAAGCCGGCGACTATATAAGTCGCCGGGTGGCGCCATTTTGTCAGAAAGAGTCCAGCGGCGGAGCGAGAGGGACGTCGTGGGAAGTCCAGAGAGGAAGAAGACTGGAAGCGGCGGAGATCGTAGGCGGGGAGCCCTTGTAAGGGCTGAGAGCGCCCCCGCCCCAGCAGCAACAGGAGATCCAGCGCCGAAGAGGAGAAGAGGCGCCGCCGGCTGGAGGGTCTGGAAGACCCGGAGAAGGAAGAAGACGGCGTGGCAAGCTGAGATTCCTGCGCTGGTAAGTTGACTCAGCGTTTAAATTCGGGCACTAGGCCCGGGGCCACGGTCGGGCACAAGGCCCGTTGGCACAGTAAATTAGGGGCACAAGGCCCAGGGACCTGGGCACTAGGCCCCTACTAATTAGTGGGCCAGTAGGCCATATTACTGTTGTTAAAGGGCACAAGGCCCCGTTAGTTAGTGAGGGGGACTCTGAGCCCCAGGTATAAAAGGGCGCAAGGCCCTTAGGTAGTTAGTGGCCTAGAGGCCATAGGAAGGCCAGAGAGCCTGGTCAGGGGCTGGTAGCCCGTAGGCTATTAAGGGCACAAGGCCCTCAGTCAGTCAGGGAGGCCACAGGCCTCAGGCAGGGGCTAGGACCCCTAGGTAGCAGGGCACAAGGCCCTAGTTAGTGGGCTCAGAGCCCTGAGATAGAGAGGGGGCTGAGGCCCATTAATCAGAGCACAAGGCTCTGTGTGCAACTGGGCAAGAGGCCCATGGTGTGAAGGGCAGAAGGCCCTGGTGGTGATGAGGTAGAGGCGTGGGAGCCTCGTGAGTGTAGGCGCGGTCCTGTGTGAGGTGAGCACACGTAGTTAGGAGGTACAGTAGAGCGGAGGCTCCTGTGGTGCTGTAGCAACCTGCTGGTTGGCTAACAGCGGTGTGCTCTGGTAAGTAGCCTACAAAGTACTGTATATTGTATTCTGTCTGTGAGGCGGGTATTGCTGAATTACAGTATTTTGGGTGCGCTATGTAATTGTGTCCAGGGGCAAGACGTCAGGCCCCCATTAAAGGTAGGCTCTTGTTCCTGTGGTTTCCTGTGCTAACCCGTGCTGTGGGGACAAGTGTAGTTACCAGCATACACATAGTCAGGGGAGAACACACGTAGTTTTCCTGTCCCTTAGGTCCCCAGGGTCACACTGGTACCCAGAGGGGGTGGCTGAGTGAGTTGGTGGCAGTGCAGCACACCTTGAGGCAGTTCCAGGGGCGGCCGTGGTTCTGATCGAGGGTCCTCAAGGCCGGTTCCGTGCAGGTGGACCTGTGGTTCCGGACGTAGGGACACGTGTGAGATACCCGAGTACAGGCAGTCGGGCGGTTCAGTTCGATCGGCTGTTCCGTGCGGCAGTCGGCCCGCGGGTTAGTGTGCTGTTCCACTGAGCCTCAGCCGGGCTTAAAGAACCGGTCCTTAGGGTCTGTGGGTGACCCCATAGCAAGAAGACAGCTTCTTGGTATGACCTGGGTGAGGGGGTTAGGAACCGCCCTCCGGTTTAGTCCGTGAACACCGGCTGGTGTTCCCCGTAGTGTGTAAGTGAGCAGTTCCGTTAGTGCACCACACCTAGTTAGTCATAGTGGTTTGACTTAGTTGCGTTGCCGACCATTAGAACGTTGTTAGGGTCGGGTCGCTGTTGTAGTCAGTCCAGTTTTGTGGGTGCCATCTTTAGTCTCACCGTTAGCGTAGAGGGAGGCTGTGTGTTCTTGTCATCTGCAGGTATTGGGGAGGTGCAGGAGAACCGGATCGGAAGTGGGAGTGTCCAGGTGAGTATTACGCTCGATTCCCCCTTTCGGTTAGGCCCTCACCGGCAGGTGTGTGAGGTACTTGTGGCGGGATTAGTCCTCCGACTAGTCTTGGTCTTAAGTGCCTGTAGTCCCCCGCGTCTTGGCAAGAACAAAGTGAGGGGGCGGCAAGTGAGCTTGGACTGACCGTGTCCTCGTTCTTTGCCGTATTCTCGGACAGCCCTTACCTGGCACGGCCGTAATCTCTGTCTCTATCTTAGAGGGACGTGATTGGAGGTGACAGGGGCTGCAGCTACGGATCTGCTGGGATTGGATCGCAGCTGGGAAATCGGAAGCGGACTGGAGGTGACCATCGTTTTCAAGGTAAGTTCTTTTGTGTTGCGTCTGTCCCTGTTTTCCCCGCAGGGGGCGTTACACTTGCATAAAGTTTAAACTCAAAAAAAACTTTATTGATAAAAAAAACTAATGGCTTTGCCAATTTCACTGTTGCAGTATGTAAATCTGGCTGATACTGCCTCCCTTTAGAATAAAAATAACTGTATTGCCACAAAATCCCGTGACTTTCTCTCCAGCTTCCTTAAAGTCCACACTAGCAGTCAGTGCACATACGTTATTTGTCAAGCTGCAAGGACAAATATTTCATTAAAACAAAACTATCCACCTAGTCATAATGATGTTTTAATGCTCAAATTCTATTTTTCAAATTGAAAGGTTCTGCAGCATTTAGAAAAAAAGCCATCATATTTTATTTCCAATTAAAGTCCTGAATTTCAAGGCTCTTACAAATGCAAAGTTACTTTTTAGCTGCAATGGTGAACTCTGTTGTTAAGATCCAGTTATTCAGCCTGATTACCTAATTGCTGGATGCGTGTCCAATATGTGCCCACATACATTGTGATAAAGGTCTCCAGCTGACAGACAGCTAAGTTCTATTTATGGTTAGTGGAGCCACACACACAAGGTGATTTGGGGCTAATTCGGTCTAAATCGTCAAAACAGTCTGAGCAAAAACAAATGCTACTTTATTGCTAATACTCTGCATCCCATGAAATGCTTTCTGTATGCAGATGATGAGATGAGAACAGTTTGTGACATATTTCTGTCCAAAACCAAGCAAATTCAGGTATTGCTGGAATGGTAATCCTAATGCAGATGAAAGCTGAAAAGTTGCAAGAAGGTAAAGCATCTTTACTTGCAATAGAATTTATATCCATCACCAGAATAATTTCTTATTCTTATTCACAGCTGTACCGAAACTAAGTGGCATTACTTGCAGGAAGATGTACTCACAATCGGATCAGTAATCACTGGCAACTAAGTGGACAAGCTGGACACACCAATAGTTAGCTGAACTCAAGGAACCAGGATCGCAAATACAAAGGGAATAGCTGATGAGCTTTAATACAGTACAATAGGATGCACAGCAACTACCACGGAGTGAAGACGTATCCTTAGTGCTATCACTCCCCAAAGTTCAGCAAGTGTAGATAAACTGAAACAGCAGATTCAGGAATAGAGTACACTTAGTGGTACGGCGCTGGATAGCAGCAAGTGGAACCAGACACAGCCAATAGAGGAATGGAGTACAGCAATAGTTCAATAAGTATTGGCTTCAGTCTTAGGTAGAACCCAGAGATACAATGTCAGCACAGCAAAATGTCCAAGTGCACACATACAACAGCGAAAAAATAAATCATAATCATACAATGCATGCTTGGAATGGCAGCAGTAGCCTGTACAGAGCAGGATCACAATAGAAGTAACAGGATTGCAAGATACTGGTCTGAGAGACTCAATCATCTAGCAAGGGATCCTTGATCTTATAAGGAGAGGTATACCCTCCAGCATCTGCACAGCATCAAGAAATCCTCATATTAACTCTTGCCCAAAGCAGCTGCCTATGTGGAGAAGGTCTGTGAATCAAGTCTTCTGTATTGCACTTTCTATATAACAAACATTACTCTAGGCCCTAGGGGTTCAGATGACACCAATGCTGAAACAGTTCATGACACCCAGTGGCTGGTAACCCCTGACACCCAATAGTCAGTCTCAGCAGATAAAGCAAATGCAGTCAATGATACATATAGCAAGATAAAGAAACTGAAGACCTGGTCTGAGGTTTGGAGTTAATCAGGAAAGGCAATAGTTTTGTTATATACTCTGTAATATCAATCTTCTACAGTGTTCAAATAGAAAAATAAAGCAGTACAGAAATGTTCAAGCAGAGTTCTCTGGGTATTCTGTGAGAAGCTCCAAGTAAGACCCAGCATGCAGACTAAACTAGCAATCCAATTTTCCAAAAAGATAGCAATAGTAATGCCCATATGTATATGTAAGAGGGGGGAGGGGGGTTGGTTGGCACCCCAGAGGTAGTGTAATAAAAGATTCTACAGGCCTGGTGGTATAGTAGAGAGGTGAAGGTCCCCCTAGTACACAGGGCTAAAACTGCATAAACTTGTGAGTTTATTCTCTTTTCTTGTTTTGCCACAGCAGCAGATATGTAGCAGTAGTATAGGAAAGCAATACCACAATACCATCAATATGCAATATTATTCAACACATCCCAAAATAAATAACATTTTAGGAATCTTGTTTCCACAATATCAGCAGTATGCAACATAAATCACAAAAAAACATAAGCCACTGAATAAATATATCTCACTTTAAAATTTAGGCACTGTGCTTCAGTGAAGTGGATTTCACTGGATAAATACTTTGAGAGACAACTGGTTGCTAATGAGTTAATTAGACCATTACACTAAATGTTGCTGCAGCAGATTATCTAAAAATAATGCACAGGTTTAACCAAAGTTTCAGCTGACACATAAGCTTGTTTACTTGTAGATGAAATTAGTAATCAACTTGATGGATGCGTGACTCCTGATCTCAGTATAAACTGCAATTCTGCACAATAAATTATTTCCAGTGTAAAGAACTGTGTCCGCTTAGCAATCCATTTAATGAACTACGCAGACCAGCAACTGTACAGTTAAACAACTTGCAACTCTCTATTAAGAAACCATTTTAGGCAGTTTCACAATATAATCAAAATTCTGATGCAATATAGGCAAACTCTTGTGAGTAATTATTGCTCTCTAGCTTGCACATAACTTTAAATAAAGCAGATTTGGTTGAAAAAACTTTTCTTTCAGATAGTGCTATAACATCTTTAGCAATATTACAGTCCCGGACAGAGGCTTTAATAACACATTTTGATGTCTCATTTAAATAACTTGAATATAGCAAAGCAAAATAACCATAAACTTATCTGTGTTCATATGAGTCCTGCTGACATTGCATGGGCAGTGGCAAGCTAGGTCTTTTCCTGTACTCTAAAGATGTTTCCTTATGGGAAAAATCCCTCAGGGCAAAGCAATAGCATTTACTGGCTCTTTGTGGGAAGATCCTTCATTAGCACAGGCAGCCTTCCTAGCACACTTCACACCAAAACATCAATTAGTCTCTACCAGTCCATTTTGGCTCCCCCCCCATTTCCCCCCAAGAATCTCTTAAAGCCTGCTAGTACAGTCTTGGGCTCTAAAGAGCAGCCTTTGTGGTAGATTACAGTTTGTCCACCACAAAATGGACAATGCAATTTGCATTTAACTTACCAGAGGCACTCTGGGGAACTATGGTTTTCTGAATCAGTGCATGCAGTAATATACCTGTGATTTGCAGGGTATAATATATATATTATATACATTAGCATATATAGAGGTACAGTACCAGAGTCATAGCAGTGCAGACAGTGAACAGCCAGTATGAAGCAAACGAAAACTGCTTCAGCATTAAACAGGATCAAGAGTCAGTGGTAACAGTCTAATTAGTAATAATATGATTGAGACAAAATGTAGTATAACTAATGACTGATTGTTATTTTCTGTTGAATCTATGTATAACACTGTGAATATTTTATGTAACCTTTCTAAGTGTATTTTGTTAACTGACCTGAGTCTGACATAGGCAAGTGTCAATGGTCTTTTGAAAGTAGCCAGACCAGGGAGAGATAGAATCTCGGAGGAGTTTGAAGCCCAAAGTTGTATACTACTTAAGCAGAAGAGCAGAGGTGAGAATTCAAGGTCCTGTGAAAATGCTAGGTCTCAAGACATCCATAATTTACTTCGAAAGCCCTGTGTCATTTTGGGCATCCATCTAACTTAGGTGAAAATTAAAATTTCTAAGGTGGAGGTTGAAGAGCCAACAAGAAATGGTTTAAAACCCCCTTGTGTCAGAAATCAGATTGTCCATTTTTTTGAGGAGGTTCTACAACAACTGAAATGTGCCATTCTTCTCAATATGTACTCCTCACACACCAATTCCTGAACCTGTAAGTAAAGATTCTGGTTTTATTTCCTATTTTATTTTCTGAAACTCATTTGTGCAACCTAATGTATGTCTGTTTATTAACATTTTGTATATAAGCCTTGGAAACATTTTTCAGATTAAACATATTTTATCTAGCGTACTCTCCGTGATTCTTTGTGAACTTACAAAGCCCAGGAAGGCTCATGCAACATGTGTATGTAATTTAAGTGTGAAACATTAATAAGTGGTTCTGGTGAACGTAAGGACATCAAAATAAATCCTTTGTGGTGGCAGAAAAGGTGTATTTATTGTTAAGTGACCAAGGTGACACCAGTCATGGCCAACTGTTTAGATTGCTGTATCTGGGACAGGCTGGGCGCTCGTGACAATGACCCGCTTGATCTAGGACACATTACAAGTCAAGCACCAGCAATGCACAAATAGCCATGATCAGAATTGGAAACTAGATCAACACAGCACTGATAGACAGGCTTAGATTGAGCCGCCAAGTCAATACAGCAGACAGCAATCAAGCAATAGTGAAACAAAAGCTGGATCAAATGCACAGAGGAAAGATAACGGGTATGTTGGATACTAAGCAAACTCAATAGTCTGGCAAGGTAGCCTTGCTCTGACAAAATCTTACAGCTGCAGGTATTTGCCTCAACATCTGCATAACATTTCCTGTCATCAATGATACTTCCATGTTATACTATTATTATTATTGTTATTATTGTTATCATTATCTTTTATTTATAAAGCTCCTACATATTATGCAGCACTATACACTGAGGGGTTCATGACATGAACAAATTACATACAATGACATGAAACAAAGTAAAGATGGCCCTGTCCAAATGAGCTTACAATTTTAGAGGGTTGGGGAACACATCATAAGGAAACAATAAAAATTGTAGCAGCTCAACAGCGCATAGCATTCAATTTCCCCTGTGATTCCCTTATCCCAGTTCAGCTACCAATCTATCAAAAGTCTGTGAATGATAACATTTTGCAACATTCTTGCATATTGCCTAAGTGACAGCAGATACGGTTTGTGACAAAACAGAAAGTTTACATTAGTCTGAGCTGTGTTTAGTGGTGACACATTCAGCCAGGCATGCAAGTTTGAATCCCCCCTTCCATACCACAATGATCATATGAAACATCATATTCACATATGCAGGTCCCCATTGGGGTCTTAATAAGCTTCTGCATATATGGATTATGGCCATAGTCAATGTGGATGATAATATATATATACAATGTCTTGTACAATTAGGTATAATTGTGCATATAACTGTGTATATAGCTTCACTGCACTGTGTAAGTTTTAATAACCCAAAGGACTCATTCAGACAAGTGCCTTTTCAGAAACTACTCACGTTTCATTCCAAACAGAATATGATTACAATGTCAGTAAAATACTGTTGGCTATGGATCTGTATGGCACATGGCATCTACATAAATTTAAATGTAGTCACTTCTGTGCTGCATATGTCATTATTATCCATGCAGGAAACATGGCATAGAGATAAACAGCAGTTTGTACTTGCTGATGGGAAGACTTGAGCAGAGCAAGGGTGTACAGAGTAGATGCTCCAAAGCACCTAGCTTCGTAGCACAGTGGAAAAATTAGATCTCATTTCGCAGAGTGAGATAATTGAAATGAAATGTTCTGCAGCAACGGTAACTGTCAAAATGTAAATGACTAGCTGCCACCTGAAGAATATTCCCCTCTCTATGTGCTTCCCCTCTTCTATACTGGAGACAACAGACCCATCTCCTGTGCATAAGTGCTGTGTCTGTAGTCGCTAAATGCAGAGTCCTCATTTTAATTGATCCAGGCACAGAATTCAGCACTGTGAACTATTAGTGTTACTGCAGTCAGAGCTACTCTTGCTGGAAACCCATGGAAACATGACTGTAGTTTCCTAGAGGAACAACAGTGGCTCTTACAGCACTAATAGTAATTTGCTGTTCACAATGTTGAACGTTATGCTTGGAAGCACTAATGTCAGCACACAATTCTAATGATTCATGATCAGTGCGTTGGCGTAGGGAAGTATTCAGCGGGGGCACAAGCTGATGATTTTTACAGGCTGGTGTAATGAGTTGTATGTGATTACAAGCTGGTGTAATACTTTCACTTCTGACTTTCTACTTGATGACTTTAGTTAATATACAATAATTTTTAATAATCACTCAATTTTAAAAAAGCTATGCTGTTAAAATGCAGCTTGTTTTTTTAAAATAAATAAATAAAATAATATATTTATATATATATATATATATATATATATATATTAATGCAAACAACAGATACCACATAAAAGGGGGCGCGTAACTCTATTCAGTGTACAGTCACTAGGTGGGATAATTACACCCAAAGTCCAATGTACAGGAGGCAGCCAGTTCCAATACAGGTGGTGAGTCTGGAAAATCTATAGAGGAATAAAGGAAACACGGCGCCACATAGTGTATTACCACAATAAAAATAGATAATGTAATGAGAGAAAATAAGGTGTGATGAGTCAGATACACACTCAAAACTTGTAACTTCTCTCCAATAAGACTGATGAAACCGAAAGGGTGATTAGATATATGCAAGAGTGACAGCACACTATGTTCAATGCCACCAATGAAATCACCAATAACCATATATCTGCGTACCAAATGGTAGAACCAGAAGATGTAAGAATTCAGTGAATGGATAACTCCAAAGCTGTGCAGATGTTGCCAGTAACGTCACTCGTCCAAGTGTATAATTTCGTTAGGGCTGTAACCTCAGCATCATAGGAGCAATATAAAAAACTCATATAGTGTAATATTGTAAAAATCTGATTTTACTAATAAAATAGTAAGTATCACACTTACATAAAAACACAAGGTAACAAACATATATTGGTATCTTTAGGTACTCATCTGGGATGTATTCAGAGATGTATGCATAGATATCAATCAGCTCATATGTAGATCTCTGCAGCGCTCCTACCACACTAGTACCCAGGGCCGCCGAGAGGGGGGGGGAGCGGGTACTAATTACCCGGGCCCGGCATGTCAGGGGGCCCGGCCCGGGCCCTTGCGCTGCTGATTTTTTTTAATTTTCAAATATTTTTTTTCAAAACGTTTTTTTTCCTTTTCTTTTTTTTTTTTTTTTTTTTTTTTGGCAGGGGGGGGGGGGGGGGGGGGCTCGGTCGTTGGTGGGGGGAGCAGGCTAGTTTAAAAAAAAAACAAAACATACTCACCTGATCGCGGAGCCGGCATCCCTCCTCTCTGCTGCTCTGTGCTCTATTCAGACTGTCTGAATGCTGGGTGTGATGTCATCATGTCATGCCCAGCATTCAGTCAGTCTGGAGCAATGGAGCACAGAGCAGCAGAGAAGACCAAGAGAGGAGAAAAGGTAAGTGAAGGGAGAAAAACGAGGGGGGCACAAAGGGGTTAAAAAACGGGGGGGCAGCATGACAGAGGGGTTAAAAAATAAGGGGGAGCACAGAGGGGTTAAAAAACGGGGAAGCAGCATGTCAAAGGGGTTAAAAAATTAGGGGGAGCACAGAGGGGTTAAAAAACGGGAAAGCAGCATGTCAGAGGGGTTAAAAACGGGGAAGCAGCATGTCAGAGGGGTTAAAAAATGAGGGGGAGCACAGAGGGGTTAAAAAACGGGAAAGCAGCATGTCAAAGGGGTTAAAAACGGGGAAGCAGCATGTCAGAGGGGTTAAAAACGGGGAAGCAGCATGTCAGAGGGGTTAAAAAATTAGGGGGAGCACAGAGGGGTTAAAAAACGGGAAAGCAGCATGTCAGAGGGGTTAAAAACGGGGAAGCAGCATGTCAGAGGGGTTAAAAAATGAGGGGGAGCACAGAGGGGTTAAAAAATGGGAAAGCAGCATGTCAGAGGGGTTAAAAAATGAGGGGGAGCACAGAGGGGTTAAAAAACGGGGAAGCAGCATGTCAGAGGGGTTAAAAAATGAGGGGGAGCACAGAGGGGTTAAAAAACGGGAAAGCAGCATGTCAGAGGGGTTAAAAAATGAGGGGGAGCACAGAGGGGTTAAAAAACGGGGAAGCAGCATGTCAGAGGGGTTAAAAAATGAGGGGGAGCACAGAGGGGTTAAAAAACGGGGAAGCAGCATGTCAGAGGGGTTAAAAAATGAGTGGGGGCACAGAGGGGTTAAAAAATGGGAAAGCAGCATGTCAGAGGGGTTAAAAATTGAGGGGGAGCACAGAGGGGTTAAAAAATGGGAAAGCAGCATGTCAGAGGGGTTAAAAACGGGGGGGGGGCAGCATGACAGAGGGGGTGAAAAAATGAGAGGGGCACAGATGGGTTAAAAAACGGGGCAGTATGGCACAGTGGGGTTAATAAACAGGGGTCAGCATGGCACAGTGGGGTTAAAAAATGGTGGGCAGCATGGCACAGTGGGGTTACAAAGGGGGGGGAGGCATGGCACAGTGGGATTGAAAAAGGGGGGGAGCAGCATAGTATAGTCTGATGAAGGGGAGCCAGATGAAGGGGGCAAAAACAGCATGGAGGGCACAGTGTGATCATAAGGCATGGCGATGATGAAGGGGCACATTATTGTAATATTGGAGCTGGAGGAAGGTCTAATTATTAATCGTGGATGGTATTGATTTAACGCCAGGGTTGTTTGGAATTATCTAAATGTAGCTATTTTTTTCCAAATAGGGCCCCCAGCATTCCAGGATCCAGACAAGCCGCAACTAAAGAAACATGCAGCCACAGGTGGAGAAAGTGAGAAGAACAGGTAGGAGAGAGCAGGACAGTATGTGAAATGTTGTGATTCTAGTAGGGACAATACCAATTTTTGGTGAATGTTGTGCCCAATGTAAGGTGTAGGCCAAGACTGAACTGTTTGTGTACACACTGCATTGTTTGTATACTACACTGTGGTGGTAGATGTCCTGAAAGTCAGGAGTGCTTGAACATATGTGACGCTCCGGCGAATTGAGAGCCTAGTGGTTTTTATGTTAGCCACGCCCCAATGGCACGTTTGCCACGCCCCAAAATGCATGACCACACCTCCCAAAATTTTTGCACCGCCATTTGGCTAGCTACGCCCCTGAATGCATGACCATACACCTAAATTTTTTTGCGCCGCCGTAAGGCGGCGCAAAAAATTTTTGGGGCTTATTTGACTATGAGGGGGGGCCCCATGAATTTGTTGTACCCGGGCCCTGAATTCTTCTTGGCAGCCCTGCTAGTACCACGATATCCAAACAGAAAATAGAAAGGTCCTTAGACACTCCTCAACGCGTTTCGTCTGGTTAGATGTTCAGACTTCATCAGGAGGCAAAAATAGTATATCATATTTGTTACCTTGTGTTTTTATGTAAGTGTGATACTTACTATTTAATTAGTAAAATCTGATTTTTACAATATTACACTATATGAGTTTTTTATATTGCTCCTATGATGCTGAGGTTACAGCCCTAACGAAATTATACACTTGGACGAGTGACGTTACTGGCAACATCTGCACAGCTTTGGAGTTATCCATTCAACTGAATTCTTACATCTTCTGGTTCTATCATCTGGTACGCAGATATATGGTTATTGGTGATTTCATTGGTGGCATTGAACATAGTGTGCTGTCACTCTTGCATATATCTAATCACCCTTTCGGTTTCATCAGTCTTATTGGAGAGAAGTTACAAGTTTTGAGTGTGTATCTGACTCATCACACCTTATTTTCTCTCATTACATTATCTATTTTTATTGTGATAATACACTATGTGGCGCCGTGTTTCCTTTATTCCTCTATATATATATATATATATATATATATAAATATATGTATATATATATACATGTGTATATATCCTTTTGATAAAGTCTAACTGACGAAACGCGTCAAGGATCTTTTCTGAGGTGCACTCGTTTTTGGAATCACCAGCTGAGGACGCATTGTCACTTGCCTGAAAAGGGCTGAGGAATCTTATCCCCTGTCGGTATATTGATGTCAAGGAGCCAGGATTACCGGTGTCTGGCGAGATCATAACTGGACTGTGGATGATTCTAGTGCACAGATAAGCTTGAATTGATTATATATAATGTACGGGCAATGAATTTGCTGTTTATGGATACAATTTTATGAATTAAATGATGTTTCACTTTTGTTAAAACGCACTACTCTATTGTTTGCTATTTTCTATCTGAGTTTTAGTCTGGAATACCCTAATCTGCATAAGAAGGATCTGGAGTTCGCAGAGGGATACTGTCTCAGATAAGCGAAATTGTATTATTTATCTGGTACGAGGATAATTTGATAATCAATCTGATCACTGCTCCAACTTGGCAATATCACACTATGTTTTGGCGCTTCTTTTTCTCATTTGTTTATCTAGATTGTACATCTGCAAGCTGATGTATCAAAGGGAAGCAGCCTAATGTATGTGATTTTAAATATTTTGAGCACAGGTTTTTAAACACGTGATCATTGGTGTTTGCACTGAGCGCCGTTGTCTTTTTCACATTGTTTTTATATATATATATATATATATATATATATATATATATATTGGTTAATAACACATGTTCTCACTTGTCTCTATAAACTATTAGCATAAGATATATGAAATGCTTATTTGGCCTACTTTCTACGGTATTTACCTTGACTCATAGTGGGGAATTCAATTGGCCGCCTTACTGCCGAAAGTAACGTGGCCTTGGCACTATTACTACGGTAATAGTGTGCTCTATTACCATTGGTACAGTCATTTTTAACTCCAGGTTAAAATTACCGTATTAATGGTAATAGAGCGCAGGCCGGGTTACTTTCGGCAGTAACGCAGTGAATTGAATTCCCCCTTTAGAGACATATTAGAAAATTACTAGGCAAGTTTTATGATTAAATATGCAAAACAATATTTTGTTTTCATATTGTACTGCACATATGTTTTATAATGTATTTATAATCAAATGTTATCTAAAGCCTGTAAACTGCTGTTTCCTGTAAACTGCTGTTTTTTTGTTATTGAGGGGAGCTAAATGAAATACTGTGCTTGATAGCTTATATGAATACTTAAATTATACTTGTAAATAATAAAATGATCTTTCTGGTCAGTTACCCATTTGACTCTTGTGTTTTTTTTCCACAATAACTTGGGACTATGAGTCGGGCGCAGACAGCTGGAGCAGAGGAGAATAAGTGCTTTTGGACTAGAGATGTTCACTGACCCCCGTGTTCTGGTTTTGGATCTGGATTAACTTCGTGTTTTGGTTTTGACAAAACTGCCCTTGCGTGTTTTGGTTTTGGATCACAGTGGCGCACGCAGTGGGGGTTTCTGAGTCTCTAGAAACCCCCCCTGCGCTAACTAAGTGGCCACTGTCCTATACAGCAGCCGCGGCGCTGTCAAAGAAGCATCCGCGGCCGTGCTGTATTGTATACAGCACCGCCGCAGACGCTTCTTAGACAGCGCCACGGCTGCTGTATAGCACAGCGCTGGCGAAATAAAGCTGCTGCGCAGGTACTTATAGAATCCAAGGCTCACAAGATCCGATGACTTAACAATGAAGTTTGGCCTCGTTTTCGATTCCCAGGGCGCGCAAAAGTACCCAAACGGCTTGGCTCGGTACTTGGATCTGCTATGTTCGGGTGTGTTCGGTTCTCGGAGAACTGAGCCTGAGCATCTCTATTTTGGACCCTTCAGGGACAAATCCAATGCACAATAGGTAGGTCTGATGTAAATTGCTGTTTAATATTGCAGGGTGTTGGAATTAGAGATGCGTCAAGGTTTTCATAAATAATGTCTGTGCTAAACTTGTGTGAAAAATATGAAAACAAGTGAAACATCTTGGTAATCTAGATTTTATGTTGAGTAATGATTGATGCATTTTAGCAAGTGATTTTAGATTTGGAGTCTATGCAAAATAGCAAAGACGTGTTAGTTGGGTCTTCTGTATGTCTGGAAAAAGTGAAGAATGTATTTTTTAAGAGACAGTAGTAAATTACTCATAAAGCTTTTAAAATGAGCCATTTACTGTGAACTGATAACAAATGCATGTCATTGAGATTATAAATATGTGTTGAATATTTCCTTCTCTAAAAAGAAAAGTTTAAAAAAAAATATGTGAAAAATTGTATGATGAAACATTTGTCATAACAGTACTGAGGATACACAGAAGCATGTTGTGTTTACAGAAGCGAAGGACTGGTTGCATTGAGCTGTCACATTTTTTTTCAAGAGAGAAGCCTCCAGCGTCTCAAAAACAATATTATATTACAAGTTGATCTTTACAGGAAATATACAATTGTTTATATGCTTTACAATTTTCCATCCAAAAGTTGGAATTTATAGGTTTTATATATTTGTTATTAACAGCGACTTCTTTCTTTTTTCTTTTATCTATTATATTATATAATTAATACATGATATATATATATATATATATATATATATATATATATATATATAAAATATAAATTGCTATATATATATATAAAGAAAAGAGGGACAAAAGCAGCATGGCACAGGGGGATAAAGAAAAGGGGGACAAAAGCCAGGGCCCTCTTAACAACATTTTGGGCCCCCCAGGGAAAAGCCGTGCACCGAGGCCCCTATATATATATATATATATATAAAAAAAAAAGTGATCATATATATGGGCTCTGACGGGGCCTGTCAGAGGCAGCGCAAGAAAAAAAAAAACCTGAAAAGAAAAAAAGAAGAAAATACTTACCTTACGGTCAGCTGGCGATCCGGCTTCCTCCCTGGTCTCCTCCTCCGTCGCGCTCCGCAATGGATGTCGGGCGTGCGTGATGACGTCACACCCGACATGCACTGTGAGCGCCGCACGGAGGGGGAGACCAGGGAGGGAGCCGGATCGCCAGCTGACCGCAAGGTAAGTATTTTCTTCTTTTTTTCTTTTCAGGTTTTTTTTTTTTTCTTGCGCTGCCTCTGACGGGCCCCCTGGGCTGCAGGGCCCCCGGGCACCTGCCCATTGTGCCCAATGGGAAAGACGGCCCTGACAAAAGCAGCATGGCACAGGGGGATAATGAAAAGAGGGACAAAAGCAGCATGGCACAGGGGGATAAATAAAAGAGGGACAAAAGCAGCATGGCACAGGGGGATAAAGAAAAGAGGGACAAAGACAGCATGGCACAGGGGGATGAATAAAAGAGGGACAAAGACAGCATGGCACAGGGGGATGATGAAAGGAGGGGGCAAAGGCAGCATGGCACAGAGGGATGAAGAAAGGGGCAAAGGCAGCATGGAGGGTGCAATGTGATCATAAGGGGGCATAGCGTGGACTGGCTATCTGGCACTTCTGGCAAATGCCAGAAGGGCCGATGACTAAATGGGCCGGGGCAAGCAGTGTTTAAAAAAAAAAGTACTTTTTTCTTTCTCCAGCAGGTGGCGCACCCGCGATCGCGTGTGCACCCGCGAGCGGGGGGGGGGTGGTTACAGGGGGCACGGTTCAGGAACTTGGGACCCATTTTAAAAAGTGAAGGAGCCGGCGTTCCAGTGCCAAGTACATGGCAGGGTGGAACTATATGCTGCTGAGGTCCGCCTGCAGTGTCTGAAGGAGGAAGCCTGGAGCATACAACAGGTAAGGTAGAGTTAATGATTTGACAACTTTGCTATATTATTATGCCTGAACTGTATCAAGTGGAACACTGCTAATGCAAACAAAAGGGAGCTAAAATCAGAGGACAAGCCTATGAAAGTAATAATACAATTAGTTGTGCCAATTGCATCAGTTGATAGCATCTGCTATGCAAAGGAGTAACTTTTATTGGTGTGGTAAGTAACCGCTCTCTCTGCATGACACACACAGTACAGTCACACACACAAACTCCATCATGCATTCCATTGGTAAAGAAAGGGGAAATTCTGTGGAATACAATTAATAAAGGTTATGTATTTGTCACTGTGTGTTTAGCAGCGTTTGGTGGGTACAGTACAGGTCCACTAACTGCATGTGGGATTACTATTCTCTTGTTTATTACTACATCTTGAGGGGTACACCAGTGGGATAAAGCATGTTGAAGGTTTGTACCTCTGAAACATTGTGTATTATTTTTATTCATTCATAAAATTGGGGCATGTCTCCCTGAACTTTGCAATTTCAGCTTTGGATTGTTCTTATGATCATCATGATCAGGGCAGCACGGTGGCTAAGTGGTTAGCACTTCTGCCTCACAGCGCTGGGGTCATGAGTTCAATTTCCGACCATGACCTCATGTGTGTGGAGTTTGTATGTTCTCCCCGTGTTTGCGTGGGTTTCCTCCGGGTGCTCCGGTTTCCTCCCACACTCCAAAAACATACTAGTAGGTTAATTGCCTCCTCTCAAAAACTTGTCCTTAGTCTCTGTGTATGTCTGTGTTAGGGAATTTAGACTGTAAGCTCCAATGGGGCAGGGACTGAAGTGAATGAGTTCTCTGTACAGCGCTGCGGAATCAGTGGCGCTATATAAATTGATGACGATGATGATGATGAAGGTAACTTAAAAAAAGAGGACTGTAATATACTGCACAAAAACCATCTGGAAATGGCATTCTTTTTATATATGAGCAAACACTAAGGAATAGAATTAACTGATTAGCTCATTTTTATAATGGCTATTTAGCACTGAACTTAACTGATATATTGAGATATTGAAATATACAGTTATATCTATTTTGCTTTACTTTATAAGTCAGAATAAACTTGTTATTGATATTGATTATTATGAAGTTATTGGTCTCCAGTATTTAAAGCTGTATATGATCTGTATAATCCGTCAGGGTTGTTTGTAAGCTGGGGTTAGTGATATTCTTACAATGTTGGTTTTAGAGCTGCACTACCACCCAGGGCTGCTATATGTATGTTTTTGTTTCTGGGGCTCTGTCAGTTCTGTAAAACACACTAGCTGCTGAAGGCACAGTCAGTCAGGGTGACCGCATAGGTGGCACCAGCAGGACCGCTTCCATTCCTCTGCCCAAAGGATTGCACAATGCCATATATAGACAGTGCACGGCCTTATGGTATACATACGATGTGCACCCTCTAACCCCACCTCTATACCCTTTGTGTTTGTGTCTCTTTGTCTTCACATTGTGGGTGTCTGTCCTTTCCTTCGCCCCCTTTATGTGTCTGTCTCTCTTTGCCCCTATTATCACATGTATCTCCTCACCTTTTTCTATCATTTCCCAGTATCTATTTTTCCCCTGTGCAACCATGTCCAATGCCACCTCTCACTCCCGCCTACAAGGCTTCTCTTGTGCTGCTCCCCACTTATGGAATTCCTTACTATGCCCAAACCAGCTTTCCCACAGTCTTCAAATCTTTAGACACTCTGAAAACCTATCTTTTTTTTTAGAGGTGACCTTATCCTTGAAAACACTATTCACACTAATGCACCCTCACAGCTGTCATAATCTCCAATCTGTACAACACTCGCTCCTCTTGTTCCTCTCTAATGAGCAGGGTCCTCCATATCCTTTGTTTTCAAGTCTTCATTTATTTAGTCTACCTAGTATGTCCCTGTTTTATGAATGTACTATTTTCCCTACTGTATGGCTCTGTGGAGCACTGTGGTGCCTTAGAAATCTACGATAATAAATAATAATATTGATGCCACCTAACTGAACCTGAACCTCAAAATTCTGATTTTAATAATTTTTGATAAGCGATTGAATGGTAAATTTTTTCTACATTGTGTATTAGTTAGTAACTCTCTCTTTTGTGAATTATGATATTATGCTCTTAATTTTAGACCATAGTGCCCCCTGTCTTAAGTGCCCCAGGCCCCCCAAAGCCTTAATCCAACTATGGGGGGAGCTGTCCACGGACAGTGTGTGGTGACAGCGTATGTCATCATATACTGTCCAGCAGGCCTGGAGCTCCAAATCTCACGAGACTAAGAGCTTACCTGCTCACTCTGCAAGGCGTTCTTTTTTACTCTGATGTAAGCTGCATAGGTAAGTACAGCAGGCTGGGGGGGTGTCATAATGTGTCTCGGGGGGTTATAATATGTCTTGTGTGGCATGATAATGTGAGTGGGTGGTAGCCTGATTTGTCTGCGGGGTGGCATGGTGTGATTTGTCTGGGGGGGTATTGTGGTGCGATGGGTGATGTGGCAGGGGGTAGCGTGATGCAGGATGTGGCGTGATGTGTCTGAGGGGTGGCGTTATGTAGCTGGTGATAAATGTAATATTTTATTATAATGTATGTATTTTATACTGTGTGATCTGTGTCATGTACAATGTTCACTTATTGCTCGGTTTTCCATATATACATTTTCCAACAGGTCCCAACATTTCAGGATCTATGCAAGAATCCAGTACCAGGTTGTGAAAGCTGCAATAACCAGTAGGTGAGAGTAACACCATTTTAATACATAATGGGGGAATTCAATCAGCTGCAAAGTGAACATCCGCGAGACACTTAGAGGCTGAAATTTGTCAGAAATCACTGTTCATTTTTCCTCTCAAGGAAAAATAAGCAGAGATTTCTACCGTAATTGCCAGCAATGCGCGCTGCACGATACCCATGTATCACATCACCAGCAATTGAGTCTTCCCCTATATGTTATGCCACTCCACATATTGACCACGCCCCCAACATTATGCGACCACACCCCTTCACCGACGCCGCTGCGCGTCGGTATACATCTCTCTTCCTGTGCACCTGTGGGGTGGGGGAGGGCAAAATTTCACTGTACCCCAGCCCCAAATTTCTCTTGCCAGTCCTGTGCATACCATTATCTGATACAGGTGCGCCCTATGCTGCAAATAGAGAGTCAAGCTGCACGTAATACATTAATATCTCACGGGACACCATATAACAATGAGCTTTGCAAAATGTACTATAATTATTATTAATCTGGAACAGAGCTGGGCCTATGTGCTTTAAATGCCAGGGCTGATTTTTAGTCCCAGTCCGGCCCTGAGCGTGGTGATGATAAAGGGGCACAGTAATGTGTGTGTGATAGCACGGAGCTTTTGGCAATGTAGTGTGTGTGTGAGGTAGATGGTGGCTAATTAATGGCTGCTATTTTGTTTGCGGGGTAATGGGAATACTATTTTAATGTTGGGGCTGGAGGAAGGCCTAATTATTAATCATGGATGCTATTGATTTAACGGTGGGGTTGGCTGTAATTTTCTAAATGTAGCCATTTTTTTTTCCAAATAGGTCCTGCAACATTCCAGGATCCAGACAAGCCACAACTAAAGAAACCAGCAGCCACATGTGGTAAAAAGTGAGAATAACAGGTAGGACAGAGCAGCATAGTGTGTGAAATGTTAGGATTCTAGTAGGGACAATGCCAATGTTTGGTGATTGTTTGGTGAGCCCAGTGGGCGCAGGCCAAGACTGAACTCTTTCTGTACACACTGCATTCTTCCTATACTACACAAGGGTGCTAGATGTCCTGAAAGTCAGGAGTGCTTGGACAAATGTCACGCTCCGGTGAATTCAAGACCTAGTGATTTTGTTGTGCTAGCCACGCCCCAATGGCCCATTGCCACGCCCCCCTATTGTGTGACCACACTCCTGAAAAATTTTGCGCCGCTTACTCAACTATAAGGGGGGCCCCATGAATTTGTTGTACCGGGGCCCTGAATTCCTCTTGGCAGCCCTGGTCAAATCACACCAGGGTTTTCATTGGGTAGTGTCCTGGATTAGACAACACCACAGGGAGACTAAGAAACCCTCTGCCCCCCTTTTCTGGACCACAGGCACACACATAAAATGTAATCACAATGCATTAAATTTAGAATTTTATATAAACATAGACTATTATATTGTGAACAATAAAATCACATAAAATTAACAAAAATCCTACTACAACGTTTGGTACATAACACCTAAAAAAGATCTCTCTGATATATTATAAATTAGAGGTAAAGCTACCACTTATATAATACTTGTAATACTAAAATTTTGATATAAAGCTATTTACAAATATCTGTCTAAATCACTTTAAACATCTATGAACACTTAAAATAGTAACACTGTTCAGAAGCAAATACATACATATCTATATGAATATGCAGCTTTATCATTAGTTAAGTGGAATATAGGCCCCTTCTTCTTTCAGCTCCAATATAAAGCAGTTTGCAGCCTGAATTGCAAGACAATGTCCAAGTTCATATAATAGGCTCCTTGTCAAATACATTATCTCCTCTCTGTAAATATTGCATGTATAAAAAGACTTTTGCTGCTTTCTCTTGATTTGATTAAGTATAATCACTCTAACTATCTCTTTCTGGCTAACACATATGGCTCAGTCACTTGAACAATGTACGAAACATTGATACTTATCAGCCTCTCTCTTTCTCTCTTTGCTCCTCTGTTCATATCTCTCACAGCAGTCCAGGTTATAATGTCTCCTGTTATGGCACTCTCTCTTCATATACAGTGCTGGTCTCTCTCATCACCGCTGTAGTCCTTGCTCAGTACTGTTTCCCCTTCTCTCCTCCAAGCTCCTTCTCCTCTTCCTACTGATGTCCTCCTAGAATCTGTAACAGCTGTTTTTCATCTGCTTCTTCACAAGCTCCTGCTCCCCACTGCATGCTGGGAGATGCTGTCTGCAGGGGAGGTATCTAAAGCGCATGTGTGGCCTGCTCGGTCACCAGTGCTACACTTATATGTTTTGAAGTGGAAAACTATATTTATCCACAGCTAACTGCAGGCTGACAGGACGTGTCTGCAGTGAAGAGTGATTAAATAGAACTCCTGCAGAGAACTACTTTTTAAAGGCAAGGTGGGTGTCACCTGGCAATCAAACTAGGACTGTGGGAGGAGTGTAAAGTATAAAAGCCTGTTTCTTTCATTGTTCAGGGCGACTTATGCCAGATAGTGGCTAGTGTCTAGACAGAATGACTGTGTCCAGTCAGTGGTTGTCTGGTGTCATCCTGATGGTGAATGTGCTATTTATCTGTGAAGTGAACAATAAAAACACAGACTATTCTGTATGACTATAACACAGACTATAGTGTATGCATCTTCAGAAGTGTGCCCGTGTCACAATATACAGTGTGTGTGTGTGTGTATATATATATATATATATATATATAAATATATATATATATATATATATATATATATGTATATAATTCTGATTTTTTTTTTACGCTTGTATACAATGTGTTGCTGTTATATCAAAATCGGTAATTGACTAATTTTTAAAGTTTTGTTATTGCAGCCTATTACCTCTCTGGAGATCTACAGAACATAGTCCTGTTCTACTTATATATTTTTTTTAAAGGCTTCACATCTTATGACAGAAGGAAATGATCGCAACACTGGATTGGTTGTAATGTTTCTCATGTACAGTTTCAAAGGGAATCTGTTTCTCATAATAATTTCTTATAGGAATTCTATTCCTGCCTTGCACTGTTGGATTTACTCCACTTTGCAATGTACAATATTTCATTTGACAGTATAAAGATTATCTTTAATGTAATGTCAGATAATTTACTTAGTGTTTATTGAATTGTCACAGTAGTTAAGAGTATATCAGGTATTGAATAGTCATGAATTTGCCAAATTATTAGTATTCTTATCCACTTATTATGTTGCCATGTGAGCTATAATGAAATGTTAGGCTTAAACGTCTTAGGTGATATCTCACAAAGTGATACATTGACTGAATGTTGTGCCGAGACAGTGTTTGTTTGTGTGATTTTGCCTAATTCTCCTCTTGCCAGTTTAGAGGATATTACTACTCTCCAAAATGAAGCCCTTGGTCTAAAGCCCTATGGAGGTCTTTAAGGCTGTATTTTGTATTGTAAACTCAAGTTCCAAAGGTGGTCTTAGAATGTATCTCCTTTTATTGTGCAATTTTTGGCAGATGTATTGGCAGATGCCTACTAGATTACAACATATGTCAGCAGATGTGAGTAAGAAGGTTAATATAAAGTCTTGTGAAATTGGAATAAATACTCAAAGAGCTAAGTACCGCACGTCCGTGCAGCACTGCGACACTCATACAAAGTAAAGAACCAGTGTTATGCATGCACAATAGACATTACAGACAGACTGCATTGTGCATGCACAGTAGATACCTAGACAAGCTAGATGGCACAGCGGATCTGGCATCTGACCACCGGAAACAGCACACAGTGCCCACCTATCTCAACAGTAATGACTTTTTCACCTTCATAAGGCCCTAATTGTAAATAGTTTAAAATACCTTATTTTTTTAAGCAATAAGGGGTCTATTTACCAAGACGCTTCAGATAATGAGATATTTTATCACTGTAATAAAGTTTTTTAAATACAGAAAAATTGTAAAACAAAACAAAAAAAAAAGATTAAAAAATATTTAAAAATAGACAAATTTCTTTTATTTACAAAATATTTAATTAATATTTTTTTGCTAGGACATCTGTGACAAATGCCAACCTGATATGGCATATGGCATTGGTAACCATCGCTGTCCTTGGTAACTGTCGCTGTCCATGCTAAATAGGCGCGCCCATGGTTTGCATGGGGAAGCATCGCAGGAAGTCCTGGGCGATGGCTACCATAATTGTCATAACCTAGCTCAATTTCTTATCTACTGCTATTTAAAAGAAAACAATATACATGGCAAAGGAAGGATGCTCTCAGTTTCAGATATATAGGAGGAATGAGTTAAGCACAGACATGTAAGTTTTATGATTTTTGCTGCCGTGAGAAACATTTATAAATCTATAAATTTATTTCATACAAATGAGAAATTGTTGCAACTTTTGAATGTTTTCATAATGATGTGCATATGTTCAGAATGGCCAAAGTAGACACTATTACAATAAGTAGAAATAATAAATTATCACAAAGCACACAGGAACAATTGGATTCTTACAATCTGCCTGGTATAGCTCCACCAACCACGCAGGCGCAGAGTCTAACATGGTTTTCTGCAAGGAGGATTAGTCTTGGCTGCTTACACCATGCAGGTTACAGTTCTTCAGATGGGTACCAGATGAGACTGACAGGAGAAAATGATGTTAACCGACAAGAGGAGACCAGGAAAGGAAAACCAGAATACAAGGATTACTCAAACAGCAAAGGATACAGGATACCAGGATTAGCTGTGAAGCATATAGCGCTGGATATCAGGACCTGCTGAATAGGAATGAGTACAGGATACCAGGATACCAGTATTATCTAAGAAGCATATAGCAGGATACCTGGATACCAGAAGGAAGAGACAAGGAACTGAATACCAGGATGCACAAGGAATACACAGGAATACAGGAGCCAAACAATCCAGCAGCTTAGTAGGCTAACAGGACATGAAGATCTGGCTCCATATTGCCTGGTGAGAAGGGGATGAAAAGTCATTATCCAATGGAGGAGAAGGGGAGATTATAAGACACGGGAGTAATCCAAGATGGTGGTGAAGCCCAATGTACAAAGCAAGCCCTGCGCACTGGACCCTAGTAGGTAAGCCAGAGGGTCGAGTGCATAAATCACTTAAAGTGGTTATACATAGGTTTTAAATACCATAAGGGCTCAATTCAGATAGAGGTATATATTGGACTGGCATAGAATTGTCACTGTCCATATTATCATAAAGCCTTAGGGAAAGTATAAAGACTAAAATAACAAATGCCAATATATATATATGCTGAAACAGAGTTAAATGGCCTAACGTATTACCTACATCGCTAATTAGTATAAGATCCTCTACTAACAAAAAGACTGATCTGAATCACAAAAAACACTGTTACGCAACCTGTAAGATTGCCAACATCTCCGCCAGTTTCTTTCTTTCCTTTGGGCCTACAGCTGCTTGATGAATTTATTCTGGACTACTGTAAGGTTCTAATTAAAATATGTCAAGTCTTTTCACTCACAGATCTGTGAGACTCAAGTAATCTGGGTCTACATCAAATTGCATCAAAATAAAGTTCTCTCTACAGCTGTGGTGGACTGTACTGTACCGAGTGCTCCAGACTACACACTCAGCAATAAAGTGCTGGTGGGGTAACATGTTTTAAGGTGTTACTTAAATATAATGGATAACGAAAACAAATTGTATCTTTGACACATTATGCAAAGAGACAAATAAACAAAGACTTGCCTGTCTATGCAGAAGGAAGAGTTCAATTATCTTATAAATGTGGAAGTTGTGTCGCTGGAGGAAACCCTACCAGGACAGGGTCTGTGTAAGCCAGTAAACCAGGCTGGGCGACACCATAACTGTCTAGCTAATCGGTAGTAGTAATATTGCGGGAGGATTAAACTCTGAAAGAGACCGAGATTATTATTTTGGAGTGCTGACTGCAAGAGGCTGCTGGAGGATACATGCTACCATTACCCTGTATCTGTGAACGTCTTGTGGTGTTGTGCTGTCTTAATAAAGCCTTATTTTGGATATACTCTGGTCTACCCGAGTGAGTTGAATCCCGCAGAGGGTAACTGCCATCACAGCTAAGGGTGGTATTCTCACAGCATATAAAAAACTTCTCAACCTGCTGGGGGTGCAGCTTATTCTCAGTTTGTGCCCATCAAAAGAAGAAAATAGAGCAAATGTGTGGTGTTCCCATATATGTGGGGGTCATCTTGGGGAAGACGAAAAACGCAAGTGGGTATTTCAAATGGTTCTTCTATCAAGGGAAATGAGACAATAAAGAGGTTTTGCCATTCTTACACAGCCCTAAACCTGTTTAAGGGCCCCCTTGATATTTACACAAGAGAGAAAGCTCTTTGGTCACTAGCACTGTGCTAACAGGGCCCATTGGCCCTGTAAACTATAAGCTCTGTCAACTTGATGGAAGAATATAGGAGCAGATATACCATGTTAATGTCCTTAAACCTTTGCAAGAGAAACCCAAGTGCCTACAATGATTCGGACAGGGGTTGGGGAACTTAAGGTTCCTATAGGTTTGGCTTTGCCTCTAGCCCAAAGAGACCAGGCAGAAAATTTGGTATACTGGAATAGAGAAAAACACAGATGCCCTCTCAAGTAAATTTGCACTTTGTGCAGAGTTAACGTCACCCAACTCGGTCCCGCTATGAGGAGGAACGTGTAGAAAGGTAAGTAACTTATCATGATTGTCTAGCAGTAGCGGGCTGTGATGAGGCCTTATAAACAGGCAAAATAGCGCATGTGTACTAAACGTTGATGGAGACGCTGGCTGATCTAATAAAGAGTTGATCTGTGTTAGATTAGCTCTAGGGATCACCAAGGAGACATTGGATGTTTGTTTAAATCCTATTTGCCATCCTGACAATAAAGCAGAAGGATGTCATGAAAAACCTATGTGAGTACCATCTTTGAGGTGCCAATGTCACAGTATATATAGTGACAAATGGTTCCTAAAGCATATGAACTGCTGAATATTGCTGTCCTACAGACATAATGACTGTCTTTAATGGCTCTAAAATAAATGTATTTATTTTGTTATATTTTTATATTGTGCTTTTAAATAATAAAAGTATTGTTCTGATCACCTATGCAATTACTTATTGATGTTTATACACCACAACATATACTAATTTTTATTTAAAATTTGTAATATCTTGTGGTCGAAGTGTAAATGTAGAAATGGCGGTATGGAAAATGTAAGTAAATGGAATTTGATAGTTTGACAATGAAGACAATGGAATACCAGCCCACTTCCACCACTGATCTTCACTGAACTTTAAATAGTTCAGAATACTTATTTCTATATTTATGTGGATGTAATTGCTACTGTGCTCTTCCAACCATAATAAACAGCATGATGGTTATTTAGTAAAATATGTGTAGTACACTTTGATTGACGTATAATGCCACTTACATTAACATTTACTGCATTTCCTTGTATGAGTTGTTCTTAAACTATGGGTTGGGACCCAAAACATTAGGCACTACGACAGTCAGGTTGGTTTCCCATAACCCTTGTTTAGTATAGCGCCCATAATTTTGAAATGTATATAAACAGAACACCTTGAGACTTGACTAATAAGGTGAACCATTCATATGAACCAATCCAAAATGATCTTATATATTTAGAGGCCTCAGGTGGATATGAATCCACCAATTCACACAGTGCACTCCCACACAGCAAGTCTGCCAAACTGTCAGTCTTGTCCCGCTTCCCTCCTGCATCCTAACATGACAACGTGCTGCAAAGGAGTGACAGGAGGAGTAGTTGATATATTTGGTATTAACTATAAGCACACCAGTTATTTCATGTATTGTTAGACAAAGACCCTCCATCTTGAATAAGTTAAAGCTTCAGTATCTTTTGAGATGACTAAATGGAGCTGTGTACTTATTTAACGTAAATGTTGAGTAATTTAGAAAGGAAAGCGAACTTTGCTATAACATATATCCTGTAACATATTCCATGTGCATTGTGCCTTCCCACTAACTGCAAGATCTACATAATATATCTAAGCTTGAAGATAATGGAGTATCATGATTATTGGGTAAAATAAAAACCGTCAAACTTACATGTACAGTCATGGCCAAAAGTTTTGAGAATGACACAAGTATTGGTTTTCACAAAGTTTGCTGCTTCAGTGTTTTTAGACCTTTTTGTCAGATGTTGCTATGGTATACTGAAGTAACATTACAAGCATTTCATAAGTGTCAAAGGCTTTTATTGACAATTACATTAAGTTTATACAAAGAGTCAATATTTGCAGTGTTGACCCTTCTTTTTGAAGACCTCTGCAATTCACCCTGGCATGTTGTCAATCAACTTCTGGGCCACATACTGACTGATTGCCGCCCATCTTGCCTAATCAATGCTTGGAGTTTGTCAGAATTTGTGGGTTTTTGTTTGTCCACCTGCCTCTTGAGGATTGTCCACAAGTTCTCAATGGGATTAAGGTCTGAGGAGTTACCTGGCCATGGACCCACAATTTCGATGTTTTGATCCCTGAGCAACTTAGTTATCACTTTTGCATTATGGCAAGGTGCTCCATCATGCTGGAAAAGGCATTGTTCATCCCCAAACTGTTCTTGGATGGTTGGGAGAAGTTGCTCTTAGAGGATGTTTTGGTACCGTTCTTTATACATGGCTGTTACTTCAGTATACCATAGCAATATCTGACATAAAGGTCTAAAAACACTGAAGCAGCAAACTTTGTGAAAACCGATGCTTGTGTCATTTTCAAAAACTTTTGGCCATGACTATGTACGATTCAAGTCAGTGTTACATATAAATATATATATATATATATATATATATATATATATATATACACACATACTTGCTAATGTATAAAAGTTTAGAACAAAAAGAAAGAAATCAGAGAGATTTCAGTACAAAGAAAGGTTAGGAAGCACTCCTACCCTAAAATATAACTTTTAATGTTAATATTAAAAAGTTTTATAAGTAAATGGAAATCATCTTTAATCAAGACAGGGTGTGAAATATTAAAACAGACATAGATACAAAGACGTGTGTTAAAAGCACTTACTGAGGGAGAATGATTACATATAACGATTGTTTCAGACAGGTGTTATGCCCTAAATCTGATTGGAAAGAGAAGAAGAGCATGGAAATGGTTAATTTCACAATAACTGCTCCATGCTAGAGTACTGTGTATAAAATTTAATATTATTTAGAGCATGATCATTGTAGCAGTTGGATTAAATTAATCAAGTATTGTCCCCTGAATCTCGTATATTAGAAATAATAAGGACATGGAAAAAATAATAAACAGTATGTGTATTGCAATACACATACTGTTTAATTTTTTTTCTGTGCCCTTATTATTTCTAATATACGAGATTCAGGGCACAATACTTGTTTCTAATCAGATTTAGGGCATAACACCTGTCTGATTCATTCTTGTTGAGATTCCTATTGCTCAGGATATAATTTATTAAGATCATTATAAGTTTCATTTGGCTAGTACATTTGTATGCCAATTCACTGTTTGAAACAATCGTTATATGTAATCATTCTCCCTCAGTAAATATATTGACAATAATATACACAATATAGATAACGTTAAATTAAATTAAAGGAAGAACTGTACTATGTAACTAACCTATCTTTAGGTTGTACAAACTCCGGCGCACGTGAGTCCAGTTGCAACATGGCTCAAAAGGTGTGTGTGTGCAAATAAGCATTAGCATTATGAATTCTTCTAATTAGGCATGTCTGGTGACATGAGTGAGTGTGCACATTGATAATCATGATGTCACTTGAGCCTCTATTTAACTGGTGCCCTATCAATAGGTTTTGTTTGAGCTCCTTGTTATTTTTTCTGATTCCCAGTGTACTGACCTGGATTGTTCTGAACTTGTTTGTTTGCCTGTACTGACCTTGAACTGAACCAGAACTACCAGCCCCAACCTTGACCTGTACTTGAACACAGTCTTGTTTGGTCAGCAACCACCAAGTCTGGGGGCCACAATCTGTGGGTTTTCCATAGCAAAATTTATTTCTCTATTTTGGAGTCCCTGGTGAAAACTGAGGTTCCCAATAGTAATAGTTGCCTACTCTACCAGAATGTCCAGGATATTCCCAAATTAGGGTGAGACCTCACACAAATGCACTTATATACCTGTAAGGTAGTCTGGGATGTGCCATGATGATAATGATCATGTCCCACCCACCTCAGTGAAAACTTAATGGACAATGGTTTGATGATGAAATTAGAATCAGCATCTGCTTCGCCCCAACCACTTGATGGCATGAATGATGTAATAAATCTACACCCCCCTCTTCTTATTATACCTTTAAATATGGTAACTATGTCCAATAGATTCTGCACACCAGGTTAGCTGGTGTAAATTGTTAGAGGCACATGGGTCCAGAGCTTAGATGTTTTGTAACAATCTCAGGCTGAACAATAGATGTAGATGTGGATTCCCAAACTTTACCATAACCCTGAAAGGTAAGGGCTACATGTAATTTTTTATTTAAAAGTTGACAACCAAATACTTCCATTGATAATACTGTACAGCTCAGTCAGCTATAAAAGGTTAGGTATACTTTACGAAAATTGATAAGCAAAACCGGTCCTCTGAAGAAATCACTCACTGTGATGAAACGCGTTAGAAAGTAGAGTACTCTGGGCTGTTCTATATCCCTTGTCATTGGATCTACACATATGTTCATTAGAAGAGTAGCCAATCCACGCAAGCAATCAGAGTATTGGCCATCAGTGTGACCGAGACTAACCAAGTAGGAGGAGTGAGTAAGTCAGCGGGCAAACAGAGAAAGATTTCACAGAAAAGAGACATATTATGGGAAACATTATTGTCAGATTTCAACGATACAGTACCCGTTATTATATGATCTGAGAAAGACGCTTTCTTTATATACCAGAAATTTACTGTGATTACCTATCTATGGGGCACATTTATCATTATTCGGCAAAAGTGAGAAATAGTTATCAATCCTTATCGCAAGGATAAGGATTGAACTATTTCTCACATTTATTAAAAAGGGAACACAGAGACAGCAGTTCCGAAAAACTGCTGTTTCTGTGATAGAAAAATTCACACTTACCTCCCTCTTCGGACGCGCTGTCTCGGGATCTCCTCTTCTTCCTTCAATTGCGCATGTGCAGTGCACATGCGCACAAAGTCCCCACTCTGTCTCTGCAACTATCGTTGCAGAGAGAGCGCGCTGAGTGACAGGGAGGGATCATGTGATCCCTCCACACATGCGCTGTCCAGCTCTGCTCGTCGGAGCAGAGCTGACAGCAGTGGATGTCTTCAATTCGGATGATGTACGCCAGCTTCAGCTGGCGTACATTAACAAGACAAGTTCCCGAAAAAAATTTTTTTTCGGGACTTGTTAGATTGCGGCCAGGAGCAGTCACCATTCTGTTGAATGGTGACTGCTCGCAAAAACGATCAGGAGTGCAAAGCAGCAGATATCCATGATATCTGCTGCGATGCACCTTTAATAAATTTGCGGAGGGCACATATGGATTTTAATTCCACGGTAAGTGCACAATAGTGCACTACCGTGATTTGTTAAATATGCCCCTATATGCATTTGAGATTCATTTGCTAAAAGACTGGATGCTGTCATGTGCTGATGATCTACCTCCGCTCTCTACGCTCATTTCTCTACCTAGCCACGCTGTTATTTCCCTTTATCATTGACTTGTGTCAGAGAAAGCTGTTTGTCAGGATTGTTGGTGGATCGGTGTTTATCTAGATCTATTCTGAGCTCAAACGGTGATTGAAGTCCTTCGGATACATCCTTGATTATCTATACATAGTGTATCGTGAATACATTACCAAGAGAGGATCTTTTAAGGAGATTTAAGAACTAGCAAGGAGACTCTCCAATAAATTTACTCGCTCAAAATAATTTGACATTTATTTTAAATATTACATTTATCTCTAGGTCAGTGCACTGATCAGGTATTATCATGAATGTGATTGTTTTATTTTTATTGTTTTAGTTTCTCTATTAAATTGGCTTATTTTTGCACCATTCCACGGACTCTGTATACTTGTGAGAGTGATGGTACAGTTTCCAGGGCTGTGAATTTTTCTTTATTATACTTTTGAAAATCCCAATTTCTCTGGGATAGTCCAGACTTGAGCAGACTGTCAGGACCGTTCCATGGTAAACACATTTGTCCTGACTTGTGGGAAATTGCCATGCACACTGGTGACAGGTGTCTCTGGTGCCTGCGACAACTGAAAGGTGAATTTAGGCCAGGAGTGTTGGGGGTGGCCCGGTTCTTCAGAAGTACCAGGCATGCCCCCTGGGGGATGACCACTTCTACTGTCACATCTCTAAATAGACGCAGTCATGCTCTTCTCAGAGGTGGCATGGCTGTGTTCTGACTTAAATATTCAAAATATTTGGAGGTATGGATTAGTAGAGGTATTGCACCAAAATCAGCTCCCCTCATGAATTAGAAGAAATGGCTTTAGTTTCCATAGTTATATTGGAATTGCCTAGTTTTTCTTGCTTTTTCTTTGCATAATGTTTGAAGTAATTATGTCAACCAGAAATTAAGCTCTTTAACGATTGATACAATATGTAGACTTCCACATTTCTTTTGCAAATAATTGTCCTGTCAAGTTCATTTTAAAGTGTACACCCACTGTCTTTAATACATGTGTCCTAAAACTACCATCTCCACCCCCTACAGCACATGTAACTATTACAATGCTACAAAATAAGATCTTGTTTTTTTATATCAGTGCAAAACTAGCCATAATTGTGTGCCTAATGCCTACATATGAATTCCAACCCCCGATTTGCCCAGCTCCTCTTGCATCCCGGCTTACATAAATACTTTCATAAATGAGACTTACAGCAGCTGGACAAAGTATCCCTATTATACATAATTACGAGAGCCAAACAGTCCTCCCCTGTGCTGATAAATTTGGCCACTGCCGTAATTAGGGTCTAGTGCAGGGACTTTAGACTCTACACTGGTTTGATACATTCACAGAGGGTTGAGTCTAATGTAACTAAAAACATCATTTGCTTGCTTCTATGACCTGCTTTATTAATACATTGTTATGTTTCTGTACTCTGGCCCTGAGCATTCATTGAACAATGACTTCAATTTTTACCTCTACATTCTTTTAACAAATGGGTGAAATAACTCATTTGTTAATAGCCATGCTGTGCTGGAATTAAAGTACAAGGAGGTGTTTGAAGACTGTGAAATCATATTTATCTGGGGATAGGCTTTACTTTGACATAATGTTGCTATTTTAGGGAGAAATACGGTACTGCTGAAAATGGTCTTGCTTTTCTTTCCATCAGGTAAACATGTTATAAAAAGAAAAAGGAAGCCAAGTGAAGCTATATCTTAATGTGCATCAACAAATATTCAATTTCCGATGGTGTGTGAAAATCTAGGTATAGGTGAGTGTCGTGGTTGTGACATGATAAGGGGTTAAAATCTCAAGAATAAATTGAGTGTTATTTCTGAACTCCCTGTGTGCAAGCAAAGCAGGGGTTATTTTATTATGCTAAAACATCCCCTAGTCATTTGCCCTTCCCTAGCACCCTACAGGGGCCATTGTCCTGTCATAACTGGATTCTTACACTTAGCTAGACTGAGTGTCTCTCCTTTAGATAGAGAGAAAGCTTTTATGGTACAGCAGATCAGCAGATGCTATAAAAGCTAACATAGTGTTTCGTATAGGGAATGTATACATCAAAGAAATATTGTTCATAATTCATCTAGATCTCAGTATGTATTTATGTTCAGGGCCTCTAGCTACATAAAACAATAGTCTGATATGGAACAACAAAATGGAACTGTTTCAACAGTACCAGAATGCCAAGATGCTGCAGCAGTGTGTCAACCATTGAGAGAAGCTGCAGAAGGCACAGCTGAAGGAGAGGCTATTGGACAGCAACCAGAACAAGATGCTGAAAGGAGGCACCAGCTGGAGTTTACTTAACTGTCCAGTTCTTCATAAACCAGAGAGAGAAGAATCAGCAGGCTCCATCTGGAGCATTCCCCTGTTCTGGAAATAGATGGGGATTTGGACACTTTTCTAAAAAAGAACTGCAGAGAGGTGGGCTGCCCTTTAGTCAGTAGGCGCAGTAAACTCCTGGACTAGGAAGAAAAGCCTTGGAGGCTTTTGCAGATCTTCCCCCTGAACTGGACAGGGATTATGAGGTAATTAAAAGCACGGTGCTGCAGCGCAGTGACATCACCCCTGAGGCACATCGACAAAAGTTCTGGGATTTAAAGTGCAATGGCCCTGACATGTACTCAGGACTTCTGGACCAATTGTCCACTACTTTTCAACAGTAGATTGTGGGGAAAAAAGATTAACACCTTTAAAGGTCTTAAGGATTTGATGATCCCGGATCAGTTTCTCACAATATGCCCATCTAATGCGAAAGAATGGTTAATGGATTGTGATCCTGCATCATCTGAGGAGGCAGACAGACTGGCTGGCAAATGCACCATTACTGCACCTACAGCTATAAGAGCATCTTTTGTGCCAGGGTAGTTTACAGGGAAAGGGGGTGGTCAGGAGGAGCATCTCAGTCCTCCTATGCAAACGTACCTCATGTTTCTTCTTATTTTTCTGGGAGGGTACAGACAAAGCCAGCTGTAGGAGGCAGATGCAGGTGTTTTGTTTGCAACAAGGTGGACACATCAGTACCACCCATCCCGAGACGAAAAAGCCAATGTTGTATAAATACCTTGTCTAAGTACTTTTTCAGCAGTCCTGTGTGGTGCCCTACTTAGAGAGAGTCCAAAGGGCAAACTGCAAATGGTCACTGATTACCCTTTTGCATTCAGAGCTTGTGAGTTCAGAGGACATAATTCTGAGGAAAGTGCCCATGGCCCATCTGTACCTAGATTTGATTGCTGAGAGGGGGCTTCAAGAAGTACGGGTATCAGACAACATTCCATTTTGATTAGGCACAGATTTTGACAAAATGAAGTAGGGATACAATGTACCTGGAGGGGAGGGCAGAGGGAAAATATGTGTCTATATGTGCAGAAAAGGTGGGATCCCACATAAAGGAGTTTATGGGAGAGAAGGGAGTTATCTCAGCTAATCCCCAAACAGGAAACTCAAGTAGAGAGAGATTCACAGGAGGGTGACCCTAGCCTTAACCATTTACATACTGAGGAGTAGGTGGCAGTGATAGAGCATCTCAGTGCCAGTAAACTATTTAATCATGAGAAAAAGGCAGAGGTGGAGAGTACACTTTTCGGTGCCAGAACTCCTATGTCCCCACTTAAATAGGTCTAGGGGGTAGGAACATACCTCCGCAGCAAGCCCCAAGAGGAGGCTCAGGTAGTGGTGAATGTGAAGGTTTCAAAGGAGTGTGACCCCAGTACTAACTCTGTATATACTACAGACAGTGTAACTGTCTGTAGTATGTATAGGCTGACCTGGTGGGAGGGCAGATAAAACGTTTTGATCTCTCGGTGCCTAAACCATCCTTCTCCCTTTACTTTAACCTATCATCAGGGGGAAGAAGTGAATGTTTATAAATGCTGAGCCTTCCTAACTAATAAGCTCTAGCATTTACAATGCTTGTGAGAAATCTTCCTTATCCTAGATACTTTGGTGGAAATCAAGTCATCAACTTAGCCAGTGTTTATGGTTCAGTCATCTTAGGCAGGACTTGCCCAGCAGATCGGTTGTCTTGTCTGACCTGTTGCCTTAGTGAAGGAATGAAGGACATTACACTCAGCCTGCTGGGGCTTAAATATGGGTTCCTGTCCATTTGGAAGAGTAGCACCTGTCAGTCTAAAGGCGGTTATATAAAACTCTGGGTAATATTAGGTGGAGCAAACCCTAATCCCTGTATGGGGCTTCTGGGTGGAGTGCTTCAATATCTAACAGGCAGGCCCTTCGCTGGGTCATTTTCTATAAGCAAATAAACAAGGTTGTAACTTCGGCTTCACGCCTGATGTCGCTTTTGTGTCAGAGATTGATAACTTTTCAATACTCCAAGCAGCAGCATTGACTGCAAAATTCAAAATACAGGGACCACATTTTTGCTAGTGATGGGGCCTCCACCATTCTGCCAGTTAGGAAGTGGGTTCATTTACACTGAAAAATGCACATGTTTACACGTTATAATTGTATACAATCTGATTTGCTAGCTGTGCACAAATCACTTTTCCTTATGTAAACAGTCATAAGCACTCAGTGGTAGTGCATCAAAATGTGGGTCCTCCGCACCTCTGCCCCCCATCCTTTCGCCGTCAACTCTTCAAAATAATTTGTTCCTAAATGAAAAAAATATATCAAATAATATCACCCATAATCAGAAAGAGGTAAAGCATTGGTGGGGAAAAGGAAGAGCCGATGCTTGCCTAGGGTTCCAGGGGCAAACGCAGGATTTGTAGAGGGGGGTTTCCACACCACACCGTCAGTGGGAGTGACCAGCATGCATGGGGGCATGGCTATAATTTTAGACAGTGCTTGGCTGTTCTCCAACTCTTCCTTTCCCCATAATATACACGGGCAATGCTGCGTGCACTACTGTTAGGTGCACGCAACTCTCCCTTTTCAAGCAGAGCTGTGTGAAGCGGGAGCAGGGTCCAGCCACCTCAATTATACAGTGCCCCAGACTTGGAGGGGGGTTTCCAGGCACTAGAAAACTCAGTTTGCCTATGGGTTCTAATAGTTAAGAGTTGCCCAAAACATTGAATGAGTAACATAGTGTCCATAGTGACAGCTACTCCTCTGTCTGTGTTACGTTGGGAGTGTACCGCTTGGCTGTGGTATCACAGCCAAGTGCCCTGAGGATCAGAGGATGCTGCCTGGTATGGTAAGCAGCAGCGGAGGTTGGGGCACTATGCCAGGGAGAAGGGGGGGATTCCAAGTTGGGAGGGGGCACCACATAGGGTCGGAGGCTGTAGGCGTTGAAGAAATTTTATATCAATAATTTATGTGAAAATAAACACTGAAAATTAATTGCTATTTAAGTCTAGATACCATCCAAACATGCTGTCCCCACTTTGTTAACTTTGTTAGGGGTGCTAATTGTAGTCTTTAATACAATGAGAGCCTAAGGCAATGGCTTCCCTTGCCGTGTCTCTTCTACTGGGACTGCGATTGGCGCCCTGTTGTTTTCTTTGTAGTCTTCACTAATGACTCTGTATTGCATTTTGCACAAAAAGAAAAAGTTTTATTTCTGGTTGGCAGGTTGATAAGACCATGTGTATGACAAAGTAAGAGAACATGAAGGATCTAGCTAGCATCAAGCAGCCGTATCTGCAGAAAGGGAAAGTGATATTGAAACTCTAATTAATGTAAATGAGGCAAACAAAAATAGAGAGTCCAGCATAATCGCATGGTAATCAGTCAATTGATTGATCATTCTCTACATTGCTAAGCATGGTTTTGCTTACAGAGGGGAAGATGAGGATGCTTAAACATTACTCAATAGTGAGTTCAACCATAGTAACTTTCTTCACTTAGTTCTGCTCCTATAATAGCATTAACAACAAGTGAGGCCTGGAAGAAAAGTCATTCAGAGAGTAAATGGGAAATGTGGTAGAAGAAAATATAACCTGTATGTAAAAAGAATTCGGTGGAATGCCAACAAATCATGGAAATGAACATTACACAGGATATTGGTGTTGTGGAACAATGCAGCATAATTTGTAGGTATATTAAAGATAGCACGTTTTGCAAAAGATTTTTTTAGTCTTGTTGACATTAGCAGCACAAATGGAGAAGCTTTGCTTTCAACCATGAAGGATGATTAAAAATGTCTGAGTAATATTATTAGTTGGTCTTATGATGTTAATGAAAACGTGAGTGAGCGATGGAGTACAGGCCCACATAAAAAATGTCTAAAATCTGTATCTCTGTCTCTCTATTGGTATCTTTCCATCACTATACAAGCACACAGTGATTACTCCTATTCTGAAAAAACTAAATTCTGACCCAAACGCTCTCTCAAATTACCGCCCCATCTCTCAGCTTCCATGGCCCTTGAAACTTCTCAAGAATTGCCTACACTCACCTCACACACCTTCTTACAGCAAACAACCTGCTGGATTCTCTTCAGTCAGGCTTTCACTCTCAAAACTCCACAGAGGCTGCGCTGACCAAAATTGTCAATGATTTGATAAAACTAAAGGCCATTACTCTCTTCTAATTCTCCTGGATCTCTCTGCTGCATTTGACACTGTTGACCACTCTCTCCTCATTCAAATGCTACAATCCCTAGATCTTCAAGACACTGTCCTATCCTGGTTCTCATCCTACCTATCTAATCGCTCTTTCAGTGTTAATTTCTCTGGATCCACCTCCGCTCTGCTTCTTTTATCATTCAGAATACCACAAGGCTCACTCCTAGGTCCTCCACTATTCTTTATCTACACCACTTCTCTTCTCTACCTTGAATTTCAGTTTCATATCTATGCGGATGATAATACACAAATCTATCTGTCCTCTCCTGATCTCTCATCATCTGTGTTGTCTTGCGTAACTGACTGTCTTTCTGCCATTTTGTCTTGGATGTCCTATTGCCAACTCAAACTTAATATTTCAAAAACAGAATAATATACCCACCCACCAACAGAAACCTCCTGCCTGACATTTCTATTTCTGTTGACATGACCATAAATCCCACCCCGCTGCCTAGGTGTAATCCTTGACTCCCAACTGTCCTTTGGTCCCCACATCAACTCTATATCTAAATAATGTTACATACATCTAAAAAACATTTCCAGAATACGTACATATCTCACACAAGACACTGCAAAAATTTTAATTCATGCACTCATCTCCTGCATCGCGTATTGCAATTCCCTCCTTACTGGTCTTCCCAAAATCAGACTCTTACCCCTACAATCTATTTTGGATGCAGTGGCTAGATTGATTTTCATTGCAAATCGTTTTTTCTCTGCTGAGCCACTCTGTAAGCCTCTAGATTGGTTGCCTGTTTTTCAACGAATCCAATATAAAATTCTTCTAATATCATATAAGGTCATCAAAAAAATTGCACCAACATACATCTCCTCACTTGTCTCAAAATATCTCCCAACTCGACACCTCTGTTCTGCACAAGATCTACTTCTCTCTTCTTCACTCATCACATCTTCCCACTCCCGGGTACAAGATTTTTTTCGTGCTGCACCCACATTGTAGAATTCCCTCCCATACATAATAACTTTCCTCTAGTCTTCAGACCTTCAAGCATTCTCTGGAAACCCACCTCTTCAGACAAGCTTATGATGTTCCTCAACCACCATCGTATTCTTCCTAGGTTACCCTATTACCACCCTCTACACAGTTAACACAAGACAACAACCCTTTGATCAAAATTGCTGTGTCACTGATCATACAGCCCACTCAATACTTTTTACCTTTGCATTCTTGCTGGACCAATATGCATCATAATGTAGCACTTTCCCTTGTGCATCAAACTATCATTGTCCCAGATTGTAAGCTTGCAAACAAGGCCCTCTTACTTCTATGTCTGTATGTATTACCCAGTATTGTTTTATTACTGTTTGTTCCCAATTGTAAAGTGCTACGGAATTTGCTGGCGCTATATAAATAAATGATGATGATGATGTCTGTAATTCTGTATAAATTAGTTTTTTTACTCATATTCTCAATTTGGTCATAATCTTGTAAAAGACTGTTTGTTTCAGCAGAACATGACTCCAACCAGTGTCAATAACTGGAAAAATATTATTTTATGTCAGGAAACTCACCTTAAGTCCCACACCCAAAAACTAGTAAATAGAACTTTCACTGAGGCCTTTTATGCTTCTGCTGATTGTAAACAGCTATATTAATCCACCAAACCATTCACTTTACAAATGGCACATCACTTACAGACCTCCAGGGTAGGAATATCATTATTACGGGTAATAATTATTGCAGTAGCTTCAATCAACACACTAGGGGCCTGGTACTGAGTGTGAATCAGTATATACATGTAATTACACATGGCTACTAAAAACATGATGATACGCTAATAGTGAAAGCACTAAGGCTCCTCCCAACACCCCTGTGCTGTGGGTGTTGGGGTCAAAATTTGTAAAAGATAGATTTTAGCATTTTTTATTAACTAGTGCACTACTGGTCCTCTCAAGCCGTGACCGCTCTAAATTGTTTGGGTATACTGGCCCTTGTAGAACTACAAGTGCCATCATACCCATGACTGCTGAGCATGCTGGCACTTGTAGAACTACAAGCACCAGCATACTCAGGCATCCAGGGCCTGCTGGGACCTGTAGTGCACCTGAAAAAAAATCTGTACAACAAACACACAGACACTAGGATAAAAGAATTTATAAAAATATCTTTCCCTACACACCTACGTTTATCACTTCATCGCTCACCTGAATCTTAGGGGGATCCTCTTCTTTCATGCATGAAATCTATGTGGGAAAACACCCTACGGCCATGGCAACATGCTCCTGCAGAGCCGCAACGTGATGTTGTTTGGAATCAATACATTATAGCTTTGTTATAAAATTAGTCATAACAAATACCAATTCAACATTTGTTTTACAGCTATTTCTCTCTACTAGAAAAACATACATTACACTTTACATTAAAATGTGAACCTGCATAAAATGCATGTATACGCCATGTAATATATATGTTTATGTGTATCTTTCTTGCAGTCACAATCACTATCATCTTTCCTTTAGCCAATATCACAGAGTTTTGATACCATTGATTTCCCAAGTTTGCAGCAATCTCTAAACGCCAGGTTAAATAAGTTAAATCGGTTACTGGTATGGTTCTTTTCATGTCAGTAGTGAAAGTGTTATTTTCCACATTCTACTTCTGTGTATTACTTTGTCTACATAACTGTTTCATTACTTAAATGACCCCTAGCAAATGATATGAACATCTAAAGTACTTACCTAAATAAATGAGTGCTTCATGAAAAATTTCATGAAAAGTGCAAAGTTTTCCCATTCATCCTCAGTGCTCTCACTATACAAGTCCCGGCATGTTATAGTTAAGAGCAACTGGCCCGCCTCTGTACTGACATCATTCATTTTCTGTCTTCAGTTGGCTTCCATCTTGTGTGTGGCAATTTAAATAATGTACACTAAAGTGTCCTCTTATCACTGTGAGTTTGGATGCAGTCTGTGCCCACAGACTAATTTTGTCCGAATACTGCATCCAGCAGTGTCCACAGACTGATTGGGCCTGATTCATGTCCAAATGCAACTTGCACGTAAGATGCATATTTAATTCAAATCCAAGCGTATCTCAGGAAATGTTTCAATTTGAATCTGAATGGAAGTACACTGTGCCTAAACAGTACTTGACATACATAGACACATACATAGACACACAGAGCAGACTGCAGCATAATTTTTTAACATTAATAACATAAATAAAGATAATTTCAATGTGTACTGTACATACAATGCATTTTCATAGTATAACTTAGTTGCATACAGTTGTTCTGTGATAGCTAGTGGCACATATATGTTTTAAAATAAATACTATGCTGTGTCAATGGTCATTATCAGTCGGTATTTACACTTGACCTCTAGTGGGTACAAACGATACAGCTAAAAACTAGCATACTTACGACAAGCACAGGACTTGAATCAGCCGCATCTGCGTGGGTACGCCCTTACTGTACACTCAAGGCCGATGGGACCACGTGTGGGAGACTGCGACTGGAGTTGGTGCAGACTGGCCATTCGGAAAGCCAATAGAGGCAGAGAAGGAGGTGGGCATAATACAATTGCATCATTATGGCGGCGCCGTGCATTGCTGCTATTCACAACATTGGGCTATAGTGGATGTGGTCATGATGACTCATTCCATGACAAATTGCCCCCATGTGGGATCTGGGAAGATATGGGAATGAATTAGCGATGCTCGGGCTCTGTTTTCGCAAAAACTGAGCCTACCCGAACATAGCCGATCCGAGTACCGAGTCGAGCTGGCTTCATACTTTCGTGCGCCCTCGGAACTGAAATGAGGCAAAACTTAATTGTCGAGTTGTCGGATCTCGTGAGTTTTGGATTCTATAAATACCACCCTCCACGGAGTTCCTGCGCCATTTCACAGAGAGAGCCAGAAGGGGTAGCAGGGTTGTTGGCAGTCTCCAGTGCAGTTGGGCAGCTTCATAGCTAGAACAGAAATAGAAAAGGTGGCAGTGTTCTTCAAAGTCTTCAGTGACATTCTACAGAGTTATAGCTCACATAGAAACATGAGAGTGGCAGTTTTCAGTTCTGAAAGACAAATTAAAGGGCTGGCAGTGGTTTTCAAAGGCTCCAGTGACATTCTACTTTGCCATAGCTCACCCACAAACAGAAGTGGCAGGGTTTAGTGCTGAAACAGAAAATCTAATAATAGGGCTCTTAGTAATCTTAAAAGGCTCCAGTGACATTCTACTGTGCCATAGCTCACCCAGAAACAGGAGCGATGGCAGTGTTCAGTGCTGAAACAGCAATTCAAATAAGAGGGCTGGCAGTGTCCTTAAAAGTCTCCAGTGACATTCTACTGTGCCATAGCTCACCCAGAAACAGGAGCGATGGCAGTGTTCAGTGCTGAAACAGCAATTCAAATAAGAGGGCTGGCAGTGTCCTTAAAAGTCTCCAGTGACATTCTATTGTGTCATGGCTCATACAGAAACAGGAGGGGTGGCAGTGCCCTTGTCACTCTTCAGTCTTCAGTAACATTGTTCTTGTCACTCTCCAGTCTCAGGCATGATGATACTAATCCCTCTACATCATGTGCTAAAGCCTAAGTTCAAGTGCATAGTGGTTTTAAGTCAGGGAAACAAAAATGTAAAAAAAGAGCTTGTACCTTTTTAAAGAAAAAAACACCTCTTTAATAAATGTGAAAGTTTAATGTAGAAAAAACATAAAATTGCCAACATGCCATTCTACCCAAAATATTAACAAACATACCAGCATCAGCTAGCTCCCTTCTCTCAGCTAGATCCCAACACCTGCTATCTACACTGTCATAATCCTCACCCTCATCAGTGTGTACATCATCCTCACACAATACTAATTCATCCTCGCTCTAATCCACCACTACAGAAGTCTCTGTACTTTGCTGTAATTGCCGGTAATGGCCCATGGAATTTGTAGTTCATTTTATGACAGAGCCGTCACGATTTTAGGGTAATTCTTTTAGAAAAGACCAAATGTCAAAATGTTATGCTGACTCATCTGCATCATCACTGGGTGTCTTGGGAAAGCTTGTTTTCCTTCTTCTCCTTTCACATTCCCTGTTTTGTTTACACAATCTACTTGGTGTTACAGAGCTTTTTGAAAAATTACAGCAAAGTTCAGGAGATGCTGTCTGTGGCATTTTCTGCATTCTGCAACAGCATGTAGGAAATTGCAGCAGCTGCATGATCAATTTATTTTACCCTGCCACCAACTGAAGCAAGAGTTGGTAATAAGGTGGAATTTGCTTGTGAGGATGGAGGAACAGTGAAAAGCCATCCACGCTTACTCCACAAGCCATGACATTGAGAAAGGAGGGGGAATGTATTTTAGTCCAGTGCAGTGGAGAATACTTTCCATTTTTTGCAAGGTGCTGAAACGATTCAAAGTAGTCACCTGTGAACTGAGGTCAGACACTGCTAGCTTGAGCAAAGTGATTCCCTTAATTAGACTTTTGGAAAAGCACCTTGAAAAATTGAAGGAGGAGATGAAACAAATAAATTACGCTAAGTATGTCAGGATCGAAGAGTTATAAACTTCTGCAAATCATATCACTACATTTTGGCGACTATGCTTGATCCTAGGTTTAAAAGCTATGTCTTCTCTTTATTTACCACTGTCCCAGATCACAAGAGATGCAATGAGCTCCTGGTGAGCAAGTTGACAGCGGTACCTGACACGATGGCTTTTCTAAGAGACTAAGCTTTTCTAAGAGACCCAAGGATGATGCAGATGATTCAGCAGAACATTTTGACATCTTGTCTGGTCTAAAAGAATTGGCCAAAAATCGTGACAGCTCTGTCATAAAATAAACTAGAAATTCCACAAAGAAGGCCTTTACTAGCATTTAAATCAAAGTACAGAGATTTCTGTAATGGTGGATTCCAGCAGGGATGAAAGCCAAGTGCAATCTCATACTGAAGTATGATTTAATTAAAATCATCCTCTGTCTGCACCTTGGCAATAGACAGGCCATCAAAAAGTATGTTATCCCTTAGACTTAAGCTGGCCATACACTTGCCAATTTTGTGTCTCAACCCGACCACCATGCCCCCAGATCTCTGTCAGATTTGGCTATATAGGTGCATAGACCTGTATGATGAAATCTGAAAGACTGGGCACATGGGCTGAATGTCCTAATCTAACAGATTTACATTAGAGTGGTCATTCCTTGATTACATGGTCAGATGAATCATTCAACCGGATCTACCATCCATTCCAATCAACATCTGATGAATCCCTCTCAGATGTAGATTGGGATCGGGTCAATGTTTGCACCCATACACAGCGATTTGTTGCCAATGAGGACTAGAATGGACTAATTAGCTCTCCAATTGTATTTATGTGTATATGGGCACTGAGAAAAACTTATGGCCATTACAATTTACCACTCATATTCAACCTTTCCTGGCAGCATAGCGGGCTCATCCCGAAAGTATTAGCACTGGGTGTGAACTCATACTTTATAACAGCCCCAATTTTCACAGGACAGTCATGATTTTCATAGTTCAAAAAAGTTATACTCTGTAGGGAATGGTGGAATGGTTTTGTGATAATTGTGCAGAATATTGGTGGATCATAGCATTTCTGGGCAAAATCGAGGGTGTGATCTAATTTGTCTTTGATTTCCTGTTAAGATTGTTGGGAGTTATGTAAACTAAAACCAGCTTCCATAATGGAGTGCAGCACAGAGCTGAGGATGCCAACAGGAAATAGGCCTTGAGCTATATATTACCATGTTTTTTATGAAGTATATGTAAAAGATGTTATCAGATCTAAAAAGTTTAGATATTTGCAGTTCAATAAAGGTGGGGATTTCATTATAATATTGCAACTTCTTCTAACATCTCTGAAAGAACAGTGGCAGGGAACAATAGTGCAATGTTACAAGATTTGCATTTCCCCTCATATTCCAATACCTGATCATTGGCATTCGGTAAGGAATTCTAGCATTAAATTTAGATTAATGTGTTAAAACAGAAATAACTAATAAAGGACGCATTTGAACCATATAGCAAGCATGATTTAATATAATGCAATATAATAATAATGTTTAATGATGGATGGAGCTTAATGAAAACTTTACTACCTATCTGCGTCAAATTATATTGCAAGCTTTAAAGACTACTTAGGTTTCTGTACAACATAAAATGACATTAAACGTTGTATCAGTTCACACTTTATGACTACTATTATTAAAGCCCCTTTATTCTCTTTCAGTATCGGCATCCCACATTTTTGTCTTATTTCCTGTCTCACATTAAAAGCTAACATCAACTCCTTAACCTAAATTTCTTTCCAAAGCTAATATCCCGTGTTGAAATAAACACGTCAATGTCATATTGTAAAAATGGGCAACTCTTATTCTTGTAACAAGAACAGCATTACCCTAATTTCCTCTACTTTCCTTTATTTGTGCTCATTCTGAGGCAGTAAGAGCTTACTCATATATCACCTCTCACGTGTGCACGCTGGGAATACCAGCAAACAAACTCCATTCACACCAAAGGATAGATTTATCAAACATTCTAAAAAGGAAAAGTGGAGGTGTTGCCCATAGCAACCAGACTCAATTATTTATTTAGTACATTCTAGAAAGTGTTAGTTAGAATCTGATTGGTTGCTATGGGCTCCACTTTCCTTTTTAGAAAGTTTGATATATCTGCCCCTATTTCACAACACTTGCATAGCCCACTTGAGGGCTGATAGGTGAACAGACCATAAAAGGTTGTTTTTGTTTATTTAGATCATAATTTAATTCAAGATTACAATACAATTTTGTAAATATCTTGCTTCACTTGAAAGTCTATATAATTTATTTTGCATAGTTACTCAATATAATATCAACTTTAAGCAGACAACAAACAAAAACACATACAAACACATGTAAACATGTATATTACATTCCTACTTAACACAGCCAGAAGACTATGGGATACTGTGCATAATTTCATAACTGGAAAAAATGAGTAATCAAAGAAGAATAACATAGTCACCTCTCTTACAGCTAAAGTTATTTACTGCAGCGCAGAGCTGGATTACGGCATTGGGAGGCCCAGGGTGCTTAACACAGGGGTGCCCCTATGGTCTAAAATTAAGAGCATAAAGTCATCATTCATGAAAAAAAGAGAAAAACTGTGCTGTAGTTATACTCCATACCTCTCCCATTGCCCCCATCCCGGTGATTAAAGCCCGCCCCTGGTGGCTCTCACTACAGCCCCCTCCCGGTGGCTTTCACTACAACCCCGTCCTGGTGGCTCTCACTACAACCCCATCCCGGTGGCTCTCACTACAACCCCATCCTGGTGCCTCTCACTACAAACCCCTCCTGGTGCCTCTCACTACAAACCACTCAATATAGCATGCTACTTACCTAGTTAGTTGTTGAGACTGCTGGCGCCATTCTGCAGCTCCGCTGCGTGCTCCTAGCTGCTCAGACAGGAATATGAATACACTGAGCACTGTTTTGTGGGGCTGCCTGATGTCTCCTCAAAATGCTTACAGTATACCGATCAAACATAGCATAAAACCTCCTGCCTAATATTGAATAGGTCCCCTCAGGCCACCAAAACAGCTCTGACTAGAAGAGACATGGACTCCACAAGACCTCTGAAAGTGTTCTGTGGTATCTGGCAGCCAGACATTAGCTGCAGATCCTTTAAGTCCTTTAAGTGCAAGGTGGGGCCTCAATGGCTCTGACTTGTTTCTCCAGCACATCCCACAGATACTTGATCGGATTGAGATCTGGAGAATTTAGAGGCCAAGTCAACACCTTGAACTCTGTCATGTTCCCCAACCCATTCCTGAACAATTTTTGCAGTGTGGCAGGGTGCATTATCCTGCTGAAAGAGGACACTGCCATCAGGGAATATCGTTGCCATGAAGGTGTGCAATTGGTCTGCAACAATGTTTGGTTAGGTGGTATGTGTTAAAGTAACATCAACATGAATGTCATTTCCCAGCAGGCTTACCTTCCCATAGTGCATCCAGGTAAACGACACACACGCACTGACATGATGTAAAAGAAAAAGAGACTCATCAGACCAGGCCACCTTTTTCCATAGCTCCATGGTCCCGATCTGGTGCTCATGTGCCCATTATTGGCATTTTCGGCGCTGGACAGGGTTTAGCATGGCACTCTGACTGTCTGCGGCTACACAGCCCCCATATGCAGCAAGCTGTGATGCACTGTGTATTCCGACACCTTTCTTCCTTACAATTTGAGCTACAGTAGCTTTTCTGTGGGATTGGTCCAGATAGGTTAGTCTTCTATCTCCACGTGCATCAATGAGCCTTGTTGCCCCCACGACCCTGTCATCGGTTCACCGGTTGCTCTTTCCTGGACCACTTCTGGTAGGTACTAACCACTGCATACTGGGAACCCTCCCACAAGACTTGCCGGTTTGTAGATGCTCTGACCCAGTCATCTAGCCATCACAATTTTTCCTGCTTCCAACACATCAACTTCAAGAATTGACTGTTCACTTGCTGCTTAATATATCTGACCCCATGACAGGTGTTTGTAATGAGTTAATTAATGTTATTCACTTCACTTGTCAGTGGTTTTATTGTTGTGGCTGATCTATCTATCTATAATATAAAAGCCTAGCGGCGTGTGTTAGTCTGTGTGTGTAAAAAATAAAACCAAGCTGCAGCGCCACCTTCTGGGCGGAGTTATACACTGACCTACTAAATTAGTGTGTGTGGGAAAAAAAATTCAGAAAGGGCTGAAATTTGGTATACTAAGATGTTTTTAATTTGTTAATTTAATTTGTTAATTGTTAAAAGTGTTTATAAAGATTTTAAAAATATATATATATATTTCTTGAAGTGACAGTTGGGAGTGGTTGGTGGTTGCCGGGGGTGACAGTGGGGAGTGGTTGGTGGTTGCCGGGGGTGACAGAGTGAGAGGAGTGTGATACACAGGACCGCTGAGAGAGATCCCTGTGTCTGGATAGACATCTGGATAGATGTGGCGATGAAAATGAAGGATGAGGTGATGGAGAAGAATGATGAGGTGGTGACATGTGGACAAAACCACGTTAAAAAAAGGGTGCTTACGTCGGGAAGTAACGCTCTTCCCCAGAGGAGGCCTGGGCTAGGCCCAAATGCATGACAAGAACCTTTTTAAGACCTTAAGTAGCTTGATATGACTAGAATGCATGAGTATCATGCACGGGTTAACATATATATATATATATATATATATATATATATATATATATATATATCCCTTTTTTTCAGCCGTCAGCGTCCCTTGAAAAAAACCAAAAACCTTAACTTGTCTTTTAATCGGCTTATTCTCCTCTTCACTTTTCTTCAGAGTCACTGCTGCTGCCTGCTGAATGCTGTTTTTGCGCGGTGGGCTCCTCCGTGCTGCGCTTTGCAATGGATGTCGGCCGTGATGACGTCAGGCCCGATATGCACTGCGAGCGCCGCACGGAGGAGGAGACCAGGGAGAGAGCCGGATTGCCAGCTGACCGGAAGGTAAGTATTTTTCTTTTTTGGCAGGATTTTTTTTTTCAGCGCTGCTTCGGACGGGCCCCCTGGGCTGCAGGGCCCCCAGGCACCTACCCATTGTGCCCAATGGGAGAGATGGCCCTGCATTCACGCTGTAAACGAGTGTTCGGTCCGATATTGCATTAGTGTGGTGTATACACTGCAACAATGAATGATTATCGTTCCAAAGCTCATCATTGTCACACATCGGGGTCTTAGCCGCACTTACCATGTCCGTCTCTGTTATATCACGGGCACCCAGGCCCCTCCTGGTCGCCTGCAGCATTCCTGTCCATCACATCCTCATTTGTTATGCTGCATGGGTGCAGCCATCTTGGATGCAGTCAGGTGATCATTCCAGACCAACCAGATTCAGCAACTGTGACCACATAACTCTGAAGCCAATTGCTATTTGGAACACCCTATTTAAACCTGCTGCTGAGATCTGTGCATTGCCAGAACAACACACTTCTCTCCTGATGATTTTGGCTCCAGGTTGCAGTTGTTCCTGCACTGTTCCTAATTACTGGTATTTATTCTGCAGTACCTGGGGTTTTACTGGTACAGTTCTGTTGCTGAACCTGGTTCTGAGTCTCTAGGGCTCATTTCCTGGTATGTGTATCTGTGTGTGGGTTCCAGATCTGTGGCTATGTCACAGTCCTGGGCTCGCCATTCCGTGTCATGGTTCTGAGTTCCTGTCTCCAGTTCCAGCTTATTCTGTTCTGAGTTTCTGTGTGTTTACATGCTGACTTCTCAGTAGTAGGTTCCAGTTCCATGTGCCAGGGTTGAGTTCTCTCGAACAGTTCAAGAGTGTTGCTACACAGAATTCCAGTCCTGTACTCTGGCAGACTCTGTTCCTAGACTCCTATACTGCTAGTGCTACTTGGAGTACTCTAGATGAGCAAAGAGATCATCAAGGCCTTCAGGATCCATTTCACTCCTGCTTCAGCCAGACCTGAAACGGATCAAGAAATACAGGCGATCGTGAAAATCAAATCGCTTCATTTGATTTTTAAACTGAACTAAAAATCTTGTTCAATTATGTAAAATGTGTTTAGTGTGTACACATTCTTTTTTTTTTTATTGTTGGTAAAATCGTTAAGGATATCACATTAGGAGAAATTTCATACAGTGTGTAGCCAACCTAACTGCCACACAATACAGACAACATCCCTGTAGCCAGCACACAATACAGAGATCATGCCCTTTCAGCCATGTCAAAACCAGCATCATTATATACATGAACCTTGTTTGTTATGCTTACCCTGTTCTAACTGTAATATATGTGAACTAAATTTAATATGTCTACTGTGTGTTATTTCAAGTGATGTAGGAGGGGTGATGCTCTTGGTTAATGACTCTTCTGTTGCATCCACAGACTCCTGCTGAGCACAGATATAATGAGGCACATATAACCACTAGAGGCGTGATAGAATGTACCTATTAAAGACCAGGATCAGATGCCTTAGTAAATCTGGTGGTGTGCTTCTCTATGTCCCTGCACAGGTGGTGGATATTGTGGTAGCTTTCTGTCTACTGCATAATTTGGCATTATATATCAACATAGGGTTTTCCCTACTGTAGTAGCAGAGACGAAGCAGGGGTGCTCTTACCATCAGCTGATAGGGAGAATACAGAGGGGTAGAGACAAGTCAGACAGAGGCCAGTTGAAACATACTTTACTTGTAAGTGGTATTAAACAAATATTTACTTATTAACTAAGCTTTAAAGAGCAAAATACAAAACATTAACTTGTTTTCTTTCCTTATTTTAGAGCATTTTTTATATTAAAGTTCTAGCATTGAATACAGTATGTTGGTGTAATCTAAAGCAAGTTATATATAATAATTAAGAATGGTATTGGTCTCTAACTTTCTGTTGAACCAAAAGTCAAATAATTTTAAATAAACCCTTGTTAAATAGTTATGGACCACCAAATGGTTAAGTATACTGAAAGCCAATAACAAAATATTTTTCATGTTTTAAGTTAAAAGTTAATAATGCAACCACATATGTTCCTCAATAATATAATCAATTATTTTTCTTTTGAAATGTAAGAGATTGGCTATTGTAGAAGATCACTACTATGACCTCATCCTCTACCACATCTGGTAATGTAATGCCATAGTCATCTGTTATAAATGTATTATCTATGTGCTCCATGGTATTTGTTTGATGATTATGGGCAGTGGTGTGAATACTAAGGTATTTTACTGTCCTTTTCATTTGTAAATTAATTTGGCTCATCTGCTGATTTTGGATGTGCATAAATTCTGTTTGCAAATTTCTAATGTCTGCTGCCATGCCAATTAGAGGGTCATTTGGTTGGTGAGACATGGCCATGTAGTTAGGCCAGAGCCGTAACTTAAAATTTTAGCGCCTGGGACGAGAAAAAAAAAAGTCACCCCCAGCTCTCAATTTTAACCAAATGAACCTAAAATATTGATAAACTGTGCCCCCCTTTAGCGTGGCGCCCTCGGCGATCCACCTTATCGCACAGCCCTATTACAGCCCTGGGTCAGGCTGCTCACTTAATTGTCTCTCAAACTTTTTGTAATTGGAGGAAGCCTTTAACAGGGAAGAATGGATTTCCTTCCATATTTTAGAAAACTGATGTAAGATGTTATCAGCAGCAGGTACATTGGCATATAGAAGATTGTCTTGTGAAGATGAGATAAATATGCGAAGAAAAGTTTCTAAATCCTGATTTACCCTTTCAGTTTGACCATTTGTTTGGAACTGAACACGAAGACCGCCAGAACTTGGCCATGAACTGGACCCCACGATCAGAGATTATTTCTGAAGGCAAGCCATGAAGCCTGAAAAGCTCCTGAAAAAACTATTGAGCCAGATTTGGAGCAGAGGGTAGTCCAGGGAGAGGGACAAAATGGGCCATCTTGGAGAACCTGACAACTACAACCCAGATGGTGTTGAACCCATTAGAAACTGGTAGATCAGTAATGAAGTCCAGGGTTGGTGAAGTTGGTCGGCAGGTGTCTGGCGAGATATTTTATGTTGGGCACATCTGGAACAGAAAGAAATACACAAACACAAAGAATTCTTGGATATCCTGCTTGAGAGTAGGCCACCAATGGGAGCTTTGAAGAAATTTGAAAGTCTTCTGAACTCCAGAAGGTCTGGAAAATCCGAAAGTATGAGCCCATTGAAGCAATTTCTTGTGAAGTGCTGGAGCAATGAAAATTTTTCCCAGGGGTGGGAATAATATTGGTGGTAGAAAAGGACACAGGATCGATGATGGGACTTTTTTGGATGAAGCAAAGATCCTCATCTTGAACCATGGAACGAGAAATAGCATCGGCCTTACAATTCTGGGATCCTGGCTGGTACGTTACTTTGAAGTCAAATCTGGAAAAGAACAAGGCCCATTTAGCTTGTCTTGGATTGAGACACTGAGCTGACTTTAGGTACAGAAGGTTTTTATGATCTGTGACGACAGAGATAGGATATTTGGCAACTTCCAACAAATGTCTCCATTCTTCCAAAGCCAACTTAATGGCTAATAATTCTTGTTCTCCTATAGAGTAGTTTTTCTCTGCCGAAAGAAATTTGCAAGAAAAATAGCCACAAGGATGAAGTTATCCATCTTCAAAACGTTGAGATAAAACAGCACCTACACCTACTGCAGAGGCATCCACTTCCAGGATAAAAGGTCGCAATAAATCAGGCTGGCGAAGAACTGGAGCGGAAACGAAGAGTTGTTTAACGCAATGGAATGCTGCTTTAGCTTCTTCAGACCAACTGGAGAGATCCGACCCTTTTTTGGTAAGGGCTGTAATAGGAGCCACATGAGTGGAGAAATTTTTAATGAATTTTCTGTAATAGTTCGCGAAACCCAGAAAGCGTGAGACAGCAGGTAGGTACGTCCACTAAGGGATGTCTTCCCTGGCATCAAATCAATTGGACAATCCCACTCTCTATGTGGTGGTAAAGAGTCAGCACTAGCTTTACTAAAGACATCGGAGAAGTCCGTGTAAGGTAATGGTGGAAGCTCTTGACCAGAGGACTGTGGTCCAAAGAGGTATGACATTCTGGAGGCAGGAGTCCTTACAAGATATACCCCAGGATGTAATCTGAAACATAGTCCAATCAATCCGGGGGTTATGTAACCAGAGCCAAGGTAAACCCAGGACTAAGGAATGTGAAGCTTGGGGAATGATAAGAAGCTTAAGCAATTCTGAGTGCAGCACCCCCACTCAAATCTTCAGAGGATGAGTCTGGTGGGTGATAATACTATATGAAATGCGACTTCCATCCACTGCCGTGATGTAGAAAGGACGAGGTAACGACTCTGTGGGTAACCGCAACTCTTGAACCACTGTGGCAGTAATGAAGCTTCCAGCAGTACCAGAATCAAGAAGAGCTGAGAGGTTCTTGGTTCACTGAGCATGTTCAAGAGTAATTGTTATTACACAAACAGATTTTTGTGTAGAAGAATTGATTACTCCTAACCTAGCTTCTCGATCACCGGTTAGGAGCAGGAGTTTCCTGGATGCTTGGGGCAGGAATCAAGTAAATGTCCTGGAGCTGCACAGTAAAGGCATAAGTTCGCCAGTTGGCGTCTCTGACGCTCCTACTTGGTTAAACGAGAGCGATTCACCTGCATGGGCTCATCGTTTAGGTTCCCGAGAACCAATCGGAAGTACATGACATAAACTGTCTGCTCCTGTGCAGTCTATCTAGCGGACTGCTTGAACCAGGTGGACGTGGTGTAAACCTATATGTACCAATTTTTCCTTAGAGCTGTATAAGCTCACTGGTACTCTGCAGCCCTCAGGACTTAAGCACATGGTTGTAGAATCTTAACTACAATGGAACCCCAAAGTATATTTGTAATGGAAAGTGTGGAAAAAAAACTCACAGATAGTAGACAAAGACACAGGGATCCAATGAGATGCAGTATGGCAGTCTATGGTTCCTATCCAGGGGGTCCGGTTGAACTGAACAGGTAGAATAGACAGAAATAATAACAGGCACCAGGACAAAAGCAGGTATCAAGGGGATAGCGTAGTCAGATTAAAGTACAGAGTCAAAAGGCAGGCGGTAGGTAGATAATTTAGTCAGGTCTAAACACAGGGCCAGAGGTAGGCAGCAGGCAGATAGCGCACAAGGTCAGTAGGAAAAGGTCAGTAACAAAAGTCAAAAGCGGAGCTGGAGACAGGAACTAGTGATAGAACTTATAATCGACACCATGTTAAAACACAGCCAGGTAAAAAAAAGTACAAGCAGCCAATGGTTGAGCCGAGTTCCCCATTTGATAGGTGCCAGTGTGGTCATGTGATTGTTACTGCACTGATTCAGCTGCCTGGCGTTTGTCTTGACAACCGAGTAGCAAAGCAGGTGTGCTGCTCCTAACACATGGCAGCATTTCTGAAGGTGCAGAAGTTCACAAAGAGGAGGAGTTTGGCAGACTTAAGGCCTTTCTAGTAAAGCATGGTGTAGGCGCACCTACTTGCATCGTTTTGCAAAACAATGCAGAAATGAGATTTCCTTTTGTGGAACAATATTACTAAAATGAGATAAGGTGATGGAAAGGAAGAAATTTTAGACATGTTCTTTGCTTTACAGCACATAGATATTTTCACTCTGCAAAAGGATTTAAATTTTAAACCAGTTAAGAGCTGGGCAAGTACAAGGTTTACACTTTTGCACAGTGCATCTCTTGACTTTTGCGACTTTTCAAACACACTTCTATTTGTATTGAGAAAAAAGAAAATACCTACTAATTGTTCAGGCAACACTGGGGTGCTTATACAGGTGTATTATTCATACTTGCCAACTCTCCCGAATTCCGAGTAGGTCTCCCAGACTCCAGGGAGAGCTGTCAATTCTCCCACATCTGCCCACTATTTCAAGCCTCCATGATACGATTCTTCGGGAATCTCATCAGTTTGGCCCGCCCCCGTCATTACATCACAGGGGGCGGGGCAAAAAGACGCATTTCACCGAGCCACACCCCCTCACGCCCACCTCTACTCCGAGACTCAAGGAGACCAGTCTTTAAAGGTTGGCAACTATGGTATTATTAAGGATCTGTTCAGTGAATCCACATGTGACTGACTAAAGTAAAGCTGATGAAAAATAAAATATGCTTTATTATGTGCCATTACTGTTTCACTTTAAAATGCAAAATATATATAACAAAATTAATTAAATTGATGATGAGCAGTAATATATGAGACAATATATATGCTGAGTCTGCTAATGAAGGTAAATTATACTGGCTCTTATATGTTTGTAAAGTCCATCACTTTATTATAAATTTTAGTAGTTTTGATTTTTTTCATGTAATGTAATTGGGTGCTCACATTATTCTTGTCTCTGTGCCATACTTCAAGCTGTATAATATACTCTAAAACAGATGGTCAAAGAACCCTTGCATGTGTGAAATTATTGTATTTACTGATTCACACCACTAGATGGATTTCATTACTATGCACAGTAGGACTATTCAAGTCAGTATATACATATTGAAGTAGGATACTTTGTTGTACATAAGCTAAAATTCTTTACTGTCTGTCAGGTAGACCATCAAATATTCCTATACTTCTGCTATAAGATCAAAAGAGGAGAACACCAAAAAGATAGATTAGTTCACTATGTAATGTCCCTTTTACTAATACCCATTAGTCAATCATATATTATTAGTTGATTTTCTTATGATATTACTCAAAGGGGGAAATTCAATGCGGGCTGCGCACAAACAATTCATTACTGTTACTACGGTAATTGCTGCGCATTATTACCACAACTATGGTAATATCAATGCTGATTTTTGCTTGCGGCTCCCTGTGCCACAAGCAGAAATCAGAGTTAAAATTTCTGTAGAAAAGGTAACTGTGCGCAGCCCGCGCTTTTCTTTAGAATTTAATTCCCCCGCAAAAGTGTGGATATGTAGCGTTAGTGTTCCACCATTGTTTTCATTGTGATGCACAATGCGTCACTATAATATAAGAAATCAAACTTTATTTCTGTTATAACAAACCCACAAATTTCCTGCATATCAAGGTTATTGCCACCTAGTGTGTCAGATTTCAGGGGTCTTGTTCATTAATAGTAGCGCAGTGGGAGGGGGTTATCCCATACTTACCGACTTTCTTCAGCTCTCTTCCGGGAACCAGCCAGTGGAGGTGGGCGTGAGGGGGGGCGGGGCGGACAAAAATGGTGTCATTTCGGCCCCGCCCCCTGTGACGTCATGACGCAACAGCGTCATTTGACAGCGGGGGCAGGGCCAAACGCCGCGATTCACCGGGAATCGCGGCATTTGGGATCTAATTCTGCCCACTTCACTAGGAAGTGGGGCACTTCCTAGTGAAGTGGGCAGAATTCGGGATATTGCCACCACACTCGCAAAATGCGGGAGTCTCCCGCACATTCCGGGAGAGTTGGCAAGTATGGGTTATCCCTATAATTGCATCATAAGGACGCTCCTAACTAACATATGTTTCGCCAAAGCTTTGTCAAAGTGGCCTCCAAGTTTGTGGAGGAATCTCCTGAGAGGGCAGAATAAGCACGCTCCTTGATGCGCTGTTCAGACCATACAGGCCGACCAGTGCAAAATCAAGCTGCTTATAGTAAAATAATGTAGGTATTCATTCATATAACATGCACTAGCAGACACATTTTGTTATTCACTATAATTTACTCTCTATCTCTAATCTAGTGCTTGCAACAAGACCTGCCACTTGTTATGCAACAGTGCTTTGCAAATTAGATATTGATGAGATCTCGTTTGTGCCACTGTTATCTCAAAGTCAGTTAACGAGCCTTTAATATACAAAAACAAAATATCCAGCAGTAGGTGCATAAAAGGGCTTATATTTTAATTTGAAATCAAAGGTTATGCAGCAGAAAGGGCCTTGTGTCAGTCATAAATACACATTTGCTCAGTGTCAGCAAAAGGTAAACAAATTATCGGTGTTCATGATTAAGTTGTTCCCTTACTGATAGTTATATCACCTAAATTTTGTAGGAGTTTATTTTAGACATTCAGTACAACACTCAGTACAACACAGACTCCATCTGAATTTGCACAAACTGAAACACGAGAACCACACTTGTCAACACCTCTGCCATATTCTATGCTGAGAGTACTATTCTACATCATTGTTCATACTTCATACCACTTATTTCTGTAAATCTTTTTTATTGCTATTTATTTGCTTAATCCTCTATGCTCAGGGAACTATCCCATACTCACCATGAACACATCTGACAGCTGGTCCTGCAAACAAGAAAGCTGCTATGGTTGAGATAACCATGGCACATTCCAGGTAGAAACAGCAACATGCATGTAGAGCACCTTAACAATGACAGAGCAGTTCTCCTCAAAAATGACCAACAGCTTTTGGAATTCCCTTTGTGTCCACCATCTATTTACTTATAGCCGTACAATTTAACTTTCTATACCACAAGAGCTTAAATTTGTCTCTGTAACCCCAGAACCACTGAAATCACTTTTGGGGATGTCAGACGCAGCTGAAAATGTATATATAGAGCAAACAGTAAAAATATTACACTACCACTTTAGAATCAATCCCTAATACATATATATAAGATTTTCAGTTTTTGACAACTACTGCATGTCATATCTCGTTTATATTTTAAATGAATCAAGTTGTATTTATTACGTGTGTTACTATCAAATATGTACATAGCTTACATTGGTAGAAATGCAGTTTGCCATATAGAGTGCATCTGGAAGTTACAAAAGGCATTGCATTGAAAGAATAAAACACCTCCAAACATGTGGACAGGACATGTCCTTATGTAGGAGGTAGGGAAGGGAGTGAGGTCACCGGCAATCTATGGCGCACCCTCATAAATGCTCCTTCTCCATAACTTGAGTCACTATTGTCCCCCAAACCAAACCCTTACCTTTGCAAATGGGCATAAAATGAGGCACATAAGTACACCTCTGGTGTGTCCATCGCCTCCTATCAGGGCAATGCAGACACAACCATTTTCAAAAACTCTATGAATAAAATTGGGCACATTTGTACATAAATATTTACAAAACGCATTTGTAAATGACCTTCATCAGTTACATAGTTTTTATGATTAAGTATCTATTACAGTGTAAGGTATAAATTGTTAATGGCAACTTAGGAGAATTCTTTGCTCAAAGCAAGTAATAATAAAATTGGGAAAATAAACAAAATGACTGTTAATTTCATTACCGTTCCTGAACTCTAGAGGAAAAGAACCCCACCCAAAATTACTTCAGCAATAAACCACTACACCAGCAAACCAATATCCAGACTTTCCAAATATAGAGCAAACTTATCCTAGTCTGCACTTACAGACCCTTCAACATGATCCCTTTCATCCAGTACAAAATGCAGTTACCTGTACTGAATTATTTATTTGATGAGAATGGTACTTTGAAACATCAATTAATTAATTCAGCACAGGCAAGTAAAATAGTAAATTAAGTGGGAAATTCAGGGAGAAAAGCATTTTGCACCTGGAGAACAGGAGGGTCTGTGTCTGCCCTCTCTTGATGCTCCAGAACATGGATATTAAATGTAACACTCCTTTTCCCGCTCTGAAGAAAATGGTGTTTGGAATATAGTACACCTGTCATCTCCTCATTCATGGCAGTGCCTCCATCTTGATTTGTGGCTGTAGGCGGAATGTTTGGGTTTACGAACACCAGGGAGAGATTTAGGGAACCCACTGCCCACCGTCAACAGTGACCACAAACACTCAATGACAGATAATCCACGGATTGGTGCAGAAGCCACCCTGGCATGTTGAACAATTGGAAAAGATAGGATGACTACTGGCTTTTATCTTTTGTGTATATATACATTATATTTATATATATATATATATATATATATATATATATATATATATTATACACATACACACATACATATACAGAAATACCATTTAGTATATTAGCACAGAAAAATTCCTTGCAAAGATCTACTTAAAATAACCTATAGTACAAATCTTACTATACACCCGTGCACTCTACACAGTTTAACCGCAATGCAGTGGTATGATCCAGTGTATCTTGCACTGAAACTCTTGTGAACTTAAACACACTTTAATCAGGGGTTGTCACTCTGTCCTTAATGCAAATATCTGTACTTGTGTGAGCCCAAGTTTTGAATAAAATGACAGTTTGCTGGGAACTGTACAGCCAACAGCGGATCTGCACTCAAACTAGATCAATGTAATTTAAAAAATCTTTCTCCCATATATCTTTGTGCATCCGATCTTCAGGGATAATCACCACTATCATGATCATTTCTCTTCAGCTTAATGGCAGACTCAGCCTAGTATCCAGGTATAACTGTCATCAATATTAATCTTCAGGGCTAATCCACACTATCCCTGACACAGTTCTTCACCCTATTGGCAAAACACAGAGCTAGATTTACTAAGCTGCGGGTTTGAAAAAGTGGGGATGTTGCCTATAGCAACCAATCAGATTCTAGCTGTCATTTTGAGGAAGGTACTAAGTAAATGAAAGCTAGAATCTGATTGGTTGCTATAGGCAACATCCCCACTTTTTCAAACCCGCAGTTTAGTAAATCTGGCCCACAGTCTCTATATATAGTACTATAGCACAAGTACACGTATCTGTTACTGTACTTTTTTTTCCTCTGCCCACTTGCAAACTTTCTTCACATCCTTCTCCTCTAACAGATCTGCACAGTGTTCCTCTATGTGGCTTTCTCACCCACTGGCTTACCCGCCTCTGCGCTCTCTGTCTCTTGTTTTCTGATCTCAGCACAATCGCCCTGCCCCCAAGCTCCTCCTCTCCAACTGTGGGCTTCTGGGAACTGTAGTTTTCAGTGGCCCAATAAAGCATGTGTACTCGCAGAGCAGTATAAGGGATAGATATAAACTTCTGCAGCTGCTGCATGTATAAAAGGCTTAACAGTGTTGACATCTGACATCTCCAGGAGTTTACAATTTGCCAATTCCAGAGAAGAGTCTGCCATTGCCAGAGAGTAATCTGCCAGGGATACTATTTAAGCTGCCAGAGATACCACAGGATCAGGTCCAGTTAAGAGTCAAGGAAAAGTCCAGGATCTGCCAAGAGTAACCCAGAGGAACAGAGGGAGTTCAGGTCCAGCCCAAAGGAACAGAGAGTGTTCGGAATTGTTCAAGTAGGCTACATATTGTCTTGTTTACTACCCATCTATCCATTGTTCCAGGTTTCTGCTGCTGTTGTTCCTATTACTACTGCTCTTCTACCATTCAGAGAGGAGAGTCACTGGAGAATCATCCAGGCTTTGGATACATGAGCCCTCCATAAAATGTGAATATACCAGAGCAATGGTACCTCATCCTTGGTTATATAAATAAATTAGGCAAATAGTGGGTGAAAAATACACCCTTTTATTATATACACCAATCAGCCACAAAACAGCTATGACCCGTCGAGCCATGGACTCCAGAAGACCTCTGAAGGTGTCCTGTTGCATTTGGTATCAAGATGTTAGCAGCAGATGCTTTAAGTCCTGTAAGGTGGGGTCTCCATGGCTCTGACTTGTTTTTCCAGCACATCCCACAGATGCTCAATCGAACTGAGATCTGGGGAATTTGGAGCCCTTGTCAACACCTTGAACTCTTTGTCATGTTCTTTAAACCATTCATGAACAATATTTACAGTGTGGCTGGGTGCATTATCCTGTTGAAAGAGGCCACAGCAATCAGGGAATACCGTTGCCATGAAGAAATGTACTTGATCTGCAACAATGTTTAGGTAGATGGCACATGTCAAAACAACATCCGCATGAAAGCAGAATATTGTCCAAAGCATCACACTGCCTTCGCTGGCTTGCCTTCTTCCCATAGGACAAACTGGTGCCATCTCTTTCCAGGTAAACAGCGCACACACCCACCTGTCCACATGATGTAAAAGAAATCGTGATTCATCAGACCAGGCAACTTTCTTCCATTGTTCTATGCTCTAGTTTTGGCACTCACGTACCCATTGTAAGCATTTTCGGCGGTGGACAGGTGTCAGCATGGGCACTTTGATTGGTCTGCGGCTATGCAGCACCATACGCAGAAAGCTGCGATGCACTGTGTGTACTGACACCTTTCTATCATAACCAGCATTAACTTTTTCAGCAATTTGTGCTACATTAGCTCTTCTGAGGGATTGGACCAGATGGGCTAGCTTTCGCTCCCCACCCGCATCAATGAGCCTTGGGCACCCATGACCCTGACTCCGGTTCATTGGCTATTCTTCCTTGGAACACTTTGGAAGGTACAAACCAATATATACCGGGAACACCCCACAAGACCTGCCTTTCTGAAGATGCTCTGAGCCAGTTCTCTAGTCATCACAATTTGGCCCTTGTCAAAGTCAACGTCGCTCAGATCCTTATGGTTGCACATTTTACCTGCTTCCAACACATCAACTTCAAGAACTGACTGTTCACTCGCTGCCTAACAAAATAATAGAAAATATGCGACAAATACCAGGGGGTTTATCACACTGCAAATACATACCCACTTATATCTCACCAGCATTCTTTCCCAGTCACTGCAATCCCAGCTGCTGTGTCACACTTTCACCCCTTTACCCACGTGGTAGGGACTAGACTCATTGTTCTCCCAGTGTCCACAAAGAAAACAAAGTCAGAGGGACTTCACACAGGCATGATCCAGGACCAGTCCAAAAGGAGTAGTGACTCTTAGTCAGCCTGTCCTACAACACTCTTCCTGCATCCTTATTCAAAACTCTCTTACTTTCTCTATTACCAGAGGCAGCCTATAAACCTTTCCCAGTCTGCATCTCACTGCAGGTGCCCCCACCTTTGGAATGTGCTCATCAAGATAACACACTTTCTCTGCAAATGGGGGTGGGGTGAGAAAAGGAAGGAGGGGGCCCTGCCTGTTACATTTTTAATGGGCCCTGCAGTTTCTGATGGCAGCCCTGAATTCACTTGAGGATTTCTCTCTCCTGGGCCTTGCCTACTCAGTGCAACTCACACACCTATTGGATGACTCTGAGAGTGGATGCCCACAAGTCTATAAGAAAATATTTACACTAGCACCATAAAAAGAAAAGATGTCTCTTTAAAATGAATGGTTCAAACTAGGTGACATTTCTCTTTAACTACTTGCTGGAATATCAACCTAGATTCACAGAAACAAACTGGAGTATTAAAATGCACAGTGTGGAAGTTCTTAGTGTTTAACAAAATACCTTAATAAACCAATAAAGACACGGACACCAGATAAACGTTGGAATAAAATATATTTATTAAATGGATAATATTTAAACTAAAGGGGCAGAAAGGCGGACGAGAGCAGGGCAGTCAGCAAAAACAAAACCAATAACGGTGGAAAGGTCAGACCATTGTACCACCAACCCAGGATCATGCCTTAACTATTGGCCGGTGCGAAATATCTGTCCAACGGCAAGACTACACCCCCTATATCCACCAGTAAAATATCCAACCTACTGGTACAGAGTCCCATTCACTGGACCCAACATACGTGATGACAACAATCCAAGAGGGGGAGTAGTGACCTATGACAAGATGACCCAAGCACCATATGCAAACTTACCGACTGCACTGCTCTCCCACCAAGATAATAATAACAACCAAAAACTGACGGGTGGGAGGGAGGAAATCCGGAACAGAGAGGGGAAAATGGAGGAGAACCTACACCTATATGAAATGAAACCACTCCCCTCCTCTGTCCCATTGGTTACCAAATAGCAGAAGCCCATTGGCTAAACACCTAATCACTCACCCACGTGATTTTAACTTCGTTTAGTCTAAAGGCCACACTTCCCTAAAATGCACAGTGTGGAAGTTCTTAGTGTTTAACAAAATACCTTAATAAACCAATAAAGACACGGACACCAGATAAACGTTGGAATAAAATATATTTATTAAATGGATAATATTTAAACTAAAGGGGCAGAAAGGCGGACGAGAGCAGGGCAGTCAGCAAAAACAAAACCAATAACGGTGGAAAGGTCAGACCATTGTACCACCAACCCAGGATCATGCCTTAACTATTGGCCGGTGCGAAATATCTGTCCAACGGCAAGACTACACCCCCTATATCCACCAGTAAAATATCCAACCTACTGGTACAGAGTCCCATTCACTGGACCCAACATACGTGATGACAACAATCCAAGAGGGGGAGTAGTGACCTATGACAAGATGACCCAAGCACCATATGCAAACTTACCGACTGCACTGCTCTCCCACCACGCCGCAGAACTACCTAAAACTGCGGCCCGCCAACAAAAGCCCTAAAAACAATTCTAAGCTTCCAATATAACTGATCAATAAAAATAATAATGCCGATATCGGACAAATGAACCCCATCAGCTCTAAATAAATGTTCAAATTCCGCTTTAAGTAGTGTATGAGAAATAGAAAACCCCCCTTTTTCACGAAAAAACTTGCTGGCCACCTGATTAACCTTTCTAACCACAGATGCGATGGCCATAGGGGGCAAATCAGACCTCCAACTTCTACGGGGGATAATATAAGACCAACAAAGTTTAATAGATGGCCATTGAACAGAAATAAAAGAAATGTCATCACGAATTTTTATAATCAACTCCAAAGATTTAACTTGACCGATGTCATTGCCACCCAAGTGGACCACGAGGATATCAGGAACACCACGCACCGCAATCTCTCCAGATAAAACGGGAATGAACTCCCTCCATCTCATACCCCGCTTTCCGATCCAAATAACATCCGCGTTCAAAGGAAACCATGGACAGCTCCGGGAAAAAACGTGTCTACCAGCCCAGAAGACAAAGGAGTGACCCAAAAACCAAACCGAAATTTTTCTGGTATCCACCCCTAAAAGAAATAACCAATAATAAATACTACCGAACACCCAAACAAAACAAACGGTTTGAAACGAACTCCAATAACATGAATCTGAATACTACCCGAACATATAAAAACAAGAAGCAAATACTTAAAACCAAAAAGTAGAGGGGTGAATTTTGCTTCCAACATTAAAAAGACCGAGAAAAGGAAAGGTAGCGACCCAGGTGAAGGTGAAAACCCGGTGGGAAAAAGCCCTTCACGCACCCGCAAATAGCGGCGAACAGCTAACCCCTGGGTCTACGACCTGAGTAAACAAAGATAAGAGAAGAAAGAGCTGCGTAAAAAGGAAGAAATACAACATTGGTTAGACATCAGGCCTAATATAACGCTTATAGCTATTGGACTTCCATCTACCTAAGGCCTGTATAGCTGTACTTGATGCCCCATCTGCTGACGCAACTGTCGCTGCGCCTATCCGAAACGAGTGAGTACCAAATTCGTTCGAAGGTAAGCCCAAAAAATCCAAAGCTTTGCACATGATGGAATGGAACTGAAACCTAGTCACCGGTGAACTATCTTTATGAACTAACCAAGCTTCCACCTGCTGCGGGCGCCCTACCGCTAACTCATAACAAAGCCTTACTGGACAAATATTCCCATCCAACTGCCTTCCTAACGTTAACCAATGACCCACCCCCAACTGATCTGTTTTAGACCGAACAATCTTAATTTGAATAGAATCTGGATTAAAAATGACATTTTTTTCCAAAATGGCCGACCCTAACGTATTCCTGGACTGAGCCACCAACTCCCCTATTCTCAAAGCACCGTGAAACGCCATGGAGAATGCTGCGCTAAAAAGAGAAGCCTCAAAATCGTCTACGGTTACCTCCGGCAAAACTCTAATCAACCGAGACAACAACACTTTATCTATTGGCCGTCTGTGATCTCTGGGTACAGGATGTAATCGGGACCAACCTTTCAGGGCTTTCTTAACAAGGAATGATTTTGTAGGATCCGCAAGCCCCCGGACCTTGGCCATAAACGATATACCTGCTATCATAGATGACATGGATGCTTTACTTAATCCCTCCTGATAGCACCTTAACATAAAATCTTCCATGTCTGAGCCATCACCTTTCAATCGACTGACAGAAGCAAACAAATAATTCTCCCAGCGCTTCCACGCCAACCGGTAAGCCTTCAACGTAGAGGGAGCTAAGGCAGCTTCAGCCAAAAACATTAATCCGGACCGACCATCTGCCAAATATAAGATGGACAATCTAAACCTACGGGATTAGCCCCAGGAGCCAAAGATCTGAACCGCCCCCAATCAAAGCGTGACAGCGAATCAGCAATGCAATTTTCTATCCCCGGGACATGCTTGGCACGGAAATTTATGTCATAGTCCAAGCAACGAAGAACCAGAACGCGCAGCAAATTCACCGCTGGTCTGGAGGACGCACTCTGGCGATTAATTGCCTGAACTACTCCCAAATTATCGCACCAAAACAACACATTATGCCCCTTGAGCTGAGGAGCCCACAACTCCAAGGCCACAACAATGGGAAATAACTCTAAAACAAGTAAATTTCTTATAAGATCTCCTTCCACCCACTGCTGCGGCCATGGAGATGCACACCACTCACCTTGAAAGTATGCACCAAAACCTAAGGACCCTGCTGCATCAGTGAACAATTCTAAATCCCTCGCGGAGATAGGGGGGGAGGGCCAAATTCTAACACCATTAAATCTACTAAGGAACGACATCCATACCTTCAGGTCCTGTTTGATCTCCTCCTTCAATTTAATCAACGCATGAGGCCTATTCCTACCTGCCGTAGCAAGCTGTAGCTTTCTACAAAAAATCCTCCCCATCGGAATAACCCTACATGCGAAATTAAAAAGCCCTAACAACGCTTGATTCAATTTAAGGAATGGGGCAGACATAGCACTAGATATCATCCCTCCCAGCTTCACGATTTTATCTGCTGGCAATCGACAGCAACCCGCCGCCGTGTCTATCTCTATCCCTAGGAAGGATAAACATGTAGTCGGACCTTCTGTCTTGTCCCGTGCTACCGGTACCCCCATGATCGTAAATAAAGCTTGTGCAGAAAACAACGTATCCGCACACAAAGAGGATTCGGCCGGGCCCACAAACAAAAAATCGTCCAGGTAGTGAGCAATACCCTCGTGTCTTGTCCCTGCTTGAACCGCCCAGTGAAGGAAAGAACTAAAAGTTTCAAAATAAGCACAAGACAGAGAACAGCCCATGGGCAGACATCTATCTATGTAATATTCTCCTTTAATTTTAAACCCCATGTATTTAAAAGAGTCAGGATGTAGGGGAAGCAATCTAAACGCCGATTCTATATCTAATTTAGCCATTAATGCGCCTGCACCAAAATGCCTAACCAACAACAGTGCCTCTTCGAATGACTGATATACTACCGAACTGATGCCTTGATCAATTGCGTCATTAACGGACCCGCCTTCTGGGTGGGAAAGGTGCTGTATTAGGCGAAATTTACCGGGGGCCTTTTTGGGAACTATACCCACTGGAGAAATAACCAAATCAATAATAGGGGGGGAGCTGAAAGGGCCAATCATGCGTCCCAGGCTAATCTCTCCCCGAATCTTTTCGTCAAGGACCTCCGGAAAAACGTAAGCCGATTTCAAATTTCTAATGGCCCTAGCTTTAATCTTTGCCCTAATCGGAAGCCGGAAGCCATTACGAAAACCCTCGCGGAGAAACGCTGCCTGTTCTGCATCTGGGTACCATTTTAACCAACGTTCTAAAACATCGTTGCAAACCGGGGAAGGGGCTTTAACCAACATTACCGTCGCTACCACGACCTCTGCCGAGACCGGGGGCACTCCTCGGACACTCTTTGGCAGAATGAGGTCCGCGGCAATATGTACAATTGTGCCTGTACCGACACGCTTCTCCCCTCCCACACGAGGAATTGTTAAATGCGAAGCATCTATTTTTTGTAAACTGGGGAGCTCCACGTCTCCCCCCTTGCTGAAACCGCGTCCCCTGGGCTCCTGAACCAAAAACTACGCTAGCCCGATTCAGTTGCATCCATATCTCCACGTCCTTGATTCCAAGCGGCATATCCACCTGACCTTCAACCTTTTCCCTAAATAATTCGTCATACTTAAGCCACGTACCTGGACGATCGTTCCGATACATCTCATTTATGAGATGCATGTACTTCCATACCTCCTCGCTCGCTTCCGGTCTTGTCTCGATATAGCAAGCAGCAAAAGCACAATAACCTTCAACCCAAGCCGTGAAAGTCTTATAGGCCTCCTCACCTATGCCCCCTTTTGCACAAGCCGCTTCTAGCCCTTTCTTCCCTGCTTTCGTAATTTCGAACATGTTCACTAACCACCCCTTCCTAATCCTATCCTTAATGCAAGCGCGTACACCCGCTAAAAGGGCGGTGTATTCACACTGCACCATAGGGCCTCTAGCTGAAGCAGACTTTGCTGTTGAAGACTTCCTAACCCCTTTTGACCCAGACCTACTAAAATGAGAGTTGAGTATTTTTATCAACTTACGGGGACCCTCCCCCGATGAAGAGGGAGAATCCTCGTCAGTGGAAGACATGGGAGGACTATGTGTAAGTACGTGTGGAAGCTCAACATTCGACAACTCACCACTAGCGTTCACCTCCGCTTGCTGCACGGCCCCTGCTGGTCCAGGCGGTCCCAGTGTTGACGTGTCCATGATGGCCGCCTGCTGTGATTCTGGCCCCAACACATCGCCCGATGCCACGGCTGCCGGCAACCTCACGCTCTCCGCCCCGACCAGAGTTCGTTCCTCAGCTCTATGTCTGTCACCGACCACCTGCAACTGCTGTGCGCTAGCCCCCACCATAACTTGTGAATCTGCAACAAGAGGCATGTTAGTATCTGACAAACGTTTTTGGGTCCCTGCTGGCAAAGTGACCACTGCCCCTGCTGTGCTGCCCCTAAAGATCCCCTGCTCTGAACCCACAAACCCAGGAGGAGGGGGTCTACTAAATGAAGCGCCTGGGCCACACCCAGGTCGCCCACCTTCCCCTCCAAAATGTCCCATGGGCACCGGGTAGTAATGGGTATATATGCCAGAAGGAATGGGGTAGGGAGGGGCACCAGACACCCCAGAGTTAAACAACGAAGGACCCCCCACTGGGGGGTATGGCAGATCCCACGACACTTGGGCGGAGATAGCTGTGCCCACCGGACCCGGGGACGGTATGGACCGAACACCGGCTTGACCCGGAAGTGAAGAAATGACCCCTGACCTGGACCCCCCCCCGTGCGGGGGCTGGTTGCCCGAACTAATAACCCCTGGCCAAGGAAAGGAGACCCCTTGCCCCGAGAGATAAGCCCCTAAACCGCCCCCCACCGGAGGAACAGAAACATCAGCCCCCCAAGGCTTACTGAAGGCAGCTCCTGCGCCCCCGACGCCCGGGACAGGATAGGGCAAAGAAATATCGATCCCGCCCCCTCCCCTCCCCCCCCCCAACTGGAGTACTGCTAGCGGGAAAAGATGACACCATCCCCGGGATCAGAGGATCCCAAATAACCGGTCCCAAACCCCTATAAGGAGAAGGGGGGTTCTGAACCCCCCCACTGGCGGCACCTCCCCGAGCGGAAGATGCAGGCATGGACTCCCACCCCCGGAATAAGGCCCCGGATGGGACATGTGTAGGGGACAGGAAAAGAGGGAGGGATCTGACCGGGGCCCCACCGAGACCCCCCTCTTGTTGAAGTGCAGCTGCTTCCCCCGTTACTCTCCCCGCAGCAACAACCACGGAAGCCTCCGCTGCAGCCACGCAAACCTCTTTACCTCCCCGTGCACGCCGCCCCCTCCCGACCCCCCGCCCCTAGAACCAGCAGAAGGGGACAGGCTCCGTGAGCCTCTAACGGGCACACCGTTATCCACAGGTACTGAAGATCCCGCTACACGAAGAGAAGGAGATGCAGGTAAGGACACTGACTCCAGCCCCGCCTCCCGATACCTAGCCGGTGCGCTGCGCACCCGACTAGGTCTGGACATATTGAGCCAACCAAAATGCAGCCAAAGGAAAAAGGAAGCCACGCACGGAGCCCCGCGGCGGCAGAAAAAAACAGATAGTGGAAAAGAAAGGGGTTGGGAAGAATAAAGGGGGGGGGGGAGGGGGAGAGGGAAGGAGAGGAGACGGAGGAGGGGGGGGGGGGGGGAGATGGAAAAGAGAGGAAAAGAAGAGAGAAACAGAGACAGAAAATGAAGGGAACGAATAGAAAAAGACAAAGAAAACAGAAAAAACAATGCAATAAAGAATAAACACAAAAACACTGAAATACGATACCAAACAGCACCAGCTCTCCAAAGCCTGACTCCTCAGCGTGAAATCCGGAACAGAGAGGGGAAAATGGAGGAGAACCTACACCTATATGAAATGAAACCACTCCCCTCCTCTGTCCCATTGGTTACCAAATAGCAGAAGCCCATTGGCTAAACACCTAATCACTCACCCACGTGATTTTAACTTCGTTTAGTCTAAAGGCCACACTTCCCTTACCACATAAATATTATGACCAAATGTACAAAACAATGCATTTAAATTCTAAATATTATTTGGCTAGACTGAAGTATGATGTATGCACATGTATGCAAACAAAAGTTTCTCTATGCCGGCGGTTCCCAAACTGTGCGCCGCGGCTCCCAGGGGTGCCGCGGCACTGTCACTGGGGTGCCGCGGGCCAAGTATTGAAAAAAAGAGCACAGAAACTTACCAATCTGCCAGGCGCCGGGACCCAGAAGCCTCATCTCTCCCGCAGCTGTCACTGAATATCGACGTCAGTGACAGCTGCGGGAGAGAGGAGGCTGCTGGGTCCCAGCGCCCGGCGGATTAGTAAGTTTCTGTGCTCTTTCTTTTTTTTCTATGGCTGGCGCGCGGCAGAGGAGTGAGAGGGAGCATGACAGCGGGGCAGACAGCGAGGCACAGCGGGGCAGACAGAGGGGCACAGCGGGCAGACAGAGGGGCACAGCAGGGCAGACAGCGGGCAGACAGAGGGGCACAGCGGGGGAGAGAGAGGGGCAGAGAAGTGTGACAGCGGGGCAGATGAGTGTGACAGAGGGGCAGAGGAGTGTGACAGGGGCAGACAGCGGGGCACAACAGGACAGGAGTGTAACAGGGGCAGAGGAGCGTGACAGCTGGGGCACAACGGGACAGGAGTGTAGCAGGGGCAGAGGGAGCGTGACAGCTGGGGCACAACGGGACAGGAGTGTAACAGGGGCAGAGGAGGGTGACAGCTGGGGCACAACAGGACAGGAGTGTAACAGGAGCAGAGGAGGGTGACAGCGGGGCACAACAGGACAGGAGTGTAACAGGGGCAGAGGAGTGTAACAGGGGCAGAGGAGTGTAACAGGGGCAGAGGAGTGTAACGGGCGCAAAATGGGACAGAGGAGTGTGACAGGGTCGCACAATGGGACAGAGGAGTGTGACAGGGGCGCACAATGGGACAGAGGAGTGTGACAGGGGCGCACAATGGGACAGAGGAGTGCGACAGGGGCGCACAATGGGACAGAGGAGTGCGACAGGGGCGCACAATGGGACAGAGGAGTGTGACAGGTGCAGAGGAGGGTTACAGCGTGCCTGGATGCAGAGGGGGCATTTTTGCATACAACTAAATAAGTATTTCTGTCCTGACCTAAATACTTATTACCATTTTTTGACCCAATTACTTCTAAAACAGGACTGCTCAATAATTATTTTGGAGGGGTGCCTTGAAAAAATTTGGAGACTCTAAGGGTGCCGTGAACTGCAAAAGTTTGGAAACCACTGCTCTATGCATTTAACCTGTTTTGTTAATACTGAGGAAACTCATCTTCAACAAATGTGTTTGACGACTCCAAAATAAATATATTGGTGCCAGACCGGACTGAAAACTAAAGAACTCAAGAAGTGTCCTGCAATTATTTCCTAATTAGTGTCTAGACTTATTTTTATGGAATGACTGTTCATGTATGTGTCTTATATTAATAGATCCTGCAAGATTTCCGCGTTAGGTGCACAGTGAGACATGAGACGTTTATTGGTATTTACAAAGGTAATCTTGTGCTTCACGTGCCGGCATGTACTAGAAGGAGAGGACTGTGTCAGGTTTTAGTATAAAAGTTGTGACTGGAGCATAATCACCTTTATTTATTTGAAATAGGAGGTGGGTCTTGAAGTTGATGCATCAAGTGGGCATTTTACACGTTTGGATATTATCTATTTGGTAAAATAAAAATTGGTTATAATTATATGATTAACATGATCATTTGGATATTTTATTAGATTTGTTTTTTTCCCTGCAGTGTATTTTATTCTTTTAGATTTTGTCAGCATTAGGAAAGAAACAGATTTCCGTTACATCTGCGGGACTACGGGATTAGACCCACTGATTTCTCTGTACAAGCTGGTATAACCTTTGCACCACACAGAGATATGTCAAATAGTTTGAACTAGTATTTATTTTATTGTATATTATGTAATATTTAAGGCTTGAGAATTCAGTTACGAATATTGAATAAATAGGTAGATGTCCAACAGCTTGTGGCTAGCATGGGTTTGATTCCGACCAGGGCCCTATCTGTGTTTGAGTGGGTTTCCTTTAGGTGCTCTGGTTTCCTCACACAGTCCAAAAACATACGGATAGGTTAACTAGCCTCTGTCAAAAATGGACCCTAGAGTGCATGTGTGTATTTGTGTGAATTTAGATTGTAAGCCGCTATTGGACAGGGACTGCTTTAAATGCTAACATATTATTTCTGTACAGTGCTGTGTAATGTGATTAGTGCTATGTAAATAAACAATATTAATAATTGAGAAAATTCAATGACAAACTAGAATTAATTAGCACAGTGGCGGCCTCTGGTGGTTGGAAGTAGAAAGTCTAAAACTTAGACTGGCTTTGGTATAGCATGTCGTGCTGCACATCTCTTTTGCATGTAACCTTCCTTGGGCTGCTTTGTTGATTGACTCTAAGAGGCAGATTCAATTTTGCGCAATTTTTCCGAGAACATTACGGCTGTGCTTTATTACCGTTTATACAGTAAAGAGTAACGCTTACATTTGCTTTCACCTATATGGGGCACAAGCAAAAGTGAGCGGTACTTTCACACACAAAAAATCGCTGTGTAGTGTTGGCATGCGTTCCCTCACTGAAAATATAGCGATGTTTGTTTATGAACATTTGCAGACATACTGTTTGTCAAACAATTGCAATCTTTTATATTAGATATAATAAATATCTTGAATCATTTTGGAAAATTACATTCTCTCAGTGGGCATAAAATGTAGAATTGCTTTATTCATTTATTACTCGTGATAAGGGCATGAAAGCTTTTGTCTCTAACAAAAGGGCTATTTAATTTTCTCTTTATTTGTCTATTTTGGAATTACTGATGTTTGTCTTGACACGTAAAGGCCTGTTTTATACAGAAAACCAACAGCTAGTAATAATCTGTTTTATGCCAGCTTTGTTAGGGGAACTATGGGGCAGTTTGTTTGGGCTTGCAGGAACGTTTCTACAAAAATAGACTTTCAGTAAGAATCTAAAATAACTATAGATGCTTAGGCTTGATTTTTGGAAACCGAGGCCACCCAAACATCGAAGGGTGCAGCCTCAGAACTGAAAACACGGCAAAAAGTTATTGTCGGATCTTACGAGTTTTGGATTCCATAAGTACCACCCTCCATGGAGATCCGGCGCCATTTCACAGAGAGACACAGAAGGGGTAGCAGGGCTCTTGGCAGACTGCAGTGCAGTTGGGCAGCGTCATTAATGAAAGAGGAAGAGGAGGGGTGGCAGTGTTCCTAAAAATCTCCAGTGACATTGTACTGTGCCATAGCTCACACAGAAACAGGAGAGGTGGCAGTGTTCTTGTCACCATCCAGTCAGATTGCTCTGTGCCATTGCTCATACAGAAACAGGAGGGGTAGCAGTGTACTTGTCACTCTCCAGTGACATTGCTCTTGTCACTGAGGAATGGTGCAGGGAGGACCCAGCAAGAAGAAAGAAGCGAGAAGAGAAGATAGACGCTAACAAAAGGTTAGTAAAGGAACGGAGAGGCAAGGGGAGGAAAGCAGAAAGGGACAGTGTGATAAAGAAGGGGGGGAGGCACAGAGTGATAAGGAAGGGGAGAGAGAGGCACAGTGTGATAAAGAAGGGGGCAAGGCACAGAGTGATAAAGAAGGGGAGAGAGAGGCACAGAGTGATAAAGAAGGGGGGGAGAGAGTCACAGAGTGATAAAGAAGGGGGGGAGAGAGGCACAGAGTGATAAAGAAGGGGGGGACAGGCACAGAGTGATAAAGAAGGGGGGAAAGAGGCTCAGAGTGATAAAGAAGGGGCGAGAGGCACAGAGTGAAAAAGAAGGGAGGAGAGAGGCACAGAGTGATAAAGAGGGGGGAGAGAGGCACAGAGTGATAAAGAAGGGGGGAGAGAGGCACAGTGTGATAAAAAAGGGGGAGAGAGGCACAGTGTGATAAAGAAGGGGTGAAAAGCAGCATGGAGGGCGCAGTGTGATCATAAGGGGGCACAGCATGGTTGTGATGAAGGGGCACAGTGTGAGCATAAGGGGGCACAGCGTGGTGATGATGAAGGGGCACAGTAATGTGTGTGTGATGACACAGAGGGCTTGTGGCAATGTAGTGTGTGTGAGGTAGGTGGTGGCTAATTAATGGGTGCTATTTTGTTTGTGTGGTGATGGTGAGGCAATTTAATAGTGGGGACTATTTATCTAAGATGCGGTGGTTTGGGGGCAATTATTGAATGTGGGGGTGAGTTTGGGGAAAATGAGGTCTATTTATTAAATGTGACTATGAGTTATTTAATGGCAGTGATGGTTGCGGGGAATAGGTATATTTCTAAAAGTAAATACTATTAATTTATTGCTGGGTCTGTTTGCATTGAGGGAAATAGGTTTATTTATTAAATGGGAATACTATTATTTTAATGTTGGGACTGTAGGAAGGCCTAATTATTACTCATGGGTGCTATTGATTTAACACCGGGGCTGGTTGTAATATTCTAAATGTACCCATTTTTTTTCCAAATAGGGCCCTCAACATTCCAGGATCCAGACAATCGGCAACTAAAGAAAACAGCAGCCACAGATGGTGAAAGCGAGAAGAACAGGTAGGAGAGAGTAGGAGAGTCTGTGAAATGTTGTGATTCTAGTGGGACAATCCCAATTTTTGGTGAGTGTTCTGCCCAATGTAAGGGGCAGGCCAAGACTATGAACTGTTTATGTACACACTGCATTCTTTCTATACTACACTATGTTGCTAGATGTCCTGAAAGTCAGTAGTGCTGGAACATATGCAGGGCCAGATTAACCCGAGGTCTAACTGGGCTACAGCCCAGGGGCCTCGGGCATCCAGGGGGCCCTTGAAAGTGCTCAGCAGCATTATTGATCTGTGCGGGTGGGGATAACGCCACCAATATTGTTAGAGCACTACAGCTGGATGAAATCCATCACATTCCCAGTTTTGTTCACACAATCAACTTGTGGTACAGAGCTTTCTGAAAAATGACAGGGACATGCAGGAGATGCTATCTGTGGCCCGAAAAATTTCGGGACATATTCGGCATTCTGCATCAGCATGTAGGAAATTGCAGCAGTTGCAAGAACAATATTTTGCCCTGCCAACAACTGAAGCACGAGGGGGTAACAAGGTGGAATTCCACACTTTATATGTTTGTGAGGATGGAGGAACAGCAAAAAGCCATCTACTCTTACTCCACAAGGCATGACATTGGGAAAGGAGGGGTAATGTATTTTAGTGCAGCACAGTGGATAATACTTTCCGTATTGTGCAAGGTGCTGAAACGATTAAAAGTAGTCACCTGTGAAGTGAGTTCAGACACTGCTAGCTTGAGCAAAGTGATTCCCTTAATTTCACTTGGAAAAGCAGCATGAAAAGTTGAAGGAGGAGATGAAACAAAGCAATTACGCTAAGTATGTGGGACATGTAGCTCAAGTACTTTATTCACTTCACCAGGTTCGAGGAGTTATACACATCTTGAAATCGGATCACTACATTTTGAAGACTATGCTTGATCCTAGGTTTAAGAGCTATGTCTTCTCTTTCTTTCCAGCTGCCTCAAATCGCAAGAGATGTAATGAGCTCCTGGTGAGCAACTTGACAGCTGAAGTGGTACGTGACACAACAGCGTCCCCTCCTTCAGTTTCTCAGGCTACTGCTGCTAGGAAAAAACTAAGCTTTTCCAAGAGACCCAGTGGTAATACAGATGACTCAGCACAACATTTTGACATTTGGTCTGGTCTAAAGAATGGCCAAAAAATGTGGCATCTCTGCCGTAACTCCACCTGACCCTACTATCAACATCCAAAGAATGGTGGAGGATTATTTTAATGACAGCGTACAAATAGACATGTCAGACAGTCCTTTTACCTACTGGAAGAAAAAAAAGGCAATTTGGAGACCCATGTACAAACTCCAATACCTAAGCTGCCCACCCTCCAGTGTGTACTCGGAAATTGTTTTCAGCACAGCTGGGAACCTTGTCAGCGATCGGTGTAGGAGGCTACTTCCTAAAAATGAGGAAAAGATGATGTTCTTCAAAATGAGCTACAAATTCCACGAGGAAGGCCTTTACCGGCAATTAAATCAAAGTACAGAGACTTCTGTAATGCTGGATTCCAGCGGGGATGAATTAGTATTTTGGGTATAATGGCATGTTGGCAATTTTATGTTTTTCTACAGTAAAGTTTCACCTTTATTAATCATGTGTATTTTTCTTTAAAAAGGTAAAAGCTTTTGTTTTTACATTTTTGTTTTATACATTTATGTTACAGAGACTTCTGTAATGGTGGATTCCTGCGGGGATGAATTAATATTGTGTGAGAATGATTTACACACTGATAAGGGTGAGGATGAGGCTGAGGATAATGACAACAACATCTTGACAATGTAGAGTTCATTGACAGCATTTAGCTGCCTTATGCCCAATGTTAGCTTGTTTTGTGGGGGCCAAAACAAACCAAGCACTTCAGACACGAAAGTGGCACTACTTGTCGCTAAAGTGCTTGTTTTTTTTTAAACTGTACTTGCTACCCCTCCTATTTCTGTGCAAGTTTGTTAAAGCTTCTTAACATATGGTTGGGTGGGAGGTACCAAGGACAATTCCATCTTGCACCAGTTTTCTTTTCTGCCACTGCTGTGTGGAAATGTTTCCTAGATGTGCTATGAACTGCTGTGTTTGTATTGTTGCTCTGTCTCTTAGTATTGAACTAGCGCGCTGCAGTCTTTGTCTGAAAGTGTATGAAAATAATATTGTGACCTGTGAGGTTGTCAAAATTGACTGGAAATTATTGTTATTGAGGTTAATAATAATGTACGAACAATAAAAGAACAAAATTATGCAATTTTTGCATATTTTAGCAATTTTTCTAAAAAATACAGATCCAAAACACGCAAGGGCGATTTTGCTGAAACACAAACTTAATACGGATCCAAAAACAAAAACAAAACACGGGGGTCAGAGAACATCTCTAAAAATAACACACAATTGGTGTTACAGACAGTCTACAAAATCAGGACTTTACACTTTAATATTATAAGGCTTGTCGTAGAAAAGAGTGAGAGATTATCATCAGCTATTTATATAGCGCCACTAATTCGACAGCGCTGTACAGAAAACTCACTCACATCAGTCCCTGCCCCATTGGAGCTTACAGTCTCAATTCCCTAACATACACACAAAGATTAGGGTCAATTTGATAGCAGCCAATTAACCCAGTATGTTTTTGGAATAGATGATTTATTACATAAGAAAGAGAGCCACAAATGGAAACAATTAAGTATAGCTTTATTACAACATTGATAAATTCCTAGAATTCATTGGAAACATTGGCACATACTACAACGGAATGCCAAAATGAATGCATTTGTGGGAAATGATGTATGCAATAGACATTTGGCAATAAATAACAAATGACTGCTGCGCTGAGATATGAAAAGTATTGTGTATTGTGTATTGAGGGTAGGGGCTTGGGAGATTTATATTCAAACAATTTCCATGCTTGTCCAAAAACATTAATATATAATATACGTGTATGTGTGTGTGTATGTATGTATGTGTGTGTATGTATGTATGTATATGTATATATATATATATATATATATACATACATACATGTTTTAATTATCATTATTCTATCTGGGCTTTCAGTTCCACTGCACATTAGTGAACTGTCTACCTAAGGCTGCAGTAATGCAGCAAATACGATGAGCTTCTCCAGGATTCTGCATCTTTTTAGGGCCTAGCCATGTCCCTGATAAGGACATATAGGCATTCCTGGATGAGCTTTCAAGCTTTGTGTAGTTAACCAAACAACTCAGAATCACTAGAACTTATTTACCGGAGTACAAATTGAAGGGGGGTAAAGATCCACCCATCCTAAAGGACTATATAAGGATTTTAGACTGGCCCAGTAACTTACAGGCACTCATATCCTGCCAGGGTTTGCTGTCTGGACTTAGTCCACCCTGCTATGGCTTTAAAAACTGAACTGATCCAAAGCTCAGTTAACTGCTTTGCTTAAGCTTTGATATTATATTATTTGTATCTATCAAAACTGTCATGTACCATCATTTGCATAAAGATGTCAAATTTAAGAAGTCAAAGATACTTCACTCTACTGGAAGCTTAACAGGGCACTATAATATCCCCATTAAAAACTTCATACCCCACGTTTCCTGAGGAAGCAGGACAAACACCTGTGAAACATGTAAAAAGTGGTATTGTAAGAAGAATCTCAAACCTTTCACTGGAGATTGGGAGTATATCCTTCTGGTTGTATCAGACAATCTCCTGAGTCATCAAGACATTATAGGTGAGTGATCTTGAAATGTGCCAATTGTACATTCGGTTCTTTTCTAGCACTGCTATCTTTTAAACCACACTGCACTATTCATTCTTTTTCAATCAGTTATAAAGATTTTTTTCTGAGCCACAAATTCAACACAATCAAAAGACGATTTTAAATTACTATTGAAGTGAGTGTGACTTGTTTGATAAATCACATAGATTTTTATCACAAGTACACACTATGGTCTCTTTTCTTTTTCTTTTGCGTACCTCCTATTGAGGATCATTATGGACAACTGAATCATCACTGATTCCTGACAGGCACAGTACTCGCCATAACCAAGTTAGCAATTTTGGCATTTGAGTCACAAAAAAAACATCACATTATCCCATGGAGTACAGTATTATGTCTATGTTCTTTTCCATATCACATATTGGAGGAACCACACCGTGCATTGGAGGGAGTAGTATATTTATTGAAAGCTTTTCAGAGCACCTTTATTAGGTGAGTTCCCTGAATATGTTACCTAACAATAAACAATACGCACTATCTTTCTTTTATGGTGGTGCATCAACGCAGGATTTTCCAAATTCCACATACAAAAAATTGCCAGTGCATTGTAAACTAATCTCTAAGGATTTTTTGCACTTGAGGGGTGGAAGGGGGGAGAGAAGGGGCGGACTGATGTAGGCCATGTACAGTAAGGGCATGCCGAGGGTGTTCTGGTGCGGATGAGGCCAGTTCAAGTCCTGAGTAAGTACGCTTGTTTCAGCTGTATCATGTGCTCCAGCGACAGGGAGGGTGTAAGTACTGACTGATAGTGATGACTGACACAGAATCATCATCATCATCACCATTTATTTATATAGCGCCACTAATTTAGTCTTTGTTTTAAAAATTACATGAATACATACCAGTAGCTGGCACAGAACAGTCTATGCAAGTAAGATAGAAAATAAAAAGGCATTGTATGCACAATAAGCTTCAAAAGCATCTTAATATATGTATTAAATGTAAAAAAAAAAATTTAAAAAATGTAATTACATTTATTATTAATAATTATACTGTTAAAAATTTGTTAATTGCTAAATTAGTTTATTATATAATAACTTGTGTATACAAGATATTATATTATAAAAGATATTATTTTGATTTGACCTTATATTGCACATACTGCAGTCTGTGTGTGTCTACATAAGGCAAGTACCATTTAGGCAGAACATACTTACATCCAGATTCAAATCAAATTGCATCTTGAGATCTGCTTCAGTTGAATATGGTCGGATCTATGCTCAAGTTCCATGCTCTTTTTTAGAACTCAACTTTCGTGCAATTTCCATCCAAACATGAATCAGGCCCCATGTGTGGACAGTCTTCACTTTACAAATATATGTGTTAACATTCATCAGACCCTTGAAGGTTTAGGACAGGGGTCGGCAGCCCCAGGCACGTGTGTCAGACATGGAATGCAGCGCAATTTTACCTGGCACACTGGAGCTGCTTGCAGAAAAACTGAAGATGAACTAAATGTATCTGCTGCACGTGAGCAGCAGGTCCTCCCAAGTTCTGTTGCGGAACTGAAGACGCGTGTGCCGACGAGGTGAGTCGCACATACAGCTGCACACAGAGCCGTAACTAGGCAGGTGCGGGCGGTGCCATCGCCCAGGGCGCAAGCCCAAGGGGGCGCAGCAGCCGCCCGCTACCTGTCTCTGTGCCCTGGCTCAATACTGTACACATCGCCCTACTTGAACTTTCAGCCATCTTCCCCCACATCGGCATCAGAACCATTGGAACGCATATGCGTTCCACTGGCAGGAAGTTCGGCATTTGGAACGCAAACTTGCGTTCCAAATGCCGAACTTCCTGCCCGTGGAACGCATATGCGTTCCAATGGGACATTACCTGATTCAGCGGTCCAAAGGTGGTTCCAATTTGCTGCTGGTGTAACTTCACTGGAGAGGCGCCAGCCGGCTCTGTACTCTCCTGCATGCTCCTTCACTTACAGCTGCTTCTAGACTGTTGCGCATGCGCACCCCTCCGTCCTTATGGATATTGGTGAAAAAGTTTCCAGTCTCCATGTCAGCATGAATAAATCATTCCCGGACATATTATTCAATTGAGGTACTATTTTTTGGACTGTGTTTTTTCATCATTTTTACATCTTTTCAAATGTTATTTTGTATATTTGTCTGCAGACATATATTTTATATATTTTTTTTTATCATAGGGTATGTGTTTATTTATATATTATATTGGTATTTAGTCCTTTGTAATATTTTGTTTCATCGCTCTCTCATTCACTCATTAGATATAAATCTGTTTAGCCTTATCCCTCTTTACCTAGCATTCTTTCTTTTGAGTGTCGGGGAGTATATTTTGTTATAATTTCTATTCACTTAGAGAGGATTAGGTCTTTCCTCTCAATCTCCCCACAGTTTTGTCAGCCTTCATAGATACATACGGAGAGCGCTGGTATTCTCCATTTTCTTTTATATATAGTATAATAGTCAGAAAGTCATATTATATATATATATATATATATATATATATATATATATATATATAATGAGCGAGAGAGATGGCTATATGTATATAGATATATATATCATGCATTTGCAAAGATGTGTAACAGAATTCTCTCAGTAAAGTGCTAGCCACACCTCCACATTAGGTTAGCCACACCCACTTGTCAAATGTCACTCCCACTTCAATGGGGGGCGCCGGTGCCCTGTCTCGCCCAGGGCACTAAAACGTCTAGTTACGGCACTGGCTGCACACGTGTATTTGATGGTGAGCTAAGGGCCCTTATGTGTGGCATAATGTGAACTAGGGGCAAGAGTATGTGGCATAATGTGAACTGGGGCACTTATATGTGGCATAAAGTGAACTGCGGGCACTTTTGTGTGGCATAATCATGTTTTCAGCATGATGAAATAATTTAGATAGATAGATAGGTAATGTGTACCACTGGCACACCTGGGCTTGACTAGATTTTAGCCGACAAACTGATTGAAAAAGGTTGCTGACCCCTGGTCTAGGAGTATAGTAGTATTATATGGTATAGTATTATATTGTATGCTAAACACTCCTGCTTCTAGTAGTGCTATATGGTATAGATGTAGGTAATCAAACAAATTTTGTGTTCTATGGGGCATATTCAATTGTCGGCGGATTGCCGAAAATCCAGCGGTCCGCGCACAATTACCGTTATTACGGTAATCGTGCGCGGAAAAAACGTTAATACGGTAATTTACTCTCTGGATTTCAGCTCGCAGCTCAGGGAGCTGCGAGCTGAAATCCAGCGAGAGATTACCGTATTAACGGTATTAGTTTTTCCGCGCTCGAACCCACGGACAATTAAATACCCCCCTATGTCTTTGTAAATTAGTCATTGTCAATGATTTCCAGTATGATTCAATTTTGACACTTTCTGTTTTACTCACCAAAAATATATAAGTAACAGATGTTGTGTTTATGGGTCTATGCTCACAGACCTTTTCGGCCAACTGTCCAATACAAGGGCTGGCTTGCAAATTTTAGCCCTGGTGGGGAATCTCATCTTAGCCCCCTATTAGGTACAATCAAAGGAAAATATATACAGATGACCCAGTCTAAGGTAACCCACTGTAGGCCGGCCTGGGGCGGAGATGCCCCCCTGCCCCACACTTGCCAAGGCGCTGGTCCAATATTAAAGGCAATATCGCTATCCGTCTAGCTAGTTTTAGGATTAGATTTATAAGGGCTGACATATAAACTTAAATGATGGATTTTGTTCTCTCTCATGTATATATTGAATGTACAAAGTACAGGGCAATCATCACTGACAAAGTCGGAGGCACCTCGCTGTCATTTCACAGAATCCTGTTCTCCTCTCCCAATAATCTAACTCATCACACCCCTTTATCTATTCTCCTGTCATGAGTTTCTTTCATAATGCTCTTTTATTATCCTCTTTGCATCCAGCCTATTAGCCTCCATTCTCTAATGTAACCCCTTATTTTCTGTATATATTTTCAGATGTGATTGTGGCACCTTTTTTTGGACCCTGCAAAATCATACATAGACCCCAGGGTCATTCACAGTACATCCAAAAAAAGCCTTGTCATATGCCCATTCACTAATTCCCTGTAATCCTTCTAGCAATCATTGTATTCCTGTCTATATACAATAACTATTGCTCTATCCACCTCCACATCTAGCAATGGCTTTGTTTTGTCTGGGCAGTCTGAGCTGCACGTTTATCTCACTCCTTGTCCCTCTGTTTTCTCGCTGTCACTTTGTCTCTGTCTCTCTCTGTTCTGTGTGTCCTCTTGTATTAGAGGAAAGGAGAAAGAGGAAGAAAGAGGAGGAGAGATAAAAAGAGAGAGAGTGAGAAGGAGGGGGAGAGTGCAGAGGATTTTTTGGGAAGGGGGGGTGCATGTCAACTCGTATTCTCAGCATGACTCGCTCTATAACCAGAGCAGCATCTGCAGGAACCTGTATCTGCTTGTCTCAATCTTACTCCCCGTCTCTCTCTCTCTCTCTCTCTCTCTCTCTCCCTCTCTCGCCTCTCACTCCATGACTCTCTCACCCTCATCCTATGTGTGTCATCCTCTCTCTGACACTGTCTGTCACTAAGTATCGCTAATACTGTCTGTTCGTCTTTATATCACATGATATCTGCAGCAAGCTCTCGCAGATTTGGAGCTGTCTCTGCAGCAGTCTTTTCCTCTCACATCTGGAACTCTCTGCAGGAGTCTGTCTTCCAACTGGAGCAGTCTCTTTGGCGGTCTCTCATATATTTACATCCATCTGTTCAGTGGTCCCTCGCACACATCTGGATCGGATTCTGCAGAGGTCTCTCTCACATCTTGACCTGTCTTTGCAGCGGTCTGTCTCCACGTCTGGAGTTATACGGTGCGTTGAAACTTCTGCTTCAGTGTAATAAGTGTATGTGTTATGTGTCTGTAATGAACAGGAACCGTATGCCCATGTACTTGTGTGTCTCCATACGAGGTAGCGCCTAAGATAACTCACATCAGGTGATTTCATGTGTAAGTGTATCATTTATGTCTGTACATATGTTAGTGTCTTGTATGTATGTGTGTACACACATCCACTCATACTACTGACACGGGTACGCATTAACGCAGAGTGGAATATGTGCAATGCATTCCGGCATAGATAATGTGGTTATACCCATATATTAAAAATTTCCATTGCATTTAACTAGAAACTAGTGCCACAGTTGTATCCCAGCTGTCTGCAAGATACCTTATGAACAGAGCAACAGCATTTACCAGGAGCAGTAGGAGGAGTTCGTTACTTTATGTCACAGGAGGCGTTATAGGAGTTCTATTTACCATTAGTTGGAGTTATCTGTACGATTGTAGAAAGGGCTCAAATGGGCAAAATCAGTTATAGCAAGTGGATAATTGAATCAGTAAATTGAATTATAAGGAATGGAAATATTACAAAATAGAGGGAGTTAGAGGACCCAGATATTGTTAACATAGAAGTTATGCAACCCAATTATTGAGATGTAAGGTTAAACTGGGTAATGAATGCAATTATATGGGGTGTAATTATGGAGCAATTAGAGAATTTATGTGGAGCAGTTTTGTGGAACAATAGGGAAGCTACAGGGAGAGGTTATGTTGATTGTGGAGCAATATAATAAGTAATGGAAACGCTACAGGAAACAGTTCAGGCCAATATAATGCATTGTAAAAAGAGGTGTTGTAAAGAGAGATTTTATTGAACAATGGGATCAAATGCACCAAACGGTTTCATCAGGAATTACAGGGAGCAGTTATGTTAGGCAATAGAAGAGTTATACTAAGCACAAATGGGGACCTATAAGGAGTTTTGGGGAGTAGTAACATTGGTAGAGGGAAAGGCTAAGAGATGATCAATGCTCTATTAGACTGTTACATACCACATTTGTGTACACTCCCTGGCAGACAATTCACTTGACATATACACATATACATGTATAAGAGTTTAATTCGTCTGATACACAGATGCAGACCCAAGAAAAACATCACAATGTTTATGTGGAAGTTAATACCCAGTATTCACCATACTAGAATAATCCACTAAACCCTACAGGGAAAAAGACATGAATTTTTTAAGCAGTTGGAATAGAGATAGCAGGAGGGTGGCAATAAAAAGACAGAGGAGGGGGAGAAAGCTTCAGACAGAAGAACACTGAACACATCTAAATGTAGATCAGAAGATGTATAAATAAAGTGAAACACAAATGATAAAATCTGAGTTTTGTACATGTATCCACAAAGATCCTCCAGATAGAGCAAGCAATGACGACTACTGTGAATTCTTTCAATTCTGGTCACCTGCTAATGTCCCTAATGAAGTGCTACAGGAGACATGTCACCAGGTGTCATGTGTGTCCCTCAGAGCCACAGAACTTCTGCAGTGGCACAAATTGTGTCCAGGCAAGCTGCTGTCTTCCATGCCGCCCATCTCATTCTTTCACCAATTCCTATGTTTCATGTGTGTTCTTCTCCCTATCATTCTCACCACATTTAATGCTTTGTTTCCTTCTTCCTCTCACCCATTATCTCAGTGTCTTGTTCTTCTTTTCTCGTCTTGTTATCTATCCCCCTTTTCCCTTTCTCACTCTCTCTCCCTATGATTTCTTATCCTCTTCTTATTGCAGTAAAGCGTAAAGTGTTGAACATGACGGGCATACAAAGAGACAGAGGGAGAGAGGAGAAGCCAGAGGAGAAAGGGAAGGAGAAGTGGAGAGGAGAGACAGATGGTACAATTTGTACGCAGCAAAATCCAAACAGGGGAAATAACTTCATGATAAGGGGGGGAGCGCAATGGGGTGAAGAAACAGGGAGGGAAAAGGTGGGAATGCATGCTTTAGAGATTGGGAGTCAGCTATAAAATAATCTTGTATAGTCTATGGGAAAAGGCAGATAGAATCTTTTCATATGAAAAATCAGGCCTGCAGGGAGAAGAAGGCAGAGATGTGGGAGAGAAAGTGAAAGATTGGAGCACATAGATAAAATGATCAGTGCAGCAATAAATGTCTTAAACTTTTATGGCTTTCTTTTGTTTCTGCGCTTTTCTTGCTTGAGTGTATTTATTAATTAGAGGATATGAACTTACCAAGTCCACCATTCCTCACATACCATTCATAGGAGCTCCCTGTTCTACTCCACCTAACTGCTAAGATGGCCATGTCTCACTACTGCAGCTGTTTCCTATATAGTCATGTGATACTTCTCCTTGTAATAAAGACATTTATAATTATTATCATTTGTATTGTTTATTTATAAAGTGCTAACATACACCGCTGTGCCATATATCAGGGTGACAAAGTGATGGTAACACACACACTGAGACAGTAGGGTCCTGTTTGGTATATCACATGTCAGTGGAAGCCAGAGATCAGTAACAGTCATGCCTTCATAGAGATTGGTTCTGGGACTGGATCTACATTTTATATAAACAAAGAAACATATAACATTGAGGCATCATGAGTTACTGGCGGAGACAGCTCAGCAAACCAGCCTGTGACACTTAAAACCTAGACCTATTTTGTAACCCATTTTCTCTCTCCATCTCTTTTATTTCTGCCAGTTTCAAGTCTCATGGCTTAAGGTGCAACCCTAACTCCAAGACTTTACTACATGGAAGACTCTGACACACAACATCCAAATCACAGTCTGTTGTGACCTTTGCCCCTTGGCCCCTTTGTGTTATATCGGGGTCTACATCCTCCCAATGCCTACCCTCCATTTGTGCCCTCTACTTTCTCTACTACTGTGGGGCTGTTCCTCCACTGCCCCTGTCATGGAGGAATTGTCCCCTGGGCTCAGTGGAGATACTGGATCCCCATCTTCACCTCCTCAGGGCCCTGGACCACCTCCCCGGTCCAAACGTAGTTGGGTCTGGAACCAGTTCTTTGTGATAGAAGAGTATACAGGGCCAGAGCCTGTCCTGATTGGAAGGGTGAGTATTTTTTGCTTTTTATCTCCCAAGTCAGTCATCTCTAACAATGTAATGTCATTTAGGAAATGTTTGCATGATGACTTAGTAAAAAGAGTAAAACAAGAATAGAAAATATTATACTTTGTGGGTAGGCTGACACAGTGTGATATTTATGAATCTGAAGTATATCAAGAATTAGAAGAATGGCTCCGAAGCTCGGTCTACAGTAACCAAATGTTTTTAAATACTAAAATCCAAACACGACTAAAATAGAACACTCTGCAATTCACATGTGTCCTGTACCCAGTGAGTGCAGATTACATGTCTATCGTAGAGGTCAATGATTTCTATAATGACAGCACTCTTACTATGTCCAGTATGTGGGTAGACAGCTAAGTATAACTGTTTTACCTTGTGTGTGTGTGATGTCATATTCCATTGTTCAGTGATTATGAAAGCCACCTGGGGTGAAGCGCTGAGAGATGTAAAATCTGGCACTGAATTATAGCTATGCCACACAGTAGCAGTTGCTATTGTATTCATGAAGGATGGAATGTTAGGATTCACAGGATATCAAGATGTTTATAATCTCCCACTTTTTGACAGTTCATAAACAAAGAATTTTTGTTATTATAAACAAAATAGCCAATCATAGAAAAAGTTTCTTGTAGATTCAGCAATTATATCATAGCTAGACCTGATCTCATGATCTTAGTCTGTCTTTTTTGAGATGCTCTTATACTTTTCTACATTATCAACAAAATAAACAAGAGCAGTGTTAGACATAATAATGACAAATTATAAATCAACATTGTATGATTATGTTTAAATGTTTTCTGTTGGGACTGAAACACAAATATACATGTAAGAAACTTTGATAGAAAGATTGCAAACAATCTGCATGTACATTCTTGCAAACATTGTAAAATCATTTCATGGGAAACTACTGAACATCTGCATCAGACACTTAACATGCAGAACAGTCAACACTGTCCTGCATACACTACAGTAATCATAATGATATGTTTCATTATAATGTAGGTTATTTTGCATTTCAAATGCTGCGTCTCACTATAAAATAAAGCATTAATAATAAGGATAGTTAGTATTGCATCCAATATACTATATAAAAGGATCAGTACTGTGCAAACTCTATAACTCTCCCGACATATAACTGACTACATATCATTGGGAATCATAGCAACATTTTAAGGTACCCTATGCTCAAGCTAGATAAACTCCACCGCTAAAGTATAACCCACCTGTGACAGGATGGACCTCCTATGCCACCCTGTCTGTGTTGCTGGGGACTGGCTGGGCTTACCTTGCCACCGTCACCTTTCTTTATCCCAAATTGTGCCCCTTTAGATCAGGGTTGCTGTGAATGGTTCCCCCTGGCCTATCACACTGGCCAGAGCTTTGGGTAGCGGGCAGAGTGTTGGTAATAGATGCTGGGTCCCAACCTCAGAACAGCCGGATAACGGATTAGATTAGACCAATCTGTAGGTCACAGGAATGTATAAAAGGTAATTAGGTGTCAAAGTAGGATCTTGAAGCAGTGATGTTTTATTAGCTCATGTAGTTCTAAAAAGGACAGTTGCATGCCAGTTTATGGCACTAGTGATCTTTACAGAAGTTACAGATGAATACTACAAAACATGGTCAAACTGTGCTCTTTTTATACAGTTTCTGACTCATATGTTTGCAGGGGTAAACCACTTCCCTTGTCCTCCCTGGCATCAAAACGTCTGCAGTTACATCATATAATTTAACATCAGGATGTGATATTTTCTACAGACTTGGAGTTATCACAATTTTAAGCTTTTGAACAAAATTCATATCAATCTGAGATTTCCTGAGTCCTACAGAGATAGGAAGTCTAAATAGGAAGTCTAATTACCCCCTCCTGTACTTTCAGGTTAAAAAGACATGTTGATCGCGGAGATGAAAAGGTCTAATTAACATAAGATTACCTGCCCTGCAGAAACACACTTCCTTCACACATATGCCTAATTTGGTTACAAAACCAAATCATGACATACTGTCTCAGAAATCAATACATTTCAATATAAAATACATTCCGATACAAAAATCGGTACATATGTAATCATATAAATTGGCGCATTGCTTTATTCATTTAAATAAATGTATACAATAAGTTATATATAAGTGATCCAGTCACACCACCCATTAAGATTTGTTTCCCACAAGAATAACTTACACTGTACTAATCTATCATAGTGCATATTCATACATTTGACAAAATTGCCTCAACTATATATGCATCTCCTTTTTTCAAATCAATAGCTGTCAGCTATGATTGCAACCAGGACAAAATCAGTATATGGTCAAACTGTGCTAAATTAAGAAGTATTCTTCTGTGTCATGAATTTACCCTTGTGTATACTGCCCTGACAACAGAGCCGCTGGTTGCTTATGGAGCAGCAATGCGCTCTGTTGTTAAGTGCAGGGAGCAGCTGTAGGGGTGTAGTTGCTTTCCCTTGGATCCGCCACTAGTGGACCAGTTAGAAGAATTGATATTACCTCATTCAGTATTGCATTCAAAATCTGTGTATCATAAAAGCCATTTCTTCCTATAATGCCTACATTATTTTAGTTATTCAACCACTTATCAGTCTTTTCCTTTCTCCTTTGCTAATAATGTCAGTAACAGTAATTCATGAAAGCTAGAAATATGCAGGTCCGGTGCGCAAATGATTTTTTTTACTTTATGGGCCTATTTTTGCACTGATGTACACTTGATTTTCAAGTCACGATAGGGGCAACTGCAGGGTAGTTGAGTGCTCCTAGTTGAATGTGGGCTAGAAAAACATTCAGTCAGCCCACTTGCTAAAACAAGATATAATTTTAAGCACCAGAGGATGGATTGGACTTTAAGGGGTGTAGAAAAGACATTCCTGGGTTAGCGCGTGGCCGGAGAGCCTTGTACCCCCTGCAAAAGGATTGTTTCTATACATGCTTGGAGGTGGTGATGATTTGACCAAAATTTCAATGGGGTGCTTTTTGTATCTTCCAGGTGCACTTAATATAGGATGGTGAATTTATAGGCATATATAATAAAAACATTCAAATGTACAACAGTGACACATGTAATAAGGACAGTCCTGATATCCCCTTACTCATGTGGTATTTAAGACGTAAGTGATGAGTATTTTAGGATAGAAATGGAAATTGCTTTATCTATATATCTTGTGATCCTAAAGGTCTTGTAGGCAGGACAATGAAGTGACATGTGTATTTGTTTCTCTTTCCAAATCAAAAATGTGTATGTACAGTAACCCATAGCAACTGACTAGACCATAATGTGACCGGATGGGCTTATTTTACGTCCCGGTCTGTTGGGGGAAGAAGGATGAAGGGATGTTCTTCATGCACACTTTATTTGGGTTTATTTTTCACAATCAGTAACCGACTGCTACTGACCACTACTACTGGCATCACCTTGCCACCACACATACGCCGACTGCGAATGCCAACTGCACAATAGTTGTAGGAGAATCGCGCTGCCACCATTGGGCTCTTTTGCAGTGCCTAGAACCGCTTAATTCTGGGTAGCTGGTATAGCTGCTGCAAAGCCTCTTTGGGCAGGCTGGTACCTCCTGACCGCTTACTATATATCAAAACTGTTGGGTAGCGGGCAAAGCGGAACAGAATAGAGTGTAAGCTCTTATTTGTTGGTCACAGGATACAGCAGGCAATAGGCGTCACGCACAATCTTCAAGCAGTGATGTTCATTTACTCAAGGGGTCTTTACAAGGACCAATACACACAAGTTGGAGGTACTATTGATCATCCAGAAGAACAGATGGTATAATACAGTTAAAATACAAAATATAGCTCTTATATACTGTTTCTGACACACATGTTTGCAAGGGGTAACCCAGCCTCCTTCCTAGCTGGCGCCACAAAGTCCCTGATGTTACATCAGATATTTAGTATCAGGATGTAATATATTCTCTAATTTTGGATTTTAACAAAATTCCCATCAATCTGTGATTTCCTAAATTACTTGTTGGTTGCATTATTCATGCAGTTCTTCTATCTTTTTAGGAAGACAGGATAAAAGGTAGCCACACTCTGCTGTGTATACAGACTAAAAAAATGTTGTTCACTCACAGATGAAAAAGGCTTAATTAGCATGGGATTTCCTTTCTCACAAAAACACATTTCCTCCAACATATGCCCACTGCATCAGAAATCAATACATTTCGAATACAAAAATCAGTACATTTGCAATGATATACATCGGCGCACTATGCCACTAATTTAAATAAATGTATACATTAAGTTATTTATAAGTGATCCAGCCACACTTAGTTGTTATACATCTAATTCAAGTTAGACAATAAGAGCTGTGATTGTTTGTTGTGGGTTCCTGCACATTTTCACTGAGTTAGTAAATAGCTTCTTTTGTGCAGTTAATTTATGTGGAAATAGGCTTCACTAATCCTGTTTACTGTGAAAAATATGTTTTTACCTGCTTACAAGGCAGCTTAAATGACTTCTTTGTCATCCCATGCACCAACTTAGAAAACCATTTGCATGAGTGCTCTATGACAGCTATTGGCGGTTTAACCACTTATAGACCTAGCCATACGTTAAATATAAGTTCACATGACACTTTGCTATAGAGTAGGTTAATTTAAATCCACCACACATGGTACTGTTCAGGTGAATCTTAGTGCTCTACAACGCCAGTCATAACATATTGACTGAACTTCATTATAATGTATTTAATTGTGTTTTAAATACTTCTTTTCCATAAATATGAATTTACAAATGTACAGAGGGAAGCAATACATAGTGAGAATTGTTTCCAATATATGGAATAAAATGAATTATCTTGTGTTGTGGTCAATGTTGATAAATAGGGAGATATCAAGGGACAAAAATGTCTAAGAACAAATACATGAAACTTGGAGCTGTTCCTGGAATGCATGGGATAAAGTACTCCCTACTGTAAATGAGAAAGATATACGAGTCCGAGGAACTGACCAAATAAACGCACAAGGCCGCAGGTGCTTTAACACAGGTCTCAGATCTCCCAGCTGCTTATCAGTAATCACCGAGGAGGTGTGATAAGTGTGTGTGGTATCAGTAATCACATGTCCAGTTACATGAGACTTGTATTAACATATTCCTTTATGTATCCTAAAGCTGAATAAACAACAATGCTGCACTTATGATTGTGGGATATAGGAACATGTCTTACTTCTCCTTTAAAATTGTGATTAGCTATAATAACACACCTTTTGTTCATATATTGTTTTATTGTTCACCGCTAATTGTTCTCCATAGATTCTTATTTAAAATGACTAAGATGAGAAATATATTTATTATACATCCCTTGTAAATTGAAACCACCACTTTGTATATAACAGGTAGTGTTCATTACCTTTAGATGATGGACTGCGCCTTATGCCATCATGCTTCTTAAAAATCACATTTGCTAAAACTCCAAAATAAGACTCAAGGGACGACCATTTGCTGTTCAAGCGCCAGTCACCAGTTGAAAAACAACTCACTTAAGAATCTTTTCATCAGAGGTTATTATTCCTTTCACCTGGGACAGATAAAGTGTCTTAAATAGCTCTGCATTGGATGAATGAGCCACGCAGAGGAGCATGACTTGTATATGTCACTTTGAGATAAATGAGATGCTTTCAAGAATAGTCTCCTAATCTCTGTTGTGATAAAATATATTTTTTAATGTGTTGAATAAACTGAGTTTGTAGATATCAGTTTATTGTTCTGATTAGAACAGCACAATCTGCTCAGTGAGGGAAAACAATATCTACATAAAATTCTGGTTTGACACAACATAAAAAATAAACTGCCCTTGTGGCCATTAATTTGGCAAGTACGAAACACATATTATAAATAAGGAACATTATAAAGACATAAGAAAGCAAGCATGTCCATTATCTAAAAAAAAAACCTTAATCTTGCAAACCAACAGAGAAAAGCAAAAGAAAAGCGCGCACACACACACACACACACACACACACACACACACACACACACACACCAATCAGCCACAACATTAAAACCACTGATACGTGAAGTGAATATCATTGATTATCTTGTTACAATGGCACATGTCAAGGGGTGGGATATATTGGGCAGAAAGTGAACAGTCAGCTCTTGAAGTTGATGTGTTGGAAGCAGGAAAAATGGGCAAGCATAAGGATCTGACCAACTTTGACAAGGGCCAAATTGTGATGGCTAGATGACTGGGTCAGAGCATCTCCAAATCTGGAGGTCTTGTGAGGTGTACCTGTTATGCAGCGGTTTGTACCTACCAAAAGTGGTACAAGGAAGAACAAATGGTGAACCCAGAGGCGGAACTAGCGAGTTGCGAGCACAGGTGCAAAAATTCACACACACACACACACACACACACACACACACACACACACACACACAGTGAAGTATCTTTTTGTTTTGTGACCCTTCTGTATCACACTGTGCCCCTGGCCCCCTTCAGTAACACACTGTGTCCCTTTTGTAACACACTGTTCTCCTTCTGTATCACACTGTACCCCTGGCCCCCTACACGATCACACTGTGCCCCTGGCCCCCTTCTGTTTCACACTGTGCCCCTTCTGTATCACACTGTGCCCCTTCACCATCACACTGTGTCCCTGGCCCCCTTCACCATCACACTGTACACCTGGCCCCCTACACAATCACACTGTGCCCCAGGCCCCATTCTGTATCACATTGTGCCCCTTCTGTATCACACTGTGCCCCTGGCCCCCTTCACCATCACACCGTGCCCCTTCTGTATCGCAATGTGCCCCTGGCCCCCTTCACCATCACACTGTCCCTTCCATCATTTCTCTTTTATTACTCTATGCCCACTGTCTCTGATCCTTTACTAACTTTTTACTTGGCCTTTCTTTCTCTTCTGTCTTCTACCTTCTTTCTTCATGCTTGTGGTTCCTCTCTGTGCCGCTGGTCTTTTCACTGACACTATCAGTACCAGAGCTGGATTAAACAGGCAATACTGTGTGCACTACTGTTAGATGCACACAGATCTGCCATCACAAGCAGTACAGTGTGAAGCAGGACATACCTCGCAACTGTCCTTGTAGTCAGACCAAATCCCGTCTAAGTGAGACAGTCACCCAAATTCAGGACTGCCCCACCAGATTCAAGACAGTTGGCATACTGTTCTGCTCTCTTCTACCTGTTCTTGCCACTTTCACCACCTGTGGCTGTTGGTGTATTTAGCTCAGTTGCTGCTTGTGTAGATCCTGGAATGTTGGGGTCCTATTTTAAAAAAAAAGGTACATAAAATTTAGGTATCCCCAAACAGCCCTGGGGGTAAATGTATCAAGCTGAGAGTTTTCCGGCGGGTTTGAAAAATTCAGATTCTAGCTATTATTTATTTAGTACATTCTACAAAATGATAGCTAGAATCTGATTGGTTGCCATAGGCAACATCTCCACTTTTCAAACCCGCCGGAAAACTCTCAGCTTGATACATTTACCCCCTGGTATTAAATCAATAGCACTTCCTTTAATAATTAGGCCTCACTTCCTGCAACCAGCCCCAAATATTAAATTAATAGTATTCATATTTTATTATAAAACTATTTTCCCCAACCAACCCTGACATTAAATTAATAGTGTATACATTTATTAAATAAACTCATTTCGCTCTCCACCAAACAGCCAGGCAATATATGAATAGCATTTAAATGTAAAAAATAAATTCCTTTCCCAAAACCATTGCCAACATTAAATCATTTATATTCACATTTAATAAATAGCATTCCTTCTGCCCAAACTCAGCTCCACATTAAATTAAATACCCACCATCACCCAACAAAGAAATTAATAGCACCCATTAAATAATTAGCCCCCACCCAAACTTCACCATTAAATTAATAGCCCTCCTCCTACCCACATTACATTAAGAATCCTTTCCTCACACATCCAAGCTGTGTTGTGAGAGGTAGACTCCTCCTTTGGCTTTTCTTGCAGCCTGCACCTGGACAGCTTGTCCTCCTTCATGTCAAGTGACTCATATAATTATCAAATGACCTTAGTATATGTATGTATATATTGATTATCCCCAAAAGCCTAGTCCAGCAAAGCACTAGCACACCTGGATTTGTGGCAAGGCAACAGAGCTAGCATGAAGGTATATTACATTTTTCATTATGCATTTCCATATAAAGTATGTCCAGAGGAGGAGAGCTAATGGAATGAGTGGTGGTAATTTTCTCATTTTTCCATAATGCCCACTTTTAGAAATGCCCCTTCCCTAGGGGCAGGGAGAGAGTGTACACAATAAATAGAAAATCCAGGTATGAGCATATCATACTTCTCTGTGAACCATTTATATCCCAACAGCCTACTCCTCAATCCCCTTCTTTGTCTTAATCCTCTATTCCCCTTCAGCGCATTCTCTATCTTCCCTCTCACTCCTCATTCCCCACCTACTTAGCATCCTCAACCCCCTTCTCATCAGCGTGGTTTCCCTTTCTGGGCTGCCACTCTGCAACCCCCTCCATGTCCATAATCAATCTCCCCCTCCATGTCCATAATTGATCTTCACTTACCTTATGCGCAGGAGGCAGCGCAGCTCCTCTTCACACTGTCATCAGCGCGGCAGCTATGAAAGCCTGCAAGGCTCAAAAAACCCCTGAAAGCATATAGATCTTGTGCTGCCCCCTGTAAACCGACATTTGAGGGCAGCAAATATGAGCCACACAGAACCTGGTCCGGGGTGCCCCAGAGAAAGGGGAACCTTAATCTGGCTCTGATCAGGACGTGATGATGTCACGCCCGCCATGCAGTGAAAGAGAAATGGGGAAGATGCCAGGTCCCAGTCGCTGCCGGATTGGTAAGTATAATTTTTTTTTTTATTACTTTTTATTTTAATGGACGCCAGCGATCCCTGTTATCGGCATGGTAATTCCGCCTCTGGGTGAACTGGCGAAAGGGTCATGTGTGCCCAAAGTCATTGATGCTTGTAGGAAGTGAAGACTAGCTCATCTAGTCCAATCACACAGAAGTGCTACTTTAGCACAAATTGCTGAAAATGTTAATGCTGGCCATGATAGAAAGGTGTCAGAACACACAGTGCATCACAGATTTCTGCGTATGGGGCCGTGTTACCACAGATCAATCAGTGTGCCCATGCTGACCCTTGTCCACCACTGAAAGCGCCTACAATGTGCATGTGTGCGCCAGAACTGGACCGTGGAGCAATGGAAGAAGGTGGCCTGGTTTGATTTATCAGATTTTCTTTACTATCATGTGAATGGCTGGATGCTTGTACATCTTTTACCTGTGGAAGAGATGGCACCAGGATGCCCTATGGGAAGAAGGCAAGCCGGTGGAAACAGTGTGATGCTCTGAGCAATATTCTGCTGGGAATCCTTGGCTCCTGGCATTCATGTGGATGTTATTTTGACACATACCACGTACCCAAACATTTTTGCAGACCAAGTACACACCTTCATGGCAATGGTATTCACTGATGGCAGCAGCATTGCCACACATCAAAATTTGTTCAGGAATGGTTTGATAAACATGACAAAGAGTTCAAGGTGGTGATTTGGCCTCCAAATTCCCCAGATCACAATCTGATCGAGCATCTATGGGATGTGCTGGAAAAACAAGTCTGAGTCATGGAGGCCCCACCTTGCAGCAAAAGGAACTGCTACTAACGTCTTGATGCCAAATACCACAGGACACCTTCAGAGGTCTTGTGGAGTCCATGCATCAATGGGTTTAGAGCTGTTTTGGTGGCACAAGAGAACCTACACAATTTTAAGCAGGTGCTTTTAATGTGGTTAATCAGTGTATATATTTGATACATATACACACACATGGCAAAATATTCAAGCACAAATTGTAACTTGCAGTCTGAACAATAAGATTCCTTGCCTGTTGAAGGGGCACGTCCCAAAATACTTAACAGGAACACTTGTCTACCTGATCCTTCTCATTTGTGTAACATACAACATTGCCACATGCTTAATGCTACTTAATGCTATGTGCCAACTTGGAATATATATTCAATCATTTAAAAGGTCCACTTGATCTAAGCTTCAAAGCTGACAACCAATCCCACGGAGGCAACCAATGGTAGGAGCCCACATAATAGCCAGTGGAGGGAGTGTGGCCAGTTTGTGCACGGTAAAACTTGCATTTAGCAATAGCCCTTAAATTAATAATATACAGTAACATAACTTTAAGTGAACTATGAAATACGTTACTTAGTTTAAATATATATATAAAATAAATTAAGATTAGGGGTGTGCACCGGGCACTTTTAGTGTTTTGGGTTCTGATTAGCTTGAGGTTTTGGGTTCTGATTTGTTTTGCCAAAACACCTGACGAAAGGTTTTGGTTCTGATTTAGGGTTTTGGGTTCTGATTTATTTTTACGCTATTATTATCCTCAATAACATTCAATAAGAATCATTTCCACTAATTTCCAGTCTATTCTGAACACCTCACACCTCACAATATCTTTTTAGTCCAAAACGTTAACAACAAAAAACAAATGCAGCGCTCAAATCTAACTATCTCCCAATATGGGCTAGTGGAGCATAAATAGCAGATCACGAGTGGTCAAATATATAAAATAGTATTTAATGTCACAGTAAAATCATACATATATTACCTATTGATGCTTAAATGATGGTAATAGGGGGAAAGATATACAGAATCTACGTCACAGTGCACTGTGACATAGGATGATATAACAATTCATGGACTATAAAAAACCATATGTAATAGTGCTCATGAGTCTATATTGTTGGAACCACACCGCTACTATTAGAAATATGTATAACAGCTGTGTACCCTGTAGCCGATATTGTGGTCAAAAAAATATTAAAAATTGAGCATTGCTCTGCAAATCCTCCCAGAAAAAAAATGCTGATTATTGCCGTAGTTATTAGTCCACATATAATAATAAACTTCTTCCGATGAATAATAATATCTATATGGCCATATGTATAGCTCCGTACGGAGTAAAGATGATCTGAAGCCTCAGCTTCCAGTTGGTTTTATAGTATTAGTTCACCATGAAAAGTGTATTCCACTTCATACCCCATAGATGGAGAAAGACACATAAATGAGTAAGATATATTATAGTACTCACTGTCTCTGATTGAAAATGAGATGCGTCGTTCTACACACCCGTTAATTTATACCATTAGAGAATCATCTCCTTAGGATCGCTGTGTGTCCGATGGTTATAGATTGGAGTCCCACTCCTTCATGATGCAGACTGGAATCGTGGGTGAATAATAGTGCAGCCTTTTAGGCTTTAGCGGGATACTCTCACGAATAACTTCACGCACTGCATCAGATGATGGTGCTTGTGTAATCCGCGGTTCACAGCTGCGTGTGTAGCCGCCTCACCCACCACTGACTGTGGTGGAAGAAAGCTCCGAACGGAGAGAGGGGTAGGAAGAGACCGTAGGATTCCAACGGAGACAATTATTTACTTCCAGATTGATCCGGTGATGTCAACTCCTGTGTATGATGAGTGGAATATAGCCGGCAATTGATGCATGTAGAAAATGGATAAAAATAGCACAATACGGTACCAAATGTAATAAGAGACCAACTAAATAGTTGACTCTATGCCCCTAACGCGTTTCATTATGGAACGTAACTTCATCAGAGGGAATGACACACCTCACACCTCACAATATTGTTTTTAGTCCAAAACGTTGCACCGAGGTAGCTTTCTGGACTGCGTAGTGGAGTGGGCCCGGTACCCAATTTGGTACCTGGGCCACAATATATCACCCTCAACTGGTCTGAATTCCATTGCACAGTTGCCTGCTCCTACAACCTCTGCAGCATATACTGGGTGTAGTTCGAGCGCGTCAATACCTCTTGTTTTTGACAATGACAGGTCATTTTCATTAACTTTGGATTTGGCCCCAACACTGAATGTAGTTGATACTCATCTATCTGGACTGCGTAGTGGAGTGGCCCCGGTACCCAATTTGGTACCGGGGCCACAATATATCATCAAAGCGTACGAAGGGCTTCATCCACAAGAGCTACATGCTTGGTGGAATCGCAATGGTTTACCAGCTCCTCCCTCACTTTCTCTTGTAATATAGATTGCAGTACCTATTCTCTTGCACTGCTTAAAAATTGAATGTCGTAAATGTAATATAGATTGCAGTACCTATTCTCTGGAACTGCTTAAAGAATGAACATAGTAAATGTAATATAGATTGCAGTACCTATTATCTGGAACTGCTTAAAAATTGAACGTAGTAAATGTAATATAGATTGCAGTACCTATTCTCTGGAACTGCTTAAAAAATCAACATAGTAAATGTAATATAGATTGCAGTACCTATTCTCTTGCACTGCTTAAAAATTGAACGTATTAAATGTAATATAGATTGCAGTAGCTATTATCTGGAACTGCTTAAAAATTGAACGTAGTAAATGTAATATAGATTGCAGTACCTATTCTCTTGCACTGCTTAAAAATTGAACGTAGTAAATGTAATATAGATTGCAGTACCTATTCTCTGGAACTGCTTAAAGAATGAACATAGTAAATGTAATATAGATTGCAGTACCTATTATCTGGAACTGCTTAAAAATTGAACGTAGTAAATGTAATATAGATTGCAGTACCTATTCTCTGGAACTGCTTAAAAAATCAACGTAGTAAATGTAATATAGATTGCAGTACCTATTCTCTGGAACTGCTTAAAAATTGAACGTATTAAATGTAATATAGATTGCAGTACCTATTATCTGGAACTGCTTAAAAATTGAACGTGGTAAATGTAATATAGATTGCAGTACCTATTCTCTTGCACTGCTTAAAAATTGAACGTAGTAAATGTAATATAGATTGCAGTACCTATTCTCTTGCACTGCTTAAAAATTGAACGTAGTAAATGTAATATAGATTGCAGTACCTATTCTCTTGCACTGCTTAAAAATTGAACGTAGTAAATGTAATATAGATTGCAGTACCTATTCTCTTGCACTGCTTAAAAATTGAACGTATTAAATGTAATATAGATTGCAGTACCTATTATCTGGAACTGCTTAAAAATTGAACGTGGTAAATGTAATATAGATTGCAGTACCTATTCTCTGGAACTGCTTAAAAAATCAACGTAGTAAATGTAATATAGATTGCAGTACCTATTCTCTGGCACTGCTTAAAAATTGAACGTATTAAATGTAATATAGATTGCAGTACCTATTATCTGGAACTGCTTAAAAATTGAACGTGGTAAATGTAATATAGATTGCAGTACCTATTCTCTTGCACTGCTTAAAAATTGAACGTAGTAAATGTAATATAGATTGCAGTACCTATTCTCTTGCACTGCTTAAAAATTGAACGTAGTAAATGTAATATAGATTGCAGTACCTATTATCTGGAACTGCTTAAAAATTGAACGTATTAAATGTAATATAGATTGCAGTACCTATTATCTGGAACTGCTTAAAAATTGAACGTGGTAAATGTAATATAGATTGCAGTACCTATTCTCTGGAACTGCTTAAAAAATCAACGTAGTAAATGTAATATAGATTGCAGTACCTATTCTCTGGAACTGCTTAAAAATTGAACGTATTAAATGTAATATAGATTGCAGTACCTATTCTCTGGAACTGCTTAAAAATTGAACGTAGTAAATGTAATATAGATTGCAGTACCTATTATCTGGAACTGCTTAAAAATTGAACGTATTAAATGTAATATAGATTGCAGTACCTATTCTCTTGCACTGCTTAAAAATTGAACGTATTAAATGTAATATAGATTGCAGTACCTATTATCTGGAACTGCTTAAAAATTGAACGTGGTAAATGTAATATAGATTGCAGTACCTATTCTCTGGAACTGCTTAAAAAATCAACGTAGTAAATGTAATATAGATTGCAGTACCTATTCTCTGGCACTGCTTAAAAATTGAACGTATTAAATGTAATATAGATTGCAGTACCTATTATCTGGAACTGCTTAAAAATTGAACGTGGTAAATGTAATATAGATTGCAGTACCTATTCTCTTGCACTGCTTAAAAATTGAACGTAGTAAATGTAATATAGATTGCAGTACCTATTCTCTTGCACTGCTTAAAAATTGAACGTAGTAAATGTAATATAGATTGCAGTACCTATTATCTGGAACTGCTTAAAAATTGAACGTATTAAATGTAATATAGATTGCAGTACCTATTATCTGGAACTGCTTAAAAATTGAACGTGGTAAATGTAATATAGATTGCAGTACCTATTCTCTGGAACTGCTTAAAAAATCAACGTAGTAAATGTAATATAGATTGCAGTACCTATTCTCTGGAACTGCTTAAAAATTGAACGTATTAAATGTAATATAGATTGCAGTACCTATTATCTGGAACTGCTTAAAAATTGAACGTGGTAAATGTAATATAGATTGCAGTACCTATTCTCTTGCACTGCTTAAAAATTGAACGTAGTAAATGTAATATAGATTGCAGTACCTATTCTCTTGCACTGCTTAAAAATTGAACGTAGTAAATGTAATATAGATTGCAGTACCTATTCTCTGGAACTGCTTAAAAATTGAACGTAGTAAATGTAATATAGATTGCAGTACCTATTCTCTGGAACTGCTTAAAAATTGAACGTAGTAAATGTAATATAGATTGCAGTACCTATTATCTGGAACTGCTTAAAAATTGAACGTATTAAATGTAATATAGATTGCAGTACCTATTCTTTAGAACTGCTTAAAAAAAAAATTATTATTAATTTTGTATAATTTTTAAAATATATATTTTTTTACTAATTTTTAAGAGATTTTAATAATTATAAAATTTGTATGGACTTAGCACAACAAAGCACAGGACTAAAGCAACACTGGACTCAGCAGGACAGACACTGGCCAAAGCACCACTGGACTCAGCAGGACAGAGCACAGGACAAAAGCACCACTGGACTCAGCAGGACAGAGCACAGGACAAAAGCACCACTGGACTCAGCAAGGACAGAGCACTGGACACAGGCATAAAGCACCACTGGACTCAGCAAGGACAGAGCACTGATCACGCAGGAGCACCACTACCCTACACACCCTCCCTCTTCCCTGATGTCAGGCGAAATGAAGATGGCGGCCGCAAGGTGAGTATTTATGACATCCGAGTCTCGCGAGATCCGACCCGAGACTTGGATGTCATAGCCTCGGTTTGGCTTCGTTTGGCGCCCGGAAGTTCCCGAAGAGTGCTCGGATCCCGTCGGGTGGGCTCGGATTAGCGGAATCCGAGCCCGCTCATCCTTAATTAAGATATAGTTTAAAATAAAATGTTCAATACATGCAATAAGCACATAGCCTGATTTAGTTCTTGATGTCTGAAGTTGATTCTTGTGACGTGAATACATGCAGTTCAATACTGTGCATTCTTCCATGCATAATGGACACATTTAGTTCTGTCCGTATCTTAGATTTTAAGCCTGTAATGGCAAAATGGGGACAGATAAGCGTAACTTGTGTAAAGTAAGGGTGTGTACACATAAATGTAGCACACACCCCTGGAGATGCAACGTAATTACACTTGGACACATCCCCTGTGCAGGTACCTGAGGCCTACTGTACAGATACATGATGATAATGACAGCAGCAGTACTATCTAGCCGCTGTTTGTGTATTGACCCCTCCAGCTGATAGTACGTCATTTATGCATTGCAGCTATATTATGTCAGTCAGTTTCCTGTTCTTAGCTGACAGGAGTGGAACCAGGTGTGATCTTCTCCTGCTGTTGGCCATCCACTTCAATGCGCCATACTTTCAGAGATACACTTCTACATACTTCTGATGTAGCGCATGGTTATTGGAGTTGTTGTTGTCTCCCTGTCGGTTGAACCAGTCTGGCCATTCTCCTATTAACCTTTCTCATTAACAAGGCATTTTTGCCCACAGAACTGCCGCTCACTGGATGTTTTTTGTTTTGCGCACCTTTCTCTGTAACCTCTAGAGACTGTTGTGCATGAAATTTGCAGCAGTTTCTGAGACACCATCCCATCTGTCACCAACAATCATTCCACGGTCAAGGTCACTTTGGTACCATTTCTTTGTATTCAGGTGTTAGATCAACAACAACAACTGAACCTCAATGCTTTAATGCATTAGGTTGCTGCCACATGATTGGCTGTTTGGATATGTGCATTAATGAGCAGGTGAACAGGTATACCTAATACATACCTAATACAGTACTACTAAGAAAAAAAACAATATAACATTTACTTTACTGAAATGTAAAAGAAAAATTTATTGCAACATAATGGAAACCTGATGTTTGCCTTAGTCATGAAGGGTTAAACAAGCCTTAATGGCAGATTTACCACAAGTGCTCCAGGTGAGAGGGATCTCTTAGCAATAACACGCTCGACCAGGCCCAACATTTTTGCTTTGTCTGTTTCTAGTCAGGTCTCTTTGCTTGGTATAGACATCTCAGCAGAGGGCTTATACAGCTTTCAGTATGCCGCAATAAAAAATGGCAGCAGTGGAATGATTTATTTCTTTGCAGCTTTGTTTTTACTCGCCTTTTCCTCTGTACACTAAAGTGGATGATCTATATTAATTAGGGATGAGCGCACTCGGATTTATGAAATCCGAGCCCACCCGAACGTTGCGGATCCGAGTCGGATCCGAGACAGATCCGGGTATTGGCGCCAAATTCAAAAGTGAAACTGAGGCTCTGACTCATAATCCCGTTGTCGGATCTCGCGATACTCGGATCCTATAAATTCCCCGCTAGTCGCCGCAATCTTCACTCGGGCATTGATCAGGGTAGAGGGAGGGTGTGTTAGGTGGTCCTCTGTGCTGTTTAGTTCTGTGCTGTTTAGTTCTGTGCTGTTTAGTTCTGTGCTGTTTAGTTCTGTGCTGTTTAGTTCTGTGCTGTTTAGTTCTGTGCTGTTTAGTGCTGTGCTGTGCTGTGCTGTTTAGTGCTGTGCTGTGCTGTGCTGTGCTGTGCTGTGCTGTGCTGTGTTCTGCAGTATCAGTCCAGTGGTGCTGTGTGCTGTGCTCTGTCCTTCTGAGGTCAGTGGTGCTGCTGGGTCCTGTGCTGTGTCCTGTTCAGTCCAGTGGTGCTGTGTCCTGTGCTCTGTGCTTCTAAGGGCATAGTTATTTCCCCAATATTCCCCTGTGTTTAAAAAAATAAAAAAAAGTTTTTTTAAAAAATACCAAAAACTACTTTAATATTTTTTAATTACCACAAAATTTTCACAACCAATCCTGCAGTATAAGCCCATTGGTACTGCAATATTACCAAGTTCACACATTCAGCTGTAAAAGTCCAGTGGTACTGCAATATTACAAAGTTTACACATTCTGCAGTATCAGTCCAGTGGTGCTGTGTCCTGTGCTCTGTCCTGCTGAGTTCCGTAGTGCTGCTGGGTCCTGTGCCGTGTCCTGTTCAGTCCAGTGGTGCTGTGTCCTGTGCTCTGTGCTTCTAAGGGCATAGTTATTTCCCCATTATTCCCAAGTTTTTAAAAAATAAAAAAAAATAAAAAAAAAGTAAAAAAAAATAAAAAATTTAAAAAAAAAAAAAATATATAATAATTATAACCAAATTTGCAAAACCAATCCAGCATTATAAGTCCATTGGTACTGCAATATTACCAAGTTCACACATTCTGCAGTATCAGTCCAGTGGTACTGCAATATTACAAAGTTTACACATTCTGCAGTATCAGTCCAGTGGTGCTGTGTCCTGTGCTCTGTCCTGCTGAGTTCCGTAGTGCTGCTGGGTCCTGTGCCGTGTCCTGTTCAGTCCAGTGGTGCTGTGTCCTGTGCTCTGTGCTTCTAAGGGCATAGTTATTTCCCCATTATTCCCAAGTTTTTAAAAAATAAAAAAAAATAAAAAAAAAGTAAAAAAAAATAAAAAATTTAAAAAAAAAAAAAATATATAATAATTATAACCAAATTTGCAAAACCAATCCAGCATTATAAGTCCATTGGTACTGCAATATTACCAAGTTCACACATTCTGCAGTATCAGTCCAGTGGTGCTGTGTCCTGTGCTCTGTCCTGCTGAGTTCCGTAGTGCTGCTGGGTCCTGTGCCGTGTCCTGTTCAGTCCAGTGGTGCTGTGTCCTGTGCTCTGTGCTTCTAAGGGCATAGTTATTTCCCCATTATTCCCAAGTTTTTAAAAAATAAAAAAAAAGTAAAAAAAAATAAAAAATTAAAAAAAAAAAAAAATATATAATAATTATAACCAAATTTGCAAAACCAATCCAGCATTATAAGTCCATTGGTACTGCAATATTACCAAGTTCACACATTCTGCAGTATCAGTCCAGTGGTGCTGTGTCCTGTGCTCTGTCCTGCTGAGTTCCGTAGTGCTGCTGGGTCCTGTGCCGTGTCCTGTTCAGTCCAGTGGTGCTGTGTCCTGTGCTCTGTGCTTCTAAGGGCATAGTTATTTCCCCACTATTCCCAAGTTTTTTAAAAATAAGAAAAAAGTAAAAAAAAATAAAAAAATTAAAAAAAAAAATAAAAAATAATAATTATAACCAAATTTGCAAAACCAATCCAGCAGTATAAGTCCATTGGTACTGCAATATTACCAAGTTCACACATTCTGCAGTATCTTGTGCTACATATAATGGAGACCAAAAATTTGGAGGATAAAGTAGGGAAAGATCAAGACCCACTTCCTCCTAATGCTGAAGCTGCTGCCACTAGTCATGACATAGACGATGAAATGCCATCAACGTCGTCTTCCAAGCCCGATGCCCAATCTCGTAGTACCGGGCATGTAAAATCCAAAAAGCCCAAGTTAAGAAAAAGTAGCAAAAAGAGAAACTTAAAATCATCTGAGGAGAAACGTAAAGTTGCCAATATGCCATTTACGACACGGAGTGGCAAGGAACGGCTTAGGCCCTGGCCCGTGTTCATGACTAGTGGTTCAGCTTCACCCACGGATCTTAGCCCTCCTCCTCCTTCCCCCCCCCTACAAAAAATTGAAGAGAGTTATGCTGTCAGCAACAAAACAGCAAACAACTCTGCCTTCTAAAGAGAAATTATCACAAATCCCCAAGGCGAGTCCAAGGGTGTTGGTGGTTGTCAAGCCTGACCTTCCCATCACTGTACGGGAAGAGGTGGCTCGGGAGGAGGCTATTGATGATGTAGCTGGCGCTGTGGAGGAACTTGATGATGAGGATGGTGATGTGGTTATTGTAAATGAGGCACCAGGGGGGGAAACAGCTGATGTCCATGGGATGAAAAAGCCCATCGTCATGCCTGGTCAGAAGACCAAAAAATGCACCTCTTCGGTCTGGAGTTATTTTTATCCAAATCCAGACAACCAATGTATGGCAATATGTAGCTTATGTAAAGCTCAAATAAGCAGGGGTAAGGATCTTGCCCACCTAGGAACATCCTCCCTTATACGTCACCTGAATAACCTTCATAGTTCAGTGGTTAGTTCAGGAACTGGGGCTAGGACCCTCATCGGTACAGGGACACCTAAATCCCGTGGTCCAGTTGGATACACACCAGCAACACCCTCCTCGTCAACTTCCTCCACAATCTCCATCAGATTCAGTCCTGCAGCCCAAGTCAGCAGCCAGACTGAGTCCTCCTCAATACGGGATTCATCCGAGGAATCCTGCAGCGGTACGCCTACTACTGCCACTGCTGCTGTTGCTGCTGTTAGTCGGTCATCTTCCCAGAGGGGAAGTCGTAAGACCGCTAAGTCTTTCACCAAACAATTGACCGTCCAACAGTCGTTTGCCATGACCACCAAATACGATAGTAGTCACCCTATTGCAAAGCGTATAACTGCGGCTGTAACTGCAATGTTGGTGTTAGACGTGCGCCCGGTGTCCGCCATCAGTGGAGTGGGATTTAGAGGGTTGATGGAGGTATTGTGTCCCCGGTACCAAATCCCCTCGAGATTCCACTTCACTAGGCAGGCGATACCAAAAATGTACAGAGAAGTACGATCAAGTGTCCTCAGTGCTCTTAAAAATGCGGTTGTACCCACTGTCCACTTAACCACGGACATGTGGACAAGTGGTTCTGGGCAAACGAAGGACTATATGACTGTGACAGCCCACTGGGTAGATGCATCCCCTTCCGCAGCAACAGCAACAGCTGCATCAGTAGCAGCATCTACAAAATGGCTGCTCATGCAAAGGCAGGCAACATTGTGCATTACAGGCTTTAATAAGAGGCACAACGCTGACAACATATTAGAGAAAATGAGGGAAATTATCTCCCAGTGGCTTACCCCACTTAGACTCTCATGGGGATTTGTGGTGTCAGACAATGCCAGTAACATTGTGCGGGCATTAAATATGGGCAATTTCCAGCACGTCCCATGTTTTGCCCACACCATTAATTTGGTGGTGCAGCATTACCTCAAGAGTGACAGGGGTGTGCAGGAGATGCTTGCGGTGGCCCGCAAAATTGCTGGACACTTTCGGCATTCAGCCAGTGCCTACCGCAGACTAGAGGCACATCAAAAAAGCTTGAACCTGCCCTGCCATCACCTCAAACAAGAGGTTATGACGCGCTGGAACTCCACCCTCTATATGCTGCAGAGGATGGAGGAGCAGCAAAAGGCCATTCAGGCCTACACAGCCACCTACGACATAGGCAAAGGAGTGGGGATGCGCCTGAGTCAAGCGCAGTGGAGACTGATTTCCGTGTTGTGCAAGGTTCTGCAGCCATTTGAACTTGCCACACGAGAAGTCAGTTCCGACACTGCCAGCTTGAGTCAGGTCATTCCCCTGATCAGGCTGTTGCAGAAGCAGCTGGAGAAAGTGAGGGAGGAGCTGGTAAGCCATTGCGATTACAGCAAGCATGTAGCTCTTGTGGATGTAGCCCTTCGTACGCTTTGCCAGGATCCGAGGGTGGTCACTCTTTTAAAGTCAGAGGAATACATTCTGGCCACCGTGCTCGATCCTCGGTTTAAAGCGTATGTTGTGTCTCTGTTTCCGGCGGACACAAGTCTACAGCGGTGCAAAGACCTGCTGGTCAGGAGATTGTCCTCTGAAGAGGACCGTGACATGCCAACAGCTCCACCCTCATTTTCTTCCACATCTATGGCTGCGAGGAAAAAGCTCAGTTTTCCCAAAAGAGGCACTGGCGGGGATGCTGATAACATCTGGTCCGGACTGAAGGACCTGCCAACCATTGCAGACATGTCTACTCTCGCTGCATTGGATGCTGTCACAATAGAAAAAATTGTGGATGATTACTTTGCTGACACCATCCAAGTAGACATGTCAGACAGTCCATATTGTTACTGGCAGGAAAAAAAGGCAGTTTGGAAGCCCCTGTACAAACTGGCTCTATTTTACCTGAGTTGTCCCCCCTCCAGTGTGTACTCGGAAAGAGTTTTTAGTGCAGCGGGGAACCTGGTCAGTGAGCGGCGAAGGAGGTTGCTTCCTCACAACGTTGAAAAAATGATGTTTATAAAAATGAATAATCAATTCCTCAATGAAGTACAGCACTGCCCTCCAGATACTACAGAGGGACCTGTGGTTGTGGAGTCCAGCGGGGACGAATTGATAATGTGTTATGAGGAGGAAGTACACACTGTAGGGGGAGAGGAATCAGAGGTTGAGGATGAGGACGACATCTTGCCTCAGTAGAGCCTGTTTAGTCTGTACAGGGAGAGATGAATAGCTTTTTTGGTGTGGGGGCCCAAACAAACCAATAATTTCAGCCAAAGTTGTTTGGTAGGCCCTGTCGCTGAAATGATTGGTTTGTTAAAGTGTGCATGTCCTATTTCAACAACATAAGGGTGGGTGTGAGGACCCAAGGACAATTCCATCTTGGAACTTTTTTTTTTGCATTATATGACCAAGCAACAGTCGTTTGCCATGTTCAAAAAGTAAAACCAAATGTAAAAAAATTCAAGAAATTAAACCAAAAGTAAAATGCCGTGTCATAATTTAAAACAAGAGGTATTGACGTGCTCTAAAACTACTGTATTGTTGTTTATATTTTATAAACACTACACTTGAAAGCTTGAGTCTTTCAATAGAAAAGTAACTGTCCATTGCACGAATATTTGCAACAGGGACAATTTTAGGGTTAAGAAAGTCAACTAATATAATAACACTTCGACGCTGTGTGTCTTTATAAACACTACACTTGGAAGTTGGAGGAGGTATTGTGGCCCCGGCACCAAATTTACTACCGGGGCCACTCCACTGTGCAGTCCATATTTAGGTGTATCAGATATTAAACAACGGTGACAGTTGATGCCCAATTTTTTAATTATATTGTGGCCTCGGTACCAAATTGTGTACCGGGGCCACCCCACTACGCAGTCCAGATACTTGTTTGGTGGAATTCAGACCAGTTGAGGGTTTTATTATTATATTGTGTGGACCACTCTATCTATACCACACTACAACTCTATACCACTCTATTTCCTACTTTAATTCTATTTCATACTTTAATTCTATTTCCTACTTTAATTCTATTACTAATTAATTACCATAAAGAGGAACAAAATAAACCAATTTTACCAAAAGTATAATATGACTTAGACTTACAAACACTACACTTTAAAGATCGTGCCTTTAAATGAAAAAGTCAGTCTTCATTGCACGACTATGTGCAACAGGGACATTTTTTTGGGTTTACAAAGTCAAACAATAACACTTCGACCCTGTCTGTCTGGGGTCTCTCAATGACGAATTGTCTGTAGCATGTTTGGAGGAGGTATTGTGGCCCCGGTACCAAATTGTGTACCGGGGCCACCACACTACGCAGTCAAGATACTTGTTTGGTGGAATTCAGACCAGTTGAGGGTTTTATTATTATATTGTGTGGACCACTCTATCTATACCACACTACAACTCTATACCACTCTATTTCCTACTTTAATTCTATTTAATTATATTTCCTACTTTAATTCTATTACTAATTAATTACCATAAAGAGGAACAAAATAAACCAATTTTACCAAAAGTATAATATGACTTAGACTTACAAACACTACACTTTAAAGATCGTGCCTTTAAATGAAAAAGTCAGTCTTCATTGCACGACTATGTGCAACAGGGACATTTTTTTGGGTTTACAAAGTCAAACAATAACACTTCGACCCTGTCTGTCTGGGGTCTCTCAATGACGAATTGTCTGTAGCATGTTTGGAGGAGGTATTGTGGCCCCGGTATCAAATTGGGTACCGGGGCCACCCCACTATGCAGTCCAGATACTTGTTTGGTGGAATTCCGACACGTGGAGGGTTTTTTAATTATATTGTGGCCTCGGTACCAAATTGTGTACCGGGGCCACCACACTACGCAGTCAAGATAGATAGATGCGTATTGCGTATCATAGATAAAGTACATTCAGTGGTGTGGGGCAAATTGAAAAATATTCCAAATGCACTGACATTATCAAAAACAAGAGGTTGTCACACGCTAAAACTCCAACATGTATATGATGGAGAGGATGGAGGAGCAGCCGTATGTGTAGTGTAATGCAGATCTGTTGAAGGTTTTTTATATATTTTATTGTGGTGCCCAGTGCCCACTCCTCTACGCAGTCCAGATACATTTATTGGTGCGAATCATAAAAGTTCAGGGTTTTTAATATATCTTGTGGTGACCCACTCCTCTACGCAGTCCAGGTACATTTATTGGTGCGATTCATAAAAGTTCAGGGTTTTTAATAGATATTGTGGTGACCCACTCCTCTACGCAGTCCAGGTACATTTATTGGTGCGAATCATAAAAGTTCAGGGTTTTTAAGATATCTTGTGGTGACCCACTCCTATACGCAGTCCAGGTACATTTATTGGTGCGATTCATAAAAGTTCAGGGTTTTTAATAGATATTGTGGTGACCCACTCCTCTACGCAGTCCAGGTACATTTATTGGTGCGAATCATAAAAGTTCAGGGTTTTTAATATATCTTGTGGTGACCCACTCCTCTACGCAGTCCAGGTACAATTATTGGTGCGAATCATAAAAGTTCAGGGTTTTTAAGATATTGTGGTGACCCACTCCTCTACGCAGTCCAGGTACAATTATTGGTGCGAATCATAAAAGTTCAGGGTTTTTAAGATATTGTGGTGACCCACTCCTCTACGCAGTCCAGGTACAATTATTGGTGCGAATCATAAAAGTTCAGGGTTTTTAAGATATTGTGGTGACCCACTCCTCTACGCAGTCCAGGTACAATTATTGGTGCGAATCATAAAAGTTCAGGGTTTTTAATATATTGTGGTGACCCACTCCTCTACGCAGTCCAGGTACAATTATTGGTGCGAATCATAAAAGTTCAGGGTTTTTAATATATTGTGGTGACCCACTCCTCTACGCAGTCCAGGTACAATTATTGGTGCGAATCATAAAAGTTCAGGGTTTTTAAGATATTGTGGTGACCCACTCCTCTACGCAGTCCAGGTACAATTATTGGTGCGAATCATAAAAGTTCAGGGTTTTTAAGATATTGTGGTGACCCACTCCTCTACGCAGTCCAGGTACAATTATTGGTGCGAATCATAAAAGTTCAGGGTTTTTAATATATTGTGGTGACCCACTCCTCTACGCAGTCCAGGTACAATTATTGGTGCGAATCATAAAAGTTCAGGGTTTTTAATATATTGTGGTGACCCACTCCTCTACGCAGTCCAGGTACAATTATTGGTGCGAATCATAAAAGTTCAGGGTTTTTAAGATATTGTGGTGACCCACTCCTCTACGCAGTCCAGGTACAATTATTGGTGCGAATCATAAAAGTTCAGGGTTTTTAAGATATTGTGGTGACCCACTCCTCTACGCAGTCCAGGTACAATTATTGGTGCGAATCATAAAAGTTCAGGGTTTTTAAGATATTGTGGTGACCCACTCCTCTACGCAGTCCAGGTACAATTATTGGTGCGAATCAGAAAAGTTCAGGGTTTTTAAGATATTGTGGTGACCCACTCCTCTACGCAGTCCAGGTACATTTATTGGTGCGAATCATAAAAGTTCAGGGTTTTTAAGATATTGTGGTGACCCACTCCTCTACGCAGTCCAGGTACATTTATTGGTGCGATTCATAAAAGTTCAGGGTTTTTAAGATATCTTGTGGTGACCCACTCCTATACGCAGTCCAGGTACATTTATTGGTGCGATTCATAAAAGTTCAGGGTTTTTAATAGATATTGTGGTGACCCACTCCTCTACGCAGTCCAGGTACATTTATTGGTGCGAATCATAAAAGTTCAGGGTTTTTAATATATCTTGTGGTGACCCACTCCTCTACGCAGTCCAGGTACAATTATTGGTGCGAATCATAAAAGTTCAGGGTTTTTAAGATATTGTGGTGACCCACTCCTCTACGCAGTCCAGGTACAATTATTGGTGCGAATCATAAAAGTTCAGGGTTTTTAAGATATTGTGGTGACCCACTCCTCTACGCAGTCCAGGTACAATTATTGGTGCGAATCATAAAAGTTCAGGGTTTTTAAGATATTGTGGTGACCCACTCCTCTACGCAGTCCAGGTACAATTATTGGTGCGAATCATACAAGTTCAGGGTTTTTAATATATTGTGGTGACCCACTCCTCTACGCAGTCCAGGTACAATTATTGGTGCGAATCATAAAAGTTCAGGGTTTTTAATATATTGTGGTGACCCACTCCTCTACGCAGTCCAGGTACAATTATTGGTGCGAATCATAAAAGTTCAGGGTTTTTAAGATATTGTGGTGACCCACTCCTCTACGCAGTCCAGGTACAATTATTGGTGCGAATCATAAAAGTTCAGGGTTTTTAAGATATTGTGGTGACCCACTCCTCTACGCAGTCCAGGTACAATTATTGGTGCGAATCATAAAAGTTCAGGATTTTTAAGATATTGTGGTGACCCACTCCTCTACGCAGTCCAGGTACAATTATTGGTGCGAATCAGAAAAGTTCAGGGTTTTTAAGATATTGTGGTGACCCACTCCTCTACGCAGTCCAGGTACATTTATTGGTGCGAATCATAAAAGTTCAGGGTTTTTAAGATATTGTGGTGACCCACTCCTCTACGCAGTCCAGGTACATTTATTGGTGCGATTCATAAAAGTTCAGGGTTTTTAATATATATTGTGGTGACCCACTCCTCTACGCAGTCCAGAAAGATACCTTGTTGCAACGTTTTGGACTAATAACTATATTGTGAGGTGTTCAGAATACACTGTAAATTAGTGGAAATGCTTGTTATTGAATGTTATTGAGGTTAATAATAGCCTAGGAGTGAAAATAAGCCCAAAAACTTGATTTTTAAACTTTTTATGTTTTTTTCCAAAAAAATCCGAATCCAATACCTTAAATCCGAACCGAGACCTTTCGTCAAGTGTTTTGCGAGACAAATCCGAACCTCAAAAATAACGAAAATCCGGATCCAAAACACAAAACACGAGACCTCAAAAGTCGCCGGTGCACATCCCTAATATTAATAGAGTCAGACACATGTTGCATCATTTTGCAAATGTCTTACTATGGTGTAACATACAACACATAGGTTTATGGTAGCTTTCCATTTTTTTAAGTTATTTTCATTTTTGAACAATATGTTATGTTTATGATGACCTGGTGAAAGTTGTTTGTGTTGGGTAAAGCCAGGAGAAAAATGTTAAAAACTTTATTACTATTTAATACAAATCATTTTACAGCCAATTTATTAGTTCTTATGGTGGAAACTGTGTTACTTTATTTTTCAAAATATTGGTATATTTGCTGTTATAGAGTATTTAAGGTTATTGCTTACCTTTTAGTACATGGCTTATTCCCAAACACATCTATTGGCACAGACCATTCATACATCTTGTGTGCTGACATTCAATTTCATTGTGTGCTTTCAGACTTCAGTAGGCTTAAAGCAACATGATGTAGGTAAATAGGATTAGAGGAGGCTCTAAGGCTGCGGAAAACATATGAGCATTACTTATGAAACTTGTTGAAATTGTTATTGTTCTCATGGCTTTATATAACTGCTATTATGGCTTCACAGTTGCACACAGACGCAGATCGTGGGGAAGGACGAGCCAAGTACCTCCTGACAGGAGAAGGAGCTGGTTCGGTGTTTGTCATTGATGAAAAAACTGGGAATATCCATGTCACAAAGTCCCTGGATCGGGAGGAGAAGGAGGAGTATGTGCTGTTGGCACAGGCTGTGGACAAACTTACACTCCGACCTCTTGAACCCCCCTCCCAATTCATCATCAAGGTGCAGGACATTAATGACAACCCCCCTGTTTTCCTGCACCCTCCCTACAGGGCCTCTGTGCCGGAGATGTCCAACGTAGGTGAGGGGGGAACTGAGGTCTTTGTGTTAGAGATAATTTAACTTTTAGACGCACAAGGGTCCAGATATGATGGTTAGTTAGCCATTATACCGGTATGAGAGTTCCATGGAGATAAGTGGGAATTAACAAACATAACAGTTAGTGCAGACAAATCCAAACAGAATTAAGATACCTATTGAAAACAGGAAATCCAACAAGCTGAGTATGAACTGTTTAATACTAGACAGGACAACACACCTGGGTATATAACTCCTATATCATTATCAACTTAAAATAAACCTAAAATAGTTTATCAGATATCTATTAATAGTTATAATTATGACCGTTGCTTAACAATTTTAGTTGTATTTGATGTAACAAACATTTACCAAAGTGGTTACTATTGAAAAGTTTTTTGTTTTTTTTAATAGAACACATAAAACTTAGTTATGTACTTCAGGAATTATATTTTTCAGGGACAAAAATAGAAACAACATTTTCTTAGAAAACAATCCAATAATCTGTACATTCATGTGGGTCACAGGGGAAGTCATTTACAAAGCATAAATCTACCAGTATTCAGCACAAATATATAGGTTTGTCATTATGGTATATATGTTTGTGGGGCAATATGTCAGCATTTGCAGAGAAGTAGCTGTTTGCACAGGCAGAGGGAGTGTTGTACTGAAATAAAGGGATGGAAAGGGTGTACTTTTGCTTGCCATGTATGGCCATTCCCACTCAACAAAAGGACTTGAACTGGTGGAGACTGGGTCCCCAAGCCACAGTTAAAATCAGCACCAGGCTGGTCAGCTCAGGGCTGGTGTCTGCCTCTATGAGATGATTTGTAGTGACAAAACACAGCGTACCTGCCTGTGAAGGACAGTGGTTGAGTTATGACTCTGGAGACAGGTGTATATTTCAAATATGGCTTTATTATGTCTAAGAGAAGGAACAGCAGATAATGAATCACAGGAGTGAAGATGGCTAGGTATAATACAAGTAGTGAATAGACAGATAGAGTGTAGCACAGAGTACGCAAGCAGACTGCACTACTTCCTGTAGACATTAACCTCTTCCTCACCTATGGCAGATCTCCTCCCTGCCACATACCTCTATGTTAAGGGTGGTCTTGGATAAACTGAGGCGGAAACTTGACATTCCAGCCATGTGCAAGATAGAAAATCTGCATTTAGTTGCAGGCATCACGGATGATTATGAACCTGAAAGTAAGGCACTAATGTACCAGCTACCAGCTTGAAAAGTGACGACTAGCATCCTGTGAGAAGTGCGACCTTCTCACAGGATCAAGGTCTGTGACAAAAACAAAATGACCCCTCCAAAGTATATTACAAAAAGATTTTTTTTAACATATATGGTAGTGGGACTCCATGGGATGAAAAATTAGGACTATAAATGTTCTATAAAATTTTTGTGCACCGGACCTTGTTTAGCCTGGACCTTATTAACTAATGGCTTAAGACTAACATTTTCCAAGATGTACCCCAAATAGTTGATTATATATTTCCTCTGAGTACATTTCTTTAGGTTGGCTTTATGGCTTCTAGTATGAAGGGACTGGAGGACCACATGTAGTGTATTTAATTGGTCCTGCCAATGGACATTATGTCATCCCGGTATGTCGCCACATAAACTCATGAGGGTGAAATAACTGATCTATGACCCATTGGAAGAAAGCAGGGTGCCATGGAGTGCAAAGGACATTTTTACAAAGAGATATAGCCTTATGGGGATTTCAAAATTCTCTCAAACGGTTCAGGATACCCTGAGTCTTCCTGCCAATAACAGCTCAAATAGCAAAAAGTAGAAAGGGTAGGAGATTGTCCTGGTTTTACTTTGGTTGAACAAATTTTCTTAATATTTCCTTTAATCTATGAATAAGCTGTCATCTGAGAGTCAAGACAAGAAGCAAAAAATCTAACCACCTCAGCATAAACAACAGGCCAAAAAAACATAGGGGTAAAATTTACAAGGCAGCGCCGCTTTATATTTTAGCTGCAAAGTCGCCGATTTCCGGCGACTTGCAGAAATCGGAGCATAATACATTTACCCCATGGTGTTTATCTGTCCACGGTTTCAGCTCTCCCCAAGTGACCACCCCAGTTAATGGTGTTGGCAAGGGTTTTTTCAAGGAGGCACCAAATACTACTGAGGAAACTCCCCCATTTGTCTTTCCTGTACAGAATATCATAAAGCAGAATAGCATAAAGCAAAATAACGCAAGGATATCTGGACTTCTACCATTGATCATTCACCCCAACCATGTATCAAAATGCTTTACACAAAGCATTCTTCCTTCACCCTGGGATTTGGCAAGCTGCAAGGGTAAGCATAAACACATCTTGATTAGTATTAGAAATCTCCAAATTTCCATTATCAGGTTGTGCCCCCCCCCCCCTCTTCCCCTAGAATCTCTTGTGAGAGCTAGCCCGTGGTCCTTCCTCTTCTGTTTCCAGTTTTTGAGAGTGTTCACATGGGACAAGAAGAGGTCAGGAGAAAAAAATAATTCCAGGGACCTCTGATGTATTAGGAAAATCCTCTGGGGCAATCCCTACACAGAGGACACAGACAAACCACATATGTAGGGTAGAGTTTTTCCCATTCAGCAAGGGGGGTCTGTGCAATCAGACAGGGCTATACATCTCCATCTATACACCAAATATGGATTGGACAATTATAGGACCCTTTTTTGGAAGGCAGCAGACCCTCTGAAATCAGGATTTTTCCTGCACTCTCTTTTCTAGCATCATTCCCTTGATTTAGGACCAGTACTTGTAATAGAGGCAGCCCTGGTAAAACCACCTGCAAAAGAACAGCCCCTCAGGGGGCAGCTGGCTTCAGAATGTCTCTTCGCTTCAGTCTGAACAGCTGGTTGTTTTCTTTTTTGAGTCAGATGATTGGAACATGAGGCTGGAGTTCAGAACTCAGGGTTCAAGTACTTCCCTAGGGACTTGGCCCTATTTTGCTGAGGTTCATGTCATCTAGTAAGGTGGAGGAAAAAGCATAGCTCTTGATATGCCTGTGGCCATAGCAAGAGATGACTGACAACCTCCTTATTACAGTTTTCTCTCAACTGCACGATCACATGGGAACCTTGTGTCAGGTACGTTGACCAGAATTGACTGATTGGCTCACCTGCAGACATAACGTTCTTGATCAGACATAGTGGTCATGATCTGGAGTAGATGGACCGAGGCACTGAGAAAGTCCATTGATAATATGTTCCAGCACAATGGTTTTCACTGACTGGCATTGCTGGTCTCTGGTCATAGCTAATCATAAGAACCTGAGGTTTGAAAATACTTCAGCTCTGAAGTGTTGCTGAGGTTTTCATGGTAGAGAGCCAGCATATGCCCCTTGTGTTTCCCTTAATAGCAGAGTTATTGTCTAAGAGCTCTTCAATGAGGCTTAGGTAGACAACACTCTCTCATTTGTGGTTATAAAGGCATCAGGGCCATCTTCTTCTTTCAGCTTAGAGGCCAGTGCGGTCACAAGCATCTAAGACGACAGAGCTGGAAGAACTGCTTCGTGTTTCATTTATTTTTTCACTCATCCTCCAGATGCGAAGTCCTCCGTTGCTGGAACAGTATGTTGAGTTCCCGAGTCTGTTTGGTTAAGAACTCCATCTCTGTCTACTGCAGCTATTACTGTTCTTGCATGCTCTGGTATTGTAACTCTTTCTGGAGCAAAATAAGTAGCTGGACTAAGACCTCCATTAGGGCACTCTTGTGTCCTAAGGGTCAGACTTGAAGTGCAGGGGTTAAGTCAAGAATCCAGAGAGTAGCTTATTTATCCACCCTGCCATAACACTCCTCCCAGAGGCTACCAGCCCCATACTGAAAAGCTCTGGGGCTCTTCCGTATGCCTTGGGCTGAGGGGTTGGGAAAATTAATTAATTGGGAGCTCTGAAGTTCCACCTTTCCACCCCAGTGGTCCTCAATATAAGTGAAAGGGCCAAAGTTCTCTAAGCCTCTGCCCATTATACTAAAAGAAAAAACACACATAAACATTTAAAAGTGTTAAATAAGACACTTCCAAAACCCTAATTTATCACCTTATTAAAAATAAAAACATTATTTTTGTCTTTCATGATTCATCATTTTCCAAATTAAAAAAATGTAAAATACCCAGAATAACCCACAAAAGAGAATACCCACTTATATACTACGGACAATCATTGCGAAATTATTATTTCCTACACTGGCTGCTTTAGCTGGTCGATGAAGGGGAATGCCTTTTATTCAATTATAATGTATTTTAAAATTGTGTGTGTGTGAATGTATGCATTACTTTTTTGTAATCTTTTGGTATAATGGGCAGTTGTCTTAGGGACCTCTGTCATTATAATGGTACAACTGTGGTGGCAAAATTGCCATTCCATGGGTACATCTTGTACATTGCCCCATCATTCTATTTTGGGCCACTCACACAGAGACACCAGCCCTCACCTGACCATCCTGGGACTGGTTTTCACTATGGCAGGGGGACCCAACCCTCGTAGTGTTCCTGTTATAATGGAAACCAGCCCAGACTAATTAACGCTGGATCTGGTTGAGGATTGAGAATTATTTGTTTAATTTATTTTAAACAGAACACTTTGCATGGGGACTGTTCTATTACAAGTGCCAATTTTATGTGTGCTCATGCTTTTCTCCTCTGAAAAGTGTCTATTAAAGTATAGGAGTGGAGCCGATACGTTGGCAGAGAAGTGCATTTGTAGGTTCTATGGTAGGAGGTCGGACATTGATGTGACACACTTTTGTGCAGTACACCTTCTAAAGATGTTTCTGACTCTCCATACATTAAGGCCCATTTTTATGTTTTGGGGGATTCTCCAAAGTGCTGCAATGAGACATGCACCTTATTGTGTGCTGGCAGATCATCGAGGTCCATCCATACAAAACCAAGAAATTTTCTGATGCACCTCGGATGCAATAATAATTAACTTCCAGGGACAACCATACATTGAATATTCTAAAGGTAAAAAATAGTCTTTACTTACCCCTATACAGATTTCGTTGGATTGTGTTCTCCCTTAGTTATATGTTATTTATCAACAGTATACAAGTGAAGGAAACAACAGAGCAAAAGATAAGTAATTTCCTTAAAACCCCACTTGCCTCTATGTAATATATTACCCTCCTCATAAGTCACTTATTAAAAGTTGGAGATTAATGGTAATATGAGTATACTGGATTACTAATGCAGAAGAAACTATGTTCGAGAAATAATTAGTGAGATAGGAGTATATTTAATGGAGACAATGCCTGCAAAATGAATGGGTGAACTAATGACAAGTAATGGAGACACAATCGAGAAAAGCTACTGTAATTATGAGAGGGCGCAGAGAGTGTTTACTAATATATATATATATATATATATATATATATATATATATATATATATATACTGAAATAATTGAAGGAAGCGTATAAAATAGTAATAGTGGCAGTTCAGACCTATAGAATACCAATACTGGTCATTTGGTATATATGTTAATATTAGGCCACAGTGGCAAGTTGGGATATATAGAGTATTGAAAGAGGGCCATAGTAGCCAACTGGGGCATGTTATGTGTTATTAAATATATTACATACTTGCTGATAGTGAAAAGTAACCAAACTGACTCCCACAGGAACCTCTGTAATCCAAGTGACAGCCAGTGATGCTGATGATCCTACATACGGAAACAGCGCCCGACTTGTGTACACGGTGCTGGAAGGGCAGCCATACTTCTCAGTGGACCCTCAAACAGGTAAATTCAAGCAGGGATCACATGAAGTGCAAACTACGATTCATTGAATAAACTTGTACAGCACTTGATTAGTATTTATTAGGTAGAATCAGGGCTGCCAAGAGGAATTCAGGGCCCCGGTACAACAAATTCATGCCCCCCCACCCCCCCCACCCCCCCCCCCCCTTATAGTCGAGCATGCCCAAAAATTTTACGCCGCAATTTTTCCGTGGTGTGGTCAAGCATTTGGGGGCATGGCAAATGTGCCATTGGGGCGTGGCTAACATCAAAATCATTAGGCTCTCAATTCGCCGGAGCGTTACATATGTCCAAGCACTCCTGACTTTCAGGACATCTAGCACCACAGTGTAATATAGAAAGAATGCAGTGTGTACACAAAGAGTTCAGTCTTGGCCTGCACCTTACATTGGGCACAACACTCACCAAAAATTGGTATTGTCCCTACTATAATCACAACATTTCACACACTTTGCTGCTATCTCCTACCTGTTCTTCTCACTTTCTCCACCTGTGGCTGCTGGTTTCTTTAGTTGTGGATTGTCTGGATCCTGGAATGTTAAAGGACCTATTTGGAAAAAAAAATGGAAACATTTAGAAAATTACAGCCAGCCCCGGCGTTAAATCAATAGCACTCACGATTAATGATTAGGCCTTCCTCCAGCCCCAACATGAAAATAATAGTATTCACATTTAATAAATAAACCTATTCCCTTCCTGCAAACAGCAATACCTATTTCCCGCAACCATCACTGCCATTAAATAACTCATAGTTACATTTAATAAATGGACCTCATTCTCCCCAAGCTCACCCCCATATTTAATAGCCCCCAAACCTCCCCATCTTAAATTAATAGTCCCCACTATTAAATTGCCTCACCATCACCCTACAAACAAAATAGCGCCCATTAATTAGCCACCACCTACCTCACACACACTACATTGCAACAAGCCCCCTGTGCCATTACACACACATTACTGTGCCCCTTCATCACAATTACACTGTGCCCCCTTATGCTCACACTGCGCCCTCCATGCTGCTTTCCCCCCTTTTTTTTTTAATCTGTGCCTCTCTCCCCTTTTTTTTTAATCAGTGCTTCTCTCCCCTTTTTTTTAATCTGTGCTTCACTCCTGTTTTTTTTATCTGTGCTTCTGTCCCCTTTTTTTTTATCTGTGCTTCTCTCCCCCTTTTTTTAAATCTCAGCTTCTCTCCCCTTTTTTTTAAATCTCAGCTTCTCTCCCCTTTTTTTTTTAATCTCAGTTTCTCTCCCCCGTTTTTTTACTCCCTCTTCTTTATAGTACTGTCCATTTCTGTTTCCCCCCTTGCCTCTCCGTTTCTTTCCTTACCTTTTGTCAGCTTCTGTCTTTTCTTCTCTTCTCTTCTGTCTTCTCTTCTTTCTTCATGCTGCTTTCTTCATGCTGGCTGCGGCGCTCCTCACTGATTGAGGGGCGCAACTTGATGACGTCACGCCGACAGCCAGTGTGAATGGAGCAGAGAAGAGAGGAGGGACGCGGCGCCACGATCACGTGAATATGATTTTTATTTTTTTTCCAGCTCCACCCACCAACGAGCTTGATGGACTGACGGAACACCCCCCCCCCCCTGTGGGGAAAAAAGTATTAAATAAAAAAATAATAATTAAAAAAAAAAAAAATTAGAAGCAAGTGCCCGGGCCCCCTGGCATGCCCGTACCCGCCCCCCCCCCCCTCTCAGCGGCCCTGGGTAGAATTAGTCCTATATTAAAATAATTACCATCTCAAAAACATAGCTATGTGTTTGTAATAATATAAAGGAAAAAATAGTAATCTTACATCTTAATAAATGGATTTAAGAATAAGTGATACACTGAAATCTCTCATAACCAGTATTTGTTGTCATTGTAAAGAAAAATAATATATAAGTTTAAAATATGCAAACAGATTTGGAGTCGTGAAGAGGGTATATCATAGCTTAACTCTAAATTGCAGTCTAAAAATAAAGCTGCCCAGTGCTTGTGTGCTGCAGGCAGAAGCAGGCAGCAGTTTCCCTTCATGCAAGCAAACATTTGGATTTGGATTCCTTACGTTACAATCTGGTTTATCCTTTATCTGGATTTGCTCCTTACCTTAATTATGGCCCAGTATGATCACACTACTGTCTATCCTCATTGAAAGATCCATCTTTCCAGTCCCTATCTATAAGCCTCTGTCATATTAGGATACTATTATGTTTACACTGTTTCTTATGCCATAATGTGATCATTGATATGCACTATTTACATTTTTTTTCAATATAATTTTATTGTCTACTTTTTTCTCCTAATCAGACATTGTGTTAAGTGCTCAACATATTCTGTGTGGTTGTTAGCCACACACTCCTACACTTACAGCATGAATAACGGCACACACACACACAGACTGATAGGGGGTGGGTGGAGGGGTGTAGTTTGGGTTGGATTTTCTGGTATAAAAAGTCCACATAGAGTAAAATGATTGATTAATCTTATCCAATTGTGGATAATGTCCCTATTCGTTTTAAAGAGACCAACAATAACAAAACAATTATTTAATCAACATATTATTTTTTTAGTGGCCTTTTCTGTTTACACCATCCAGAGATGGCATTAACAGAACAGGCCATGACCCTTCACAGTACTTGATAAATGGGCTTTTCAAAGTAAAATCATTGTGAGCCTTCACTGTTTTCACAAAAGCTTGGACCCTTTGGTAAAATTGACTCTTTGGAGCACTACAAACCCCACTATATCCAACATAATATATTCCCCATATAGCCAATATGTCACCCATACTGTATATTACAGGACATGCATGAAAACAAGAGGTGACTCTCAATTAATTTCTTCCTGGTAAAATCCGAAACAAATGAATAAATAAATACATATAGTAAATGGAGGCATATTAGCCAATTTTATATAATCTCCTTTCACTCCCTAAAAGTAATCACCAACAATGTGCCCTCAGGATTACTTGCGGAAACAGATGCAACTTCTAACTTTCTGCCCCTCCCAACTGTTCGTTGTATTTGTTTATTGAGGAACATATTGTGTATCATAAAAACAAAGGGACGGGGCATAGGGACATGCAGCATTAGGAGTAACTAGTACACCGTATGAAACTCTGCAATCTCTGTGTTACTCACATTAGAACCATGAGGGTTGGCAGGTATGGATGTGGGATATCTGGATGATTGGGTGTTTTTGGCACTGAAATATTGACTGTATAATGAAATCATATATTTAGTGATGTGTGCACTGCTTCCTTCACCTTGCTATATTGATGTCATATACAATTTTACCACTGATTAACATTGGTTCATTTTATACTCCATTTTATATCCTATATACTGTCTATTAATTTTACTTTCTACATTCTCAGGTGTGATCCGTACTGCAATCCCAAACATGGACCGAGAGAGCCAGGATGAGTTTCTGGTTGTCATACAGGCCAAGGATATGGGAGGCCATGTGGGAGGGCTTTCAGGTTCCACGACTGTTACTGTCACATTGACAGATGTCAATGACAACCCACCCAAATTCCCTCAAAGTAAGAGCAATAATGAGCAGACAGTGTCCACTTGGATAACATCACTTCTTTTTACTTTAACAAAAGAGTAGAAGCACATTTACAAATACATTTCAAAGACAACATTTCCGGTACACCAAAACATTCAAAGTGTTTATTGCAGTTTCTTTAAGCCCCCATCACAATCCTCAGTTAATATCTATGGTCATAATAGGAGGTATTATATAGTATTCATGGGCCTAGAGGCAAGTACTGGCTGGAGAAGACTTTTATGAGGGTAACCTAGCGAGTTTAAGATGGTGGTTAAGGAATATTATAAGCTTGCCTGATGAGGTGGGTTTTCAGAGAACGCTTGAAGACTAGAGGAAAGTCTTATTGTGCGAGGGAGGGAATTCCTCAAAGTGTTATATTCAATATGTTCTTACTGGCAATATCTGAGATAAAACCAATATGGCAAAGGGACTTAAGGCAGAAAAATTCATATGGGTGGATGAACAAGCAAATGGATGCAAGATTTTATACAATTTATCTGGGCTACCTCTACACACAGTACCTAAAAATCACTTATTTTACAAGTGTTCCACAGGGAAATGCATAATGAAAATAATAATGGCAGAAAATACACTACACCTCTCTAGAAGTAGTTCAACTAAAAAACTGTTAACTACAGACCATGTGCTAATATATTTTGTTGTAGTCCCATCTACTCCAGACAGGTTACTTTGATTTATCCTTACAGGGAACCTGTTAGGGTCTATCACTATTTGGCAGGAGACACAAGGCTGTCTGTCTAGTCTGCCGTCTCTTCTAGGATTCTTCATGTTTGCTTCTTGTGTTCAGGCTTTTAGTAAGGCTGGGTGTACACACTGTACTGATTCATTATTTGCTGATGGCAGTCTTTAGTATTAAGGTGAAATTCCCCCACAGAGCAATCCCTGATACCAGATAGTAAAAAGGGTTGGATGAAATGAAGGTGTTGCCTATAGCATCCAATCAGATTCTAGCTAGTATTTTCTAGAATGTACTAGATAAATGATAACTATAATTTGATTGGTTGCTATGGGCAACACCTTCACATTTACTTTTCAGAAGGTTTGATACATTTACCCCCTAGGCTCTGATACATGTGTCTTTATATGTGACCTATGTGAGGTGAGCTTACCTGTGCCAGCTACACATAGTGGCCCTGATTCAGAGTTGGATGCATAATGAGCACATGCACACAAAAGAATATATTTTCACCCATATTCAGAACAGTGCGCCTGTCATGATGTGTCCAGCTCTGAATAAGTAGCATATATGCCAGACATACACCAATTATAATAACATGTATTAATATATGTGTAATGTGTATTTATAACGATATATAGAGCCTTATTGTCAATAAACGCTCCATTAGTAGCATGCGTTAAATTATAATGGTGTTTTAGATTATTTAAGATCCTCGTATTTTAGTATGATAGAAAGATAACATTTTTATCAAGAAACAGACACTTGAAGTAAAATAACCTCTTTATTTTTTGATTATTTTTTTCTGTATTGCAAACATCCCCACAATGAAGTGTTTGCTTCATTTTGTTAAATATCTGTGAGCAATCAATGAACCGCTCTCAGCTATTGAGGTTGTTATGCAATCATCAGCATCATCAGAATGTATTTGCACTAGCAGTGTGAGTGCTGAATCAGCAACCAGCCAATCAGAAGTGGCCAACTAGTGTTGCCGATCGTTATCATCAGTACAGTCAGTGCTTTTTTTGTAAGTAAAAAGGTGCCAGAATTCACATCTTGTTAATCTTTTATTAAAAAAAATTTTGTACTGATGTTATACAACTTATTGAGCTACTCTACAATGTAGTATCTGGTATTAGTGTATTACAAACTGTACAATGGTTCCTAACAAACACCTCTGTGCTAGATAATCAAATACTTCTCTCTAAGCACCGTGCCCGCAGAGCCAGTGCAAGGTTGTCCGGCGCCCTAGGCAAATCTTTGGGAAGAGTAGTACTGGTGCAGGTAGGTAGCGGGGTAGTCAGTGGTCTGCGTATAGCAAGTTGTACCACTGCTGTGATAGGAGGACTTGTCCAGGTGCTGGTAGGTAGCAGGGAAGTCAGTGGTCTGCGTGTAGCAAGTTGTACCACTGCTGTGAGGAGGAATGAGGACTTGTCCAGGTGCAGGAGAGTGGTGTGAAAATGGCAAACTGTAGCTGTGTGGAAAGGAGTTTTGTATAACACAAGTGGGTAAGTACAATGAATAGTCTGTCAATATAGTAGCTGGCTCTGCAACGTGGAGAAGCGGGTCAGCGCGGACATGCAAGTAACAACAAAGTCAATATGATGAGAGCATACCGCAGCTGAGTGAGAAGCTTGTCCGGGTAAACAGGCAATGTAGCATAGACAGTCTATCATAGGTAACTGTACCTTAGTGCAGTAGTCACGTATAGTTCAATAGGTATGCAAGTAAACAATAATAGTCAATAGTGGTTATGCATACCAAGTAGAGCAGGAATCAGCTGGGAAGCTGAAGAAGCGATCAGCTGAGTAGACACGCTGTAGCGGGTATGGGAACCGCCATTGAGTAGAACAGGGAACAGTTTGGAAACTGTAGACGATCAGCTGAGTAGACACACTGTAGCGGGTATGGGAACCGCCGGTGAGTAGAGCAGGAAGCAGCTTGGAAACTGCAGACGATCAGCTGAGTAGACACGCTGTAGCAGGTATGGGAACCGCCGGTGAGTAGAGCAGGAAGCAGTTTGGAAACTGCAGACGATCAGCTGAGTAGTAATGCTGAAGCGGGTATGGGAACCGCCGATGAGTAGAGCTGGAAGCAGCTTGGAAACTGCAGACACCTATTTTTCACGGTTATGGCATTGAGCCCCCGATAATCAATGCAGGGTCTTAAGGTCCCATCTTTCTTCTTCACGAAAAAGAAGCCCGCTCCAGCGGGAGAGCTGGAAGGTCGAATGAATCACTGGGAATGAGACTCCAAGATCAGGCCACTACCTAAAGCTGCAGGTGCCTTAAGTAGGGTGAGGTGATTGATCCATCAATCACATTAGTGGTCAGGTGTAGTTGTTAAAGGGACCTGCGCATGCGCAGTGCGACAGGATGGCGGACGGCTGCGGTTCAACACAGGTGTAAGCGGGAAAGATGGAGAACCCCGTACCAGAGTGGAGGCACTCACACTCCGGTGAGTGACAGACTGCAGTCCAGATGCACTGATGTCTGAAGCAGAATGCTGTCCAGTCTTCACTGCTGCCCAGGAGCAAACGCAGAATATCTAGAGGGGAGGCCCCAAATGTTAGATTTAATAATACAAAACAAAACAACAGGACATCACTCACCTGTTACACACTGACATGTCTCCTGCTGCCCACTAGCTATTCTCACCCCTGTTCTGACCCTGATTTTTCTGTAGCCCTCTCTTTCTGCCCCCTCCGTTTTTCTGTAGCCCTCTCTTTCTGCTCCCTCGTTTTCTGTAGCCCTCTCTTTCTGCCCCCTCACTTTCTGTAGCCCTCTCTTTCTACCCCCTCATTTTCTGTAGCCCTGTCTTTCTGCCCCCTCACTTTCTGTAGCCCTCTCTTTCTATCCCCTCATTTTTCTGTAGCCCTCTCTTTCTACCCCCTCATTTTTCTGTAGCCCTCTCTTTCTGCCCCCTCATTTTCTGTAGTCCTCTCTTTCTGCCCCCTCACTTTCTGTAGCCCTCTCTTTCTACCCCCTCATTTTTCTGCAGCCCTCCCTTTCTGCCCCCCTCGTTTTTTTGTAGCCCTCTCTTTCTGCCCCCCCCCTCGTTTTTCTGTAGCCCTCTCTTTCTGCCCTCCACGTTTTTCTGTATTCCTCTCTTTCTGTCGCTCTCGTTTTTTGTAGCCCTCTCTTTCTGCACCCCTCCCCCACTTTCTGTAGTCTGTACTTACCTTCTATGCTTCTTTTCATGCTTCTTTGCATGTTGGATTGATCGCGGCTCCCCTCACTGACAGCGTACATATGTCTGGGTCCAGGTCCAAATTGGGCACATTTGCCTGAACTGATCCTGTACTCAAAGCCCAGAGAATGCAATTTTTGAATAAGGTACTATGAACTGGAGGGGTCGGTACACAAGCAACCAATCAAAAGCAGCTAGGTGCTGGTGTCATCATCATAAGCACGTATCTATACACCAGGCCTCTAGTACCCGTAAGATATGCCTCCTAAGAATGCCCCCAATGTGCAACAATGGCAAAATATGGTACAAGACATTATTACATATGAAAAACGTTATATGTACCTAGAATATGGTGCTATCTGAAAAAAATTGTAGGCAACTTGAAATAGCTGTTGTGATGCAGACAACTATGTTTGTAAGGAACACTTTCTCTGGGGTGATTGGCCTCCTCAAGCTCACTGACAAATGCTGTTGTGCAACTTCAGGTAAAACTTAAACTGCTTGATGTTTATATGTTGGAAATTAAAAAATAAAAATTGATGTCCAGCCAACTTTTTCATTGTACAGACAAATTCCTCCCTTCCCCAACTCAAAGAACAACACCGCTCAAATGTATAAGCCATCCCAGTGGTCCATTCAGCTTCATAGACCTGTAGCACTGAGTGGTGTATTAATACAAAGGTGTTCATGGTGTCAGTCCCGGTGAAGGGAAGGTCAATGGCAAAAGAACGTTGTGGTTGAATTGCTCCTGAACATGGGTTTTCATGAACATGGCTAAAACATAAAGATTGTGGGTGGATCTACAGATGTCTATATGAAATGTGTATATACAGTTTTATGATCCCTGAAAAACTAAACTTGTGTACCAGAATTGCACATACAGTAAACAGTCTTTTATTTTTTAAACATGGTACAAAGTTATGAGCAGCATGCTGAGTAGTAAAGCAGGAAATTCATCACTCATGCTCCATGCTGATACAATACCCATAGCTATTATCCAAGAGATGTTCCCTTACTCCTGTTTTTTTACACATTTCCCAATTAAATTATTCTGGACTGAATTAAGCAGTTGGTTAATTGATGCATAATATATTTATGATAGCAGATTTTTAATTTAACCAAGTTTAAAAGCCATATAGAGAAATATACAAATAACAAATAAATCAATTACAATCAGGTTTCTTAATAAACTCATACTTTACACATTTTTTTCTCAAGTAAGGACACACATAAAATCTGCACTGTTTGCAGTATTTGAGGAGATAGCTCATTAACACTGATAAAGATAACATATTTATGTAGGAGATAAGAAACAAAAAAGTCACTTGTAGCTTTACTTCACTTTGCTCTATTACAGGCTTGTACCAGTTCACTGTTTTAGAGGATACTGTTCCTGGCTCTCTAATTGGTCGACTGCGAGCGCATGACCCAGACATTGGCGAGAATGCAGGGATGTCATACAGTATCCTGGATGGGGATGCTGGGGACACATTTAGTGTGATGGCAGACTCTGTAGGACAAGACGGCATTCTCAGAGTACAAAAGGTAAGTTGGGCCAAACATATCTAAACCTACATAAATATGGGCCAGTTATAATTGTGATTACACATAACAATCAAGCATTATTTTATATATGAAAGAAATTGCTATTTATGAATAGATTGTTGTTATTTTAAATTTCCAACTTTCCAATTGTCAGTTGAGTTTCCCTTTAAATGTCTACTTGTTGTTTTAGCTGAGTCTTTGTAGTTACAACTTATTTAGTTTATTACATGAAAACTGGAAGGATGGATGGTAATTTGCCCCAGCAAAATTTTGTGTCCTTTTATGAGTGATAGATAAAAATGCTTATAAAGCTTTGGTATCAACTCAGGAGTAGCTTCAGATGTTGCAGGCAACTTACTTGAATCTTCAGGCAGGGCTGTCACAAAACAGATGTAAGTGTATTCCCAGCAGTATTGGAGTGTGAGTGTGACTTGCAAAGTAGGTAACTTTATTCATTAAGGCTGTGCATCATGTAGTGCTCCTCCTCCCTTCCCCAGACTGTTCATCATGTAGTGCTCCTTCTCCCTTCCCCAGGTTGTGCATCATGTAGAGCTCCTTCTCCCTTCCCCAGGCTGTTCATCATGTGCTCCTTCTCCCTTCCCCGGGCTGTGCATCATGTAGGGCTCCTTTTACCTTACTCAGACATTGCATCATGTAGGGCTCCTTCTCCCTTCCCCAGACTGTGCATCATGTACTGCTCCTTCTCCCTTCCCCAGACTGTGCATCATGTACTGCTCCTTCTCCCTTCCCCAGACTGTGCATCATGTAGGGCTCCTTCTCCTTTCCTCGGACTGTGCATCATATAGTGCTCCTTCTCCCTTCACCAGACTGTGCATCATGTAGGGCTCCTTCTCCTTTCCTCGGACTGTGCATCATATAGTGCTCCTTCTCCCTTCCCCAGACTGTGCATCATGTATTGCTCCCTCTCCCTTCCCCAGACTGTGCATCATGTAGTGCTCCTTCTCCCTTCCCCAGACTGTGCATCATGTAGTGCTCCTTCTCCCTTCCTCACTGTGCATCATGCAGTGCTTCTTCTCCCTTCCCCAGACTGCGCATCATGTAGTGCTCCTTCTCCCTTCCCCAGACTGTGCATCATGCAGTGCTTCTTCTCCCTTCCCCAGACTGCGCATCATGTAGTGCTCCTTCTTCCTTCCCCAGACTGCGCATCATGTAGTGCTCCTTCTATCTTCCCCAGGCTGTGCATCATGTAGTGCTCCTCCTCCCTTCCCCAGACTGTTCATCATGTAGTGCTCCTTCTCCCTTCCCCAGGTTGTGCATCATGTAGAGCTCCTTCTCCCTTCCCCAGGCTGTTCATCATGTGCTCCTTCTCCCTTCCCCGGGCTGTGCATCATGTAGGGCTCCTTTTACCTTACTCAGACATTGCATCATGTAGGGCTCCTTCTCCCTTCCCCAGACTGTGCATCATGTACTGCTCCTTCTCCCTTCCCCAGACTGTGCATCATGTACTGCTACTTCTCCCTTCCCCAGACTGTGCATCATGTAGGGCTCCTTCTCCTTTCCTCGGACTGTGCATCATATAGTGATCCTTCTCCCTTCACCAGACTGTGCATCATGTATTGCTCCCTCTCCCTTCCCCAGACTGTGCATCATGTAGTGCTCCTTCTCCCTTCTCCAGACTGTGCTTCATGTAGTGCTCCTTCTCCCTTCACCAGACTGTGCATCATGTAGTGCTCCCTCTCCTTTCCCCAGACCGTGCATCATGTAGTGCTCCTTCTCCCTTCCCCAGACTGTTCATCATGCAGTGCTTCTTCTCCATTCCCCAGACTGCGCATCATGTAGTGCTCTTTCTCCCTTCCCCAGACTGCGCATCATGTAGTGCTCCTTCTATCTTCCCCAGGCTGTACATCATGTAGTGCTCCTCCTCCCTTCCCCAGACTGTTCATCATGTAGTGCTCCTTGTCCCTTCCCCAGGTTGTGCATCATGTAGTGCTCCTTCTCCCTTCCCCAGGCTGTTCATCATGTGCTCCTTCTCCCTTCCCCGGGCTGTGCATCATGTAGGGCTCCTTTTCCCTTACTCAGACATTGCATCATGTAGGGCTCCTTCTCCCTACCCCAGACTGTGCATCATGTACTGCTCCTTCTCCCTTCCCCAGACTGTGCATCATGTACTGCTCCTTCTCCCTTCCCCAGACTGTGCATCATGTAGGGCTCCTTCTCCTTTCCTCGGATTGTGCATCATATAGTGCTCCTTCTGCCTTCACCAGACTGTGCATCATGTATTGCTCCCTTTCCCATCCCCAGACTGTGCATCATGTAGTGCTCCTTCTCCCTTCCCCAGACTGTGCTTCATGTAGTGCTCCTTCTCCCTTCCCCAGACTGTGCATCATGTAGTGCTCCTTCTATCTTCCCCAGGCTGTGCATCATGTAGTGCTCCTCCTCCCTTCCCGAGACTGATCATCATGTAGTGCTCCTTCTCCCTTCCCCAGGTTGTGCATCATGTAGTGCTCTTTCTCCCTTCCCCAGGCTGTTCATCATGTGCTCCTTCTCCCTTCTCCGGGCTGTGCATCATGTAGGGCTCCTTTTCCCTTACTCAGACATTGCATCATGTAGGGCTCCTTCTCCCTTCCCCATACTGTGCATCATGTAGTCATCCTACATCTCTAACCTCCTTACCATTTATACTCCCGCTCGCTCCCTGCGCTCGGCAAACGACCGTCGCCTCTCCTCCACTCTCATTACCTCTTCCCACTCCCGAGTCCAAGACTTTTCCCGAGCTGCCCCCCTGCACTGGAATGACCTCCCTCGCTCCATCCGTCTCGCTCCCAATCTGCGCTCCTTCAAACAGGCACTCAAAACTCACCTGTTCCTGAAAGCCTACCAACCATCCACTTAACCCCTCATCCACTCTGCTTGTTCTCCCTCCTCTCACCTGGTCCCTTTTTCTCCATTGCATCACTGCCTCCCTTCGTGCCTGTTTTGTCCACCCTCCCTTAGGATGTAAGCTCGTATGAGCAGGGCCCCTCTCCCCTCCTGTCTTCATACCGACTCTTCTGCTCCGATCTCACTCCATATGTCTGCCCGGAGTTTCCGAAGCATTGGTACTTAGTGTTTATTGTTCTGTGATGTTTACCCTGTATGGTCTACTGTTCGTATTATGTAAGGCGCTGCGAAAACCCTGTGGCGCCCAACAAATAAATGATAATAATAATAATAATAATAGTACTCCTTCTCCCTTCCCCAGACTGTGCATCATGTATTGCTCCTTCTCCCTTCCCCAGACTGTGCTTCATGTAGTGCTCCCTCTCCCTTCCCCAGACCGTGCATCATGTAGTGCTCCTTCTTCCTTCCCCAGACTGTGCATCATGTAGGGCTCCTTCTTCCTTCCCCAGACTGTGCTTCATGTAGTGCTCCTTCTCCTTCCCCAGACTGTGCCTCATATAGTGCTTCTTCACTTTCCCCAGACTGTGCATCATGTAGTGCTCCTTCTCCTTTCCCAGACTGTGCATAATGTAGTGCTCCTTCTTCCTTCCCCAGTCTGTGCATCATGTAGTGCTCCTTCTCCTTTCCCAGACTGTGCATCATGTAGTGCTCTTTCTCCTTCCCCAGACTATGCATCATGTATTGTGGCTCACGACACAAACGTTGCATTATGTTTTTCTGATCCCTTACCCAGACTATGCATGATATATTGCTCCTGCTTTCCCCAAGATTAGCATCACATTTTGTTCCGCCCTTACCTATATCATGTATACTTTCTACTATCACATATTGCTCCTTCATTCCCAGAAAATGTATCATGTACAGCTCTTTCCTTATCCATCCTGTGGATATTGTACTGCCCTCTTCAAAAAACACACATACATCATGTATTGCTCCCTCCAACTCCAGGCTTTGCATTATTTATATCTCTACTTAGCCTTGTATTTGCCTGGGTTACCTGATGTCCATTGCTCACTTCTTCCAATGTATCCTGTTGTCTCATCACCACACTGCACTTTCTGCACTGTACAACCGTAAACTTCTCTTCAACCTGCCCACCTTCATCTACAATGATCTCTGTCTGATCTGCCCCTTCACTGTTTCTAGCCTCTAGATTTTGAGTCCCGCCGCTCTTTCACATTTCGTGTTGAAGTGATGAACACTATGATTGATCCTCAATATATTCGCCGTGGACCCTTTAAGGATATCACAACAGTAAGAGTGACAATTGGGGACGTGAATGAACCCCCCTTTTTCTCCAAGAACCCCTATACCTTAAGTGTGCTGGAAAACCAACCTCCAGGTTGTCTTGTGGGGGTTGTCCAGGCCCGGGACCCTGACTTGCAGAGCAACTCTGTCAGGTAACTGGTCTAATTAATAGTACATTAACAGATATCAAGCCATATATCATTCAGTCTTATACAGTATGTGAAAACCACACAAAAAAGCTAAAAATATATATAAATAACTTTCCTGATTTGAGTGCTATGAACGCCAACGCTGTTTTAGCTGGAAAAGTTCACAGCACCTGTGTGATACCATCCTTACTTTCGTGTTGACTAAGCATGGTGGTTGCAGCGCATAGGTGCTCCCATTATGGTATGAGGAGTGACAGGGTGTGGTTGATGTGTGAGATGAATGTGTATAGTTATGTGTATATTAATGCTCCACTGATGGGCTTGTGACAGATATGTAATAGGTATGTTTAATATGTATGTGAGGTGTGAGCTATTTGTAGATGATAAATAAATAGAGAAGTGAGGAGACTGGTGAACCTAGGTTTAGTGTTTTTGCTACACTAGATACCTACACCAGGTCACTTTTGCTGGCACCTCTACCCCATAGATACAGAGCTTCATGACCCCAATCTCCACCATGTTAGGACTGTATAAAAGAAATACATGTATTCTACCATAATTTAAATTCTTTATGCTGGCAACCATGTATACAAGAACCACACAGGGATGTTCTATATATACAGGTATGACATATTTTATTGGAAAACACATTATCCAGACCATTTCAAAAACCAGAAAGAAAGAAAAGTTAAACAATTGCTGCTGCTCATTCATAAAGTCATAGACAAAGACATTATCTGACGTACCTCCTCCTGAAGTCACTGTGATGAGCACTGCTAAACAATTTAATGAGGAGGAGTATGATAGGGGCAGTGTGAGGAAAGGCAGGGGTTATTTATAGATCTGTTTTAGTAGATTTTAGGCATGGTGCTCCGAATTGCATAAAAAACCTTCACCAATATTATAGAGCCCACACCTGTAATGTTTATTGTAATTAAGCATATTAAGTATACCTTTTAATGTTTTTTTTATTATGCATTGCTTTTAAATTGATATCTGTTGGATGTCATGCTCTAAGGTACCCGAGACTATCACTCACCTAATTCAAACAGGGAGGAGTGATTGTGGATATCCTTCCCAGTTTACCATGCTCTGGGCTTCTCCTCATGAGTGATCATAGCACAGTATATATATTTGTTACTCATTCCATTGGAATGAACTAGGTGAGGAATATTGAAAACCCATCCTAGGCTATTATGCTTGTAGTGCCCACTCGCCTTCTACTCCACTGCCTTCCTTCACCCCCTCCCCACCTATTTTTATATTTCTATGTTTTTGAAACTTAGATCCACTTGGATATTTAAAAGGGACACAACAATATTGCTCACTCATTTCATTTTCATTGAAATCAGAACTGTTTAGCAGAACGCAGGCACAAATAAGCGCTACTGAGGGTGAAGATGTGGAGGGAGCAGTCACGCCTGCGCCTCTTGACATCCTTGTTTCTCCTACTCGCTTATACTCATTGGACCTGAGTCATTAAGGAGAGTAAGACAAAAAAAGGAGTACATCCTGGACAAACCATGTTGCAATGCAAGGGGTGCAAATTAGTTTTATTATTCTGCACATAAGGAAAATACTGGCTCCTTTTTCATGTAGCACACAAATACTTGATAGCTTTATTTTTACACTGAAATTTAAAGTTTATCTAGGACATGCCCTACCCCAACTATAAATCTGTCCCCACATTTAAAATTTACCACCCCCTCAAATGCAACATAGTTTTGCCAAGGCGCAAAGTTACTCATTTTCTTTTTGCTTTGCTCTCCAAAATGACTCAGGCCCCTTGTCTTCAGCCTTTACTATGGGATTATGTCAAGATTAAATCCTTACAATTTTCTATATTTTGAAATGAACTTCAGTTTATAACTCTCCCAGACACAATTTTGTTCCCCGAGAAATGTTGCACACCCCGTCTTCCTCAAAAGCCTTGCGCCCTAGACTGCAGCCTAGTTGACTATTGGATAATCAAGCCCTGATTGACAGCCTCTCCTGCTTGTTTAAATCAGATGAGCGGTAATTTACTTATTAAGCAACCAATTGAGGCTGTAAACTGGTGGATTGAGAGCTGGTGGCACAAAAGAAAGAGGTATAGGTACACTTACCATACATGTTATAAAAATATTTTCTTTATTGATACAATTTTATTTTAACAAAATAAAATGAAATAACAATATTAAAAAAAAAAAAAAAAGACATACACAGTTGCATTAACATGTTGCAGTTATCTCTGCAGGGCATTATCACAATTAATTCAATATGATTTGATAAGTATTAGCTGATATTGAAATATTGGGCTTAAGAACATGAATCCATTGTCCCCAAAAAGTACCATATACAAGGTGCTTATTCATATGCTTTACATAATCTTGTATAACGTAATTGTGCTTTTACATTAGCTTTCCAATATTCAAGTGAAAGAGGGTTAATAGGGAGAAATCGTTTTACAAGACACAAACAAAAGATATCTAGCTGTCATCTCAAAGAATGAACTCACCTAGCCATCGCAGAATGTTCATCTCTGGTGCCAAGTGGAACTATTCATTTAAATACATTCCAGAACATAACCAGAAAGCCCTTCTTCCAGTAGTGTTAAAACTTGGGGCATCCTGAAGCAGACAAATAAAATCTTCTGTGACATTCCTGAGGGTCCTGGGACCTGTCTTGTGTAGGCAATACATAGTTTACCATATTCTGTGCAGAAATGTTTAAGCCTTTGTGAGCTATTAAGCAACACCTCCCGTGCCACGTAAGCTTTTTTTTCAGACATTTCTGAGTAGTATTTTATAAAGTGTAGAAGTTAGTTTTTTTGTGGAAAGTCCATTTGTTGTAGATCACATTGCACATATCAGAGCATGTGCTGATCCCTGGAATTTTGATTGCAGATCAGAGAAAAACTTCAAATCATTGAAAATATTTTGTGCAGCCTAACAATGTCATATCTGCATAAGATCTGCCACTCCTTTCATTTATTAGAGGGATTGCAGATATTGTGATTATGTCATTGAAGGGTGACAATAGAGTAAGAGGATACTGATGCCAATTTTTCCACATCTTACGTACAATAAACAAGTTGGCGAGTTTATCGTCAATCAGGGGTAGAGACTGCCAGTACGCTATTGTCTCTGAGCTTCTGTAATGTTGACAGTTTCATTCTGGCTTGTTGGTAGCTTGCCCTTTCATATAAGTGTTCTAAATAAATAGCTAAGTTTGATGAATGAAAGCACTGAAAGTCATGTGGAATAATTGTGTATTAAATAGAGCACTCTAGACACCAATACCATTTTATATACTTCATATACTTCATATTTATGTCTGTGCCCTCCTTTGTTATATTTGCGATTTAAGGACTCCTGTCAGCAGCTTTTTATTGGTATTCCTGCACTGTGAGATAATGCATCCAAAAAACTGTCTGTCTTTCTACCTTCTATTTGAATTTAGTTTTTAAGAAATTAAGCCTGCAATTGAATAAGACTACATTTAACATATGTAATGTTTGCCATTAGATTCCTATAAACCTATAGAACAGCACCCGGTCTTCACCTGTAGCAGCCCCAGTTTTCCATAGAGTGCTATGTGCTCAACGGTACTCAGTTTCCCTTGTGTGGCAGTATAGGTTTATATGAAGACTGGTGCACATAAAGATATATTACAGATTAAACTAAAGAGCAGTAAATAGAGGTAAAAGGCTAGGTATACTAGGAGTAAAAAACAACAACATAAAATGGCAAAAATAGTCAGATGCAATCCAAAATCAGGCCTAGTGGGCCTATTGTGATAGTAAGCATCATAAACAGAGATCATTGAGGGTGGCAGAGAAGCATCAATGGTAACATGCAGAGGTAGAGGCTGGAGGCAAGTACGTGTAGTCAGGAAACAAACAGGGCCAATAACAAGTAGACTTCTAAACAATACAGAGCACGAGCAAACACAGGCAAGCTAACGCTATCACAGGCAAACCAGTGAATAACGTTGACATCAGCAACCAATCCCAACAGCAGATTAGTCCAGCCCTTACAGCGCTGACCAGTAATGTCTAGCATCCGAGTCAGAGAAATGTCAAAACAACCAATGTAACAGTGTAAAACAATCCGAGATGCAGTGGAACACCTGAATCTGCCACTGTCCCTATCTATAATCCTTAATTCTATCCATAACATTTGAAACATTGATTGGAATTCTGATTTAACAGATCTCAATACCTTGTCTTTGAATCAGTTACTCTATTGAGCCACTCTCTGACCCTGAAGCTTTCTTCTCAATACACCCGGAGGATGGGACCCTCAGAACGACCATTGCCTTGGACCGCGAAAGCAGAAAAGAGCACAGTATTACTGTAACGGCTAGTGAGACCGGTGAGATGGATCATTTATGTGTGATAGGGAGACCACTCACTTTTTATGGTTGGGGGAAAATAGTATTGGAGTAAAATGCCATGGTGACAACACATACTACAATTCAGTCATTCATCTAGATATTGCTCACCCAGATATACAAATTACATTGATCTGGTTATTGGTGACCAGAGCACAAGGGCCCCATGTATCAGTTGATGGGATCATTGGCCACCCACAGGGTGGACGTTTTAAGACCATACAAGGAGTGAAAACAACACATTGGCCAACCAAGCTTCAGGGGAAGTTTTGTGGATCTTGTATTTTAATCCACAAACTCACTAATTTATTTCTTTGTGTTGTTCGTTTTTTATTGTGTATTTCTGTATTGTGTGGTGTTTTTATATATTTGTGTTGTGTGTTTTGTTTTGTCTTGCTGTTGTGTTGTGTTTTTTTTCTTTTTGTTGTGTCTCTGTGTTGTGTTTTTGTTTCAGACAGCCCCTCCCAGGTGTCACAAGTTGGAGTTGTGATCCAGGTCTTAGATGTGAATGACAATCCTCCAACACTGGCCGAGGAATACAAACCACACGTGTGTGACAATGCAGAACCTGGACAGGTGTGTTTCGCCACTAATGTGAACATAAAGGGAATCTGGCCAAAAATATTCTATGGTATTTGCAATATTTCCAAACAAGCTTAGTATAAAATACTGTTTATTCTTCCATTTTATGGTGACATTTTAATTCTAGTTGCCTATTATGTTTTAAGAATTTCCAAGCTCAGACCATTCAAAATGGAAAACCAATTGGAGTAATTAAGCAATTCTAAACAATTTTATTTTCTATTAAGACTCCACCCACAAGAGCATATACTATGGGTTTAAATGAATCTGATTTATGTCCGAAATGTCATAGTTCAGGGGCTACTCTCTTTCATTGTATGTGGGAATGTCCCTATATTAAGCGTTTTTGGCGACAGATCCATCACTATGCATTGACATATCTTTTAAACTATGTTCCTTGGTCTTCTGAATGGGTGGTATTGGGAATTGTGATGGTATCCTCTCATATAATGAGGGGAAGTAGAAAACTACTTCTGATTATTTCGGCTGTGGCTCGGAAGAGTGTTTTGCAAGTGGGGACACAGGAACAAACGCCATCATTAGATTTATTTCAATCAAAATAGTTTTTTGCATTTAGAATTTATTGGCTTGAGACCGCTTTGCATAAGGAAAGCAGAGAAGGCTCCTTTTTCGAAATATGGGAGAGCTTTATTGACTTATTACCTAGCACATTAAAACTACAGATTTCCTCTTGTTTTAAATTTACAAGCTGGTATGAGGAAAGGACAGTTTTAAATAATTCCCCTATTCAAATATTAAATGAAGTAGATTCCATGTCAAATGCAGGGTTGGTGGAGTAGGTTTAGACTCCATTTAGATAAATTAACCGCACCTGGAAGCTGTATTTAAGATTGTGTAAATATGGTATATTGATCAAGTATGAAATTAAATTATATCTTTTTTTATTATTATTATTATTATTATTATTATTATTATTATTATTATTATTATTATTATTATTATTATTATCATATTAAGTTGTTTATGTATTGTACAATTATGTTATGTGACAAATTTGTTATTTACAATATAATTCAGTTAACCTAGCAAAAAGGATCCTTTTTATGGCCCTATGTGGCAATATGCTGGGAAAGCTCGCAGTTGAATCAACCAAATTTAGAATTTTGATTAAAAAAACATTTAGAAATAAGAATCCTGAATGCTTCCAAAACATTAAAAATGGCAAAAAATGGCAGAGCCCAAATACATCCAATTTTGCTTAAAATTCGTCCAAATGCAGAAATGATCAGTAATATCTGTGCAGTCATGGACACAAATTCATATGAAACACAGTTACGTTACCATACAAACCACAAAAACGTACACACATTAAAATATCACTTTTCTAAATTGTGGTAATCAAGGTATATATTCTGCAGATATGGCAGTCTTCTTATGTGTTTATATTGTAGCCCAATACATCATTGATTTCCGTCTTCAAAGCCATTAGATGTCTGCAGGAAACATGTAAGACTTAAATTGCAAATAACAAAAGAACAGTAAGCAGAGTTAACTTATTCTATGGTTCTGTTATACAGAATAACTTTCCTGTGCCAAAGTATTTCCTTTACCCCATGTCTGCTTTGCTGTACATACAAGTGGGGCCTGGTGGGAACAAGGTTACTGGAAGATATTATTTGCAGTTGGAGTTCTCTTAAGAACCATAAATGAGGAAATAAATCTAATTTTGAGACTACTTCTGACTTTTAAGTTACACTGTTTTACTAAGTATCTTACAAAAATCGTGAACATTGGACATATTAAGACCATATATTTCCCCTAAATATGCATTTATTGCACTAATAGCCTATGTCCATCTACTTTATCAATTGCCTGTATATCCTGTGAAGGACTCAGGGGGATGAAATGACCCAACAAGGTCACAGTAGGTCTGTGCTATGAGCCTATATTTGTATTTTTTCTAACAAAGTTAGAAGTATATTGAATACAGTCATGAAAAATGGCAAAACCATTTCAAACACCATATTTGCTTAGACACATTGATCCCAATGTAATTCTGCCACTGTGTACAGGGAGATTGCTACCATTTTTACCAGTGTGTATATATAAGTTTGTATATAAATGTCTTCTGTGTTCTTCTGTATTCTACATTATCACAATTAGCAACAAAAGAGACCACCTGGCTTTACCTGAGTTATGTTCTATCTCCATGTTTTTGAAGGTCATCCAGACAGTCAGAGTGAGAGATGCAGACATTGAAAACGGTCTTTTCTATATTCAAAGCCCGGGTGCGACATTGGATGGAAACTTCACCCTTCGAGACAACAAAGGTGCGGTCACTAGCAGCCACCTCTCTTTGAAAATGTGTATATTCTCCAGTTTATTTCCCTCTTTACCCTATATCCTTCTCTTTTTCCATAGAATGCAGTTTGTTATGTCTTATGTCTCCATACTAGATGGAAGCGCGTCTCTTCTGGTGAAGCACAGCAGTTTCTGGAGGCCTCAGAGGGACATCTTCTTAGTGCCTATAGAGATTAAGGACAGTGGAGATCCTCCTCTTAGCAGTACCGACACTCTGACAGTCTCTCTGTGTCACTGTGAGGCAGGTGGGGCTGTCCTGACCTGTCATATGACCACAGGGTCAGCGGCTGGACTCAGCACTCCTGCACTGCTGGCCATATTGGCTTGTGCATTTAGCCTTCTGGGTAATTACTCAACTGCTATCTGTTCTGACAACAATAATAGCCATATACTGTTATCAAAAACTAACTCTAAAGCTGGGTACACACTACAGAATATTGCGATATCTGTAACCATTTTACAAACGACTGAAAGTCCCAATGAGCATGCAGATTCATGCGTACACATCTACACAATTTACCTTTAGATCTGTGCTCTTCATCTGTCATAACTATCTGCTGAAAAGATTGCGACTCTGCACACTTTATAGAGATCTGCCTACACTGCTGGTCATGAGTGTATACACACTTCCACATTTACCTGACATAGTTCCATCATTGATCCTGATTTTTAGAAAGTTTATAAACTCAGATCAATCTATCTGATTTGCTTTGGTTATTATAAAACATGATCCTGGGAGTGTACACACTAATGCGATATCTTACCAAACGTTCGTATATAGTGGGATCGGCACGATAATTGGATGAAAAACCTGTAGTGTGTACCCAGCTTAAGGGGGACATTCAGTTCAGTGTGATATGTCTCTGGAACTGTCCGTAGAGAAACATCTATGCGATGTTCAGACTGAAATCTCTGCTCAAATTAGAGGACATTCCTTACCATAATAGCCTACAATGCGTGCAGCCAGATATTGAGGCAATTTGACTCTCCCCCTAACTCTAATGTCTCCTTTTTGTGAATAACATTATATGCCCTTCTTAAAACAGACATAATATCACACCAGTTTGTTTAGTTGACTTTCTTAAAACAGAACTACATCTTTGTAATTAGCTTTCAATATGAATTGTAGCAAAAGCATTTATAAAGGCTTCTGTCACAACAAGCATTTTACCACACTCTCACACATATGTAACAGTTTCCATTCCTTATAGAACTTAGTCAATGCATGTGCTTTGTGGAGGAAGCAGTTTTCTTTTCTATGACGTTGTAGAGTTCCTATTACTTATGTATAGCTAATATTACAATGTTCTCTTGTTTCCTATTGCTTTACTCCACTCTACCTTTACACTCTCTCCTTACCACCACTCATCTTCTTGCTATGTTTGTATTTTAACCTTTTTTTGTTAATTTGCCTTTCCTGTGCTCTCTAACTTTCTTGCCCCTCTCATTCTCCACCCCATCAGCCCTGGTGTCCCTGTTTTATTTGCAGCGCAGACACAAGCCGACTCCTTTATCTCTTTGTGAGGACGAAGATATCAGAGAGAACATCATTACCTATGATGATGAAGGTGGGGGAGAACAAGACACTCAGGCTTTTGACATGTCAGCCCTGCAGCCCCCACAGACAGGACTCACTGGAGGATTCTTCCACCCACCTAGAATGGATGTTCTTCCCAGAGTTCCTCACCAACCTGCCCCATGCTCACCTCAACCTGCCCCGGTGGATGTACAACGGTTTCTGGCACTTCGACTAAGAGAGGCAGAACGAGATCCTGTTGCACCCCCTTATGACTCCATCCAGGTGTATGGATTTGAGGGGGGTGGTTCCACAGCTGGGTCGCTCAGCTCATTGACCAGCAGCTCTGGAGGTTTCGGAGAGGAAGAACCTGTGGGAGAAGACATATGGGAATGGGGCCCCCATTTCAGGACACTTGCAGAGATCTATGGAGTGAAAAGAAGGAACTCTACTACGGAAGATTAAGCCCCTCTCTGTTGAAGATCTGAATGATTGTTAACCTATTTCTTGTGAGTGGCCTGCAGAATGATCATTATTTCCTTCCAGACAACAGAGAGACTTACAAAAGCAGAGATAAATCCCCTTGTTTTCCAGAATGAACAGTGTACTTGCAGAAAGAAAGGTGACCAATGATTAATCTGTTCCCTATCAGAAACCATCAAGATTTTTGCATAATTATCCCCCAGGAATTGTGAAAAGTCTCTAGGGGTATTGTGAAGTTTACAAACTTGCATTCAGCTCTTCCAGTCTTCCCACCGCTTGCTGCGGGTGTCTCAGACACAGTGTGTGCCATTTGTGGAAAGCAAACATTTTATTTTCAAAATAAAAAGTTAAAATAAGCACTATGTCAGGGTATGTGATCTGTGTGCTTATGTATGTTCTGTGTGTGTATGATTTACCCCACTGTGATTGTATTCATAGCCTCGTATGTGTACTACTCAGGATTTGGTTCATTATTTTTCATTTTTAGCTGTTTCAATAACTCTTCTTTAGTGAAGTAATGTCACTAGTTCCCAGCGAATGGACAGACTGCATTCTACTGAACATGGGATCAGGGCACAGACTGACTGCCTCCACTGTGTGTAGGTAGCAGGTGCACTTTGCATTTTCTATTTCACTGAGTTTACACAGTTGAATTGCTTATGATTTTAGATTGAAAAGGCTGTTTTATTCAACACCATATTCACTGAGGCATAATTGATTTCATTATTAAATCTTGTTTGTGCTCCCCCATGCATTGTCACTTTAGTTACAGTCAATGAAATGAAATAAATGTGTTTGACATCATCTTCCTGCAATAAATCCAAGCTTTCTTGGATACAATTATAAGGCATTTCAAAAATGATTTAGGGGAAGGGGAGGTGGGCAAACCTAGAGCATTGGAAGTGCTGGTCATGCTCCCTGGGGGAAAACGGCACAGCTCCCAATGTGGAGTGAATAAGCCCCGTTTTGCGTGCCTGCTCTAAATTCATCCTGATTACCTTTGGCACAAGGTTGGGTGGTATGCTTTAAATACATAATATTTCCTAAAGAAAGAGCGTGTGCCAGGATTTAACTAACCCTGTACTCACAGTGCATGTTTTCCAAGTGAAATAATTTGGACCACCTTTTAAAATGTATCAGTCAGTAATACCTGTGCTCAAGAAAAGAGATATAGAAAACATGCACTGTTAGGGCTTCCTGAGGACTGAATTTGGGAACCCCGGCATATGCGCTATCTTCTGACAAGGCTTAAGATTAGCTTATTTATAATGGGAGAGGTATGCAGTGTATAGGACCCCACCCATTTTGACCACATCTTCTCTCCCATGCTTCACAAGATTATGTATTTTGAATGGTCAGACGTTTTTTTGGGATTTTTTTAATTTATTTTAAGATGACAGTTTTTTCCCTATAGAAAAATGCATACATCTCAGTAGACTTTTACATACACATTATCATAAAGAGGAAGAAATATGCTAGCACAGCCTCATCTGTATCTTAAGGTTGCCATCTGCTTAGCAAAAGAAATGCACTATAGGAATACAGAAAGGGATACAACAATAAAAGTCATAAGTCCATATTGTGCCAAAAACATGAAAACTTGTAAACAATGTTAAGGGTCCTTTTTTATTGCAATTATGTTTACTCACATCTATGCGATAAATATCAGTGAAAACTAGTGGTTAAAATCATGTATATTCATCTCTAGCACAAGACTTAAATGTGACTAAAAGGGTGCTTTATTACACCTCATCCAAATTACACTTTATATTCTGGTTAGATAAGTGCAAAGACAACACTTACCTCCTCTCTCTCTCTCTCTCTCCTCCCTCTCTTTCTTCATCTCTCTCTCTCTTTTCTCTCTACTCTCCTTCCTCTCAGTCCTCTCTATTCTCTCCTGCATGTCTCCACTCTGCCTCCCTCTCTTCTTTCTCTCCCTCGCTCTTTTCCTTCACTCTTCACTCTTCTCTCTCCCTCTGCTCCACTCTTTCTCTTCTCTCGCTCACTCCCCCCCCCCCCTCTTTCTCACTTTTCTTCATTTCTCTCTCTCTCCTCTCTCACACTCTCTGCTCTTTTTCTCCTCCCTCTCTTCTTTCTCTCCTTTTCTTCACTCTTTTCTCTCCCTCTGCTCCACTCTCTCTTCTCTCTATCACTCACTCCTCCCTCCCCCTCTTTCTCACTTTTCTTTCATTACTCTCTCTCTCACTCTCTCCCCCCTCTCTCTCTCTCTCTCTCTCTCTCTCTCTGTGAATCCTCTCACTCCTCTTTCTCTATCCCTCTCCCTCTTCTATTTCTCTTCTCTCTCTCTCCTCCCTCTCTCCCTCTTTCTCTCCATCTATAACCTCCTCCTTTCTATGCTCTCCCACTTGATCCACTCTTCTCTCTCCTCTCACTCCTCCTCTCTTTCTCACTCAATTCTCTCTCTCCTCTCTCACCCTTTCTCTCCCAGTCAGTCCTCTCTCTCACTATTATGTCTCTGTCCCTCTTCTATTTCTCTTCTTTACTCTCTCTCCCTCTTGCTCCTATCTACGTCTTCTCTCTATTCTCTCCTCTTTCTCTCATTTTTACTCTCTCCCGCTCTGCTCTCTTCTCTCCCTTTCTGCTCTCTCCCCTATCCCTTGCCTAATACTTTATTCCTACATCTCCCTGTCTAGTCCTCATCACGAGTGATGTGCCCTAGTAGCAACAATTTTGTCTCATTCTTGTCTCTGTAGAAGCTGTAATTGGTTGCAATACCTGTAAATCAGAGCATTACACTGTTGACAATTGCTGGTGGCTAGGACTTTTTCTATCGTCACTCAGATATATCTATATCAGTGAGTGGGATACCAAAACGTGCTTATTATTATATCCCCACCAGGATAGCTAACTATTAACTAATTTCACCATGACTGCATAGCTGTCAACACTTGAATATAATTTCCAAGAACACTGTTCCATACTTGTATCAATGTATTGTTTCTTAAATATTCACCTTTATACATTTTGCTATATATAAAACAGATGATGAAATGATAATAAGAAATACAGTCACATTACATCAAGACAAATGTCAACTATGTAATTAAACTACAGAACAATTATACTTTACAATTACTATTTTTCTACAATAATGCTGCACAAAGGCAACAAGCAGTTCACTTTAGTTGTTTTTTAGCCATTATACATAAATGCTAAGTGACTTCTGTATGTATAATATTATGACATTTGTAGATCTTGCAGTGATTTGAAGACCCCTGATATTTCCTGAGATGTCAGTTATTTATCTTTTTATAGCAATAACTGCATTAAAATTAGGTATTTACTAGCTTAGGTGTAAACTTGCACAGTACAGTAAGCCAATCTAGTACATTAATGAAAGCATATGTAAATATAATAATAAAAACCACATAAATTGTAGGTCTGAAGCTGTGGAAAACAATATTTAACATTAGCAATGCTGTAAAACACATAGGTGGAGATTCAACTCAGCACGATGTGTCTTTGGAACAGTCCGCAGAGACATATCACGGTTATGTCCGCAAAGGAATCCTCGCTCATTTTTCCACGCTACCCATAGAGGTGCGCAGAAAAATTAGCGTAAATTCCTTACCATAATAGGTGGCAATGTACGCAGCTGAATATCACGGTGATGTTTAGCAGCACGTTGTGCTGAATTCATTCTGCTCTATAGACATCACACAGATAAAGATTAATTTGTTCTGCAAGATAGACAAATGAAAGCAACATTTTCAACTAAGCTTGAAATCGTTCTATACTCACATGCTTTCGAGTTGGCAAGAATAGCTGCTAACTGAACCACAGTATCTTAGAAAATATATTAAATCAGCTCATAAAAATTGCAGGAGTTGTGGGTGTTGAGTGTGGGAAATTTATATTTAAAATGCTCAACCTAGAGAAACAGGGACACACATTCTAGTAAATCAAAAAAGCATATTTTATTATTTGCTTCAGCATGTTATTTATTCGCATTCCCACTCAGAATATGGAATGGGCAGCTGTTGGTCTGTGCTTCTCTTACGCATCACTCCATTCTCTTCTTCTACCATCTGCTCATAAAGTTGTATCAAGTCTTCCCTGGTATCCCTCTCACATCCTCCCTCTCTCACCCAGTACACATCAACTGATCCCCCTGAGTAGGCATCTCTTCTGCCTGCATGGCACACTGCTCTCCTGGCAAGTTTACGGGCTTCCTCTTCCTCCATTCCAGGCCTATATCCCTCATCTATAATGCTGTATGCATATGGGGAGCCTGATCCCACAGAGAGGATGTCTGAGCTGAGACGGGTTCCATCATTGTATACATAACAGATGCACGGCCCATTCCTATCCCAGCCACACAGCGTGAAAGCGGCACAAACATCAGTTCCATGGAATGGCATCATCAGAACACTCAGCATTCTGGCTGCTCCTCGAACACTGGGCATGTACCCATTCCGCACCTTGTACAGTCGGCACTCTCTGGACAAAGCTCGTCCAAAGAACTGACAGTCAGCGGAACTCCCTGAAGTAGTGCCAAGCAGATGACTGTGAATAAGGGTGGCTTTGCGGCTATCGGGGCTGCAGACAAGATGTCCAGCAGAGGAACGTGTATCGGTGGCAACAGCAACACCCTCTGCATAAAGAAAGGCCAGGGTAGTAGTGCCATGTGCTGGTGGTGGGGGCCCAGAGTTGCAATGATGAGAAGATGAAAAGCCTTGGGGTGTCTGAAGAAGCTGAGAGTACCTTAATGAACTGGAAGTTGAAAATAAATGTTGATTATGCGAATAAGTCTCACTTGAAGAAATGACATCCCAACCACAAACACTCTGCAGCGCCATTTCATTTGTACAATTCTGAGGATGGTGTCACTTTTATATTGCTTTCAGAGGGGAAATAGCAGTACTTATTATGTATCTGTGGCTGTGTTTGAAGAAACATGATACATATAGTAAACACAGTTTTAGGGAGGGTCACAAAAGTCCTAGGAATGTTGTTCATCTCTTCCTGACATAGGATACCTGGGATAAGGTGTTTGTAGGAGCTTGATAGAGAGGAAGAGGACATGATAAATGAGGGGAAGCAGCTTCATGATGCTGTCACATAAACCCCTTTTAGATATAAGTCTCTTTTCATACTTATGCAACGGAATGATGTGTTATATTGCTTTACAATAACATTGTGTTCTCTTTTATTGTATGCCACATTAATGCCTACTTTACATTTAATTTGCTCCTGGTGCCCTAAGAGAATCATCACCCAAAGCTATCATGAAGGTTCAGCACCAAAAGTGCCTGGCAGCTAGGAAGGCTAAACTCCCAGAGTGCCAACTGCCAGCAGGGCTGCTAGGAAGACTCAGCTGCCAGTCTTCCAGCTGTCTGTTTCCTAAAGTGCCAGGCTGGCAGAGAGGCTCAGTTCTCAGACTGCCTGATTGCTAGTGAAGTGCAACATATCAACAGTGCCAGTCAAAGGGTAGTCAAGATTACATAATGTAACCCATAACCACAGCCTTAGTAACCTGCCCTGCTATAATCTCCAAGCAGGTTACTGACTCCCCAAGCTAATTAGAGGCAATACATTAAAGACATGAATCCTCACTGAGATCAAGCTGACACGCAGAGCAACAGCTATCTACTGATGCTGCGCCCCATCGAGAGTTTGCTAATACCAGCTTGCAAGCCTGATTTAAACATGTCAGGCCTGAGTTATTAAGGAGCGCAAAGAATAAAAAAGGAGTAACTTTGCACCTAGGCAAAACCATGGTGCATTGGAGGGAGAGATAGATTTAAAATGTGGAAACATATTTATAGTTGGGATAGGACATGTCCTAGATCAACTTTAAATTTCAGTGTAAAAATTAGCAATTAAGTATTTGTGTGCCTGATGACAAAAGAGCTAGTATTTAACTTACCGTATATATACGAGTGTATAAGCCGAGTTTTTCAGCACATTTTTTTGTGCTGAAAAAGCCCCCCCTCGGCTCATACTCGAGCGATGCTCAGGACTCCGACCACCGGATACCGCGCATGCGCGGGTTGCATCACCTGCACATCCGGCAACAGAGCCAGACACGGAGCGCACAGCGCTTACACAGGGGAATACCACCACATCATTGGGATTTACGGCAGTCACACAGTGGTCCAGAGCACATCAGTTTCTCACTGCCTGGATAAACTTTTGGTATTGTCCTACCGACTATGCCGTTGTTATTCACTTGTATGCAGAGACTTTGAGATTGCTTCCTGGTACATCGTTAGAAGCACACACCGGCCAGGAGCAGGATCGCTACCTGGATGGAGGGCCTTTGCATAGACTACCTGGACACACCATCTGGGGAGGGAGGTAAGTGCACTACCCAACCTTCCCAGACTCGTGGCCCTTTGTTTTTATTCTGACAATGTTTTAACAGCACCGTTAGATTGGCGGTTGCTATATTGTATTGTGAGGACATATGCAATCAGTAACCAGCCCCATACATACAAACGGATATCACATCCTCTAGAGATGCCTGCTTGTTTTTAAGAGTAAGTCCACGTTTAGTCTACCATTGTTTTATCCAATATTGCATTTTTTACAATCTACATATTTTTATTTTTCATATTGCTTTTTATTTACACTTTCCTTTGTATCTCTCTGCGGAATCCATTGTTGTTGTATTCCTAGGGGTTCGAGACCACCCCTTCTTTCTGTTCCTCTGGCTGCCCATTTTCATCCGTTACGCGGATAGCGCGGACCCCCCACACTCTATTTTTTCCGAGCACATCCATAGCTGCCCTAAACATCGCGTTGACCGACGACACGCTCCACCACGTCACCGCCAACAGCGGACAGAGGTGCGCATAAGGACACTGAAATCAGATCTGGGAGCTGCAGCATCCTCGATTATGGCAGTTAAAGCGCATTAACTACCATACCAAGGTAAGTGCACAATATCGTTGTACACATACGGAGAACAAGAGCAACATCCATAATCATATTTCCTTCTGACATCCACCAGTGACTGCTTTGTGTATTAAGACATTACAGTTAACTGTCTGCCTACACACAGACTATTGATGATCTGCCCATCGGCAGTGACACTATACTGCTCTATCCGCTTATCATTATTGCTATTACTGTGATTGTTTTTGTCGCATGTACTTTGGAATTTACCAGTAGCTGCTGCATTTCCCACCCTAGGCTTATACTCGAGTCAATAAGTTTTCCCAGTTTTTTGTGGTAAAATTAGGTGCCTCGGCTTATATTCGGGTCGACTTATACTCGAGTATATACGGGTATGTACAAAATAACAAACTAATTTGCACCCCTTGCATTGTAACATGGTTTGTCCAAGAGAACATTTACTCCTTTTTTTGCCTTATTTTCCTTAATGACTATGTTAAATGGACACTATCACTGCCCAAAACAATATAATTATCTCCCTCCAATTCCTTATGTCTTATCCCCTGACCACCAGTTTTACATACAAACTTTTAAATTCACTTTCTTCTACCCTTATCTAGCTCCTCATCTGGAACCCCTATGCACATAAGGCACAAATCGTTGCTGCCGGCATTAATGACCAAAGGGTGAAAAATCTATGTCCTTTCCTGACAGCACTGGGGCAAACCTGAAGCCAATTAAGGAGCCTAATAACTCTCCAGTAATTCAAGAACATCAAAGACAGACTCAGATTCCTCCCATGTATACTCAAGCCCTCATCGCTATTGAAACATATGAATACCCGAAGATCCACACCATAATGAAAGATTGACAAGCAACAAATTTAAACAATAAATGAAGGCAAATATATAACAAGACATACATCACGCTACAAATGACCAGAACAGGGCCATTCCCCATTAAACGCAGCAATGTTCACTCCATCTACATGCCCAAGGGACACTTTCTACAGCCTACAATTTCTGGGGGGTGAACGGGGCTGGGAAGGGGTGTCCAACTGTAGTCAATTTATAGTAAGAGCGTGCCAAGCTCGAGCGCATGCAGCCACGTCACAATCAAGCTTTGAGCATCTCAAAAATACTTGTTTTTCTGCCGTGCTCCAAGCTATATGTGTTTGCAATCAGTATAAAAATGTATTTTATGTTCAGTGGTCATTAAGATCATCCTATCTTCAGATCCGTTCCTTGTTGAATTCGGGAGTACACAGAGCCGATTAACGTGTGTTTTCAAACACGTTGCTCACAGTATGCTTCCCTTGATGAATCAGGCCTGTAGTCGCCTGCTTCCTGCAACAGGCAACTGAGTTATTACTTTTTTCATTAGCTACCTGCCCACTGTGCAGTGAAATGAAGGTTTGTAAAGCTTTGTAAAGCAATAAGCACCTGCAGGGTTGGGAGGAATAAAATATACACTGATGGGGAAATAAATAACATAACAAAACCTAAAAACTGGATGCTTTAATCCAGGCCATTCAGAGCCCACCAGGCCCTAAACTGTAGCCTAGCTTAACTAGAGTGAGTCGACTCCTGCACCTAAGACACAACCTCACCGTAGCCAAGACATTCAGCCGGAAGAAAAGGTAACAATGTCAACACTGGAATTGAACTGGAAGTAGTCCTATTAGTCACATGCACCACACCTATATTACCCATCAAGGAAAACATTCTTAGCCTCTCACCCCAGCCACTACAATCAGAAATAAGTATAACAAAGTTAATGTCCAGGCCAACTCACACTGGGCCCGTGTTATCAGCAAGGCATTCGCCCTGAGAGAAAGCTCCAAACCCAACTGAACCTCATGCATTAGTAAACAATTCCAACACTGACATAGCCATCTATCTTTGTGACCATCAAGACAGACCATTATGCAAACTAAGAAAAGAAAGCAAAACACCTAAATCAACTTGCATGTGCCTGAATACTCTCATATAACTGTGGGCTCTTTTACACCCCTTGTAGCAGATACCCATCTACAAAAGGCTAATATGTATCACAAGACAAGTCAATTCCAAATTTTCCAACGGTTACTGCAATTGATTTAGCCTAATCCAGTGGGATTATTCTAGTGCAATCAGAAACCATTTTAACTGGATCACTTTCAATACTTAAGAAAGACAACACCTAAGTGGCCCTTTCAGTCTTGTCTTTGGTCACTGGCATACCAAACTCAGTACAAACATTAGAATATTAGAGATGTGCACTGACCCCCGTGTTCTGGTTTCGGTTTTGGATCCAGATTAACTTTGTGTTTTGGTTTTGGATCCCTATTTATTTTTTAAATCCCTATTTGTTTTTGCTAAAATTACATAACTTTGCTCTTTTTTTCCTACATTATTATTAACCTCAATAACACTAATTTCAAGTCATTTGCAGTCAATTTTGACCACCTCACAGGTCACAATATTATTTTCACACACTTTCAAACAAACACTGCAGCGACCTGGATGCTACGCGACAGAGCAATGACACAAACACACGGCAGTTCATAGCACATCTAGGAAACACTGTCACACAGCAGTGGCAGAAAAGAAAAGTGGTGCAAGATGGAATTATCCTTGGGCCCTCCCACCAACCCTTATGTAAGATATTGAAAATGTCATGTACAGTTTAACAAAGCAAGTGCTCCAGCGACAAGCAGTGCCACTTTTGTGGCGGAAGTGCTTGGTTTGTTTGGGACCCCACAAAACAAGCTAATAATGGGCTTAAGGCACCTAAGCAAACAGTGCTGTTAATGACCTCTACTGTGGCAAGTTCTGCACCAGTGAAAGCAGTTCTTGCCAGTGATAAGAAGAAAGCCATTGTTATACCTCGGCATAAGACGAAAAAATCCACCTCTTATGTGTGTAATTATTTTTACACAAATCTTGACAACAGTTATCTAGCCATTTGTAGCATTGTAAAGCCACAGTCAGTAAAGTTA